>NW_028318793.1:1911857-2271215 GCF_062004578.1 Staurois parvus
AAAGAAGGATCAAACAACCTTTTTACACAATGCAGAGGATTAACCCCTCAAGTTCCACAGTGAGTATAACAAGCACGCTCTACTGCATATAAAGACTGATTTTACTGTTTCTGGTTTAGTAACACTTTAAAGCAGAGTTCCACTCACTGTGTAAAAAAATAAATGTCAGCAGCTACAAAACTGTAGCTGCTGACTTTTAAAAAACAGCCACTCACCTGTCCCATGATCCCGTGTTGCCCCCGCCGCAGCCCGTTTCTCCGGCTGTCCTGTATTCCGGGCACCAGCATCTTCAGTGTGAGCACCCTGCTGTGACAGCTTGCGGCTTCACAGCCAGGTGCCCACTGTGCATGCGCGCATGCATCTTCTGAGACCTGTCACATGTCCCACAAGACTTTGGGGAGGGAGGGTAGGAGGACAACTTCCATTTCCGATCGCCTAGGCAATCGCAACGGAAGTGAAGTGGGAATGGGTACCTGTCAAATTCGGGTACCCATTATTCCCCCGCTCCCCAAAGGGGCCAATCCTTAATGGGGAGCGGGGGACCAATCTTTAAAGCGGAACTTCCCCTTTTGGGTGGAATTCCGCTTTAAGGACTTTGAGTGTGCTACCAGGAAAACCAAAACTGCCAAGTACACCAAAAATATTAGAATAAAAAAATATATTTTTATTTTAAATATACAGCGTATCATAATAGATTTTTATGAAATTTATGTAAAATAAAAATATATTTTTTATTCTAGTATTTTTGGTGTATGTGGCAGTTTTCTATACATTCCTTGTTATACACTCAAAGTACCTAATGTCTACATACACTCACCAGCCACTTTACTAGGTACACCTGAATGTGGAAGAAGGGGATTTAAGTAACTTTAAATGAGCGGCAGTTATGTGGATGAAAAATGCCTTGCTGATGTCAGAGAATGGGCAGACTGGTTCAAGATGATAGAAAGACACCAGAAACTCATGTCAATATGGACCAAAATGTTTGAGGAATGTTCCCAACACCTTGTTGAATCTATGCCACAAAGAATTAAGGCAGTTCTGAAGGCAAAAGGGGGTCCAACCCAGGACTAGCAACGGGTACCTAAAAAAGTGGCCGATGAGTGTAAGTATGGTCCTTGTTTCTTTATCAGATGGTGTTCCCAGAAAAAGATATTTGCTGTATTTTTGTGTAATATACATAGATTTCACAATTAATGCATTAAAAGTTATGTAAACCAATTCATAAAATATTGTATCATCTTTAGCGGAACTTTAAAAGTTATGGGTTTTTTTTTTTTTAATTGGCAGCTTTAATTTTTTGGCAGCTTTCATTTTCTATTACTTGGTGGCCCTTCCAGGAAGGTCCTTCACTCAGGCTTTCTCTGTTATAGAATAAGAATGGCCCAGGGGTGGACTGACCATTCGAGCACTCGGCACTGCCCGAGGCCCCGGGGTCAGTAGGGGGCCCCATAAAAATGCCCCTGGTACCTTTTATTGGCTTTTTTGGGTGTATTTTGAGTGTGGTCAAGGACACAGGGGCCCCATGATCCCCAATTGCCCGGGGGCCCCATGAGTTGTCATTCCGCCCCTGGAATGGCCTGTTCTTATGTCCCAATTATGTGAAACCCTGTGAGTGTTCATTGGAGGCTACAAGTGATCTCAACACTCATAATAAAGGCATGGTCCTCTAGAACCCACCCCAAGCAATGCCATGCAGCTCTCGCTGGAATGCAAACAGGCTGCACTGAGATGCAATAAAAGATAAAGAAAAGTGAATATAGTATGTTACTTCAAAAATTTAATTATTTATGCTACAAAATGTTTTGTTAATCTAAGTCAGAACACATGCATAAGCGACACAGAATCTGATATCCAATGTTTTGAATGACTGTTCTTTAGTAATTATATTGCTTGCTTCAGTGAAACTGCTCACATATACCAGGATACTAGACGTGTGTGTTACGATCATAAATTCAGACAAAATTTTCATTATTCTGAGATTCAGATGTATCTGAATTTCTGAATTTCATTAGTAATGAATTTAAATGAATCTGAAATAATTGAACAAAATTTCATCCAAAATTCAAAGCGAATTTGATAGTGAAATTGAATTTAAATTTTTTTTTTAATATAAACATATTGCTGATTTCTTTCAAAGATTGTGCGTATTAGTGTTAGAATATAGCCATCTTCCGAAATTTGAATTTCAAAAAGAATAGAATAAAACAGAATAGAATATAAAAAGAATATAATAACACAGAATAGAAAATAAAGGAATAGAATAAAATAGAAAGGAATAGATTTGAACAGAAAATAAAGAATAGAACAGAACAGAGCAGAATATAATAGAATAAAATAGAAAAAAATAGAATAGAACAGATATAGACATCTTCCAAAATTTTAATTTCGCAAAGAGTAGAATAAAGTAAAACAGAATAAAATAGAAAATAAAAGAATAGAAAACAATAGAAAATAAAGAAATAGAATTAAGAAATTAGAATATAATGGGAAATAATAGAATGAAAAATAATAGAATTGGGTGCGCATGCGCGGCTGACGGCACAGGACATGTCTCCCTGAGGCTCCTCCACGCCGCAGGGAAGACAGCCTCACCGCTGCATGATCCGGCCCCGCACCGCTCCACGAGCGGCACCGATCGGTAGCGCAACCCCCCGGCCATCTGTCAATATGGTCAGGGGGGCAAATAAGCATCAAGCGGCGCCGCCGCATAAGCCGATAAAGGAGGCCCTTGCTCGTGCCTCCTCCAAGATGGCTCCGCATCGGAGCACCACAAGACCCAGCCAGCCTTATCCAACCCTGCAGTCCTGCAAACAGAGCAGCCAAGCCGCCCAAGCTCTTCAGAGGGTGAATCAGATGATGACACTGCGACCCCCAAACATGCCTTGACGCCTGACCTTTCTACCCCTGACATTCTAGCTCGCTTTGAAATAATGCTACATAAGGCCCTGAAACAGACCTCAGACCGCATAACTAACCAGCTGTCCAGGGAAATCCGTGAGTTGGGGCAACGCACTGCGGACCTAGAACAGAGGGTGGACGACCTTGATGCATCTCTCCAAACGCAAGGGGATGAGCTAGACCTGCTGCGTGACGAAAACACTATACTTCAGGCGCGCTTAGAGGACTTTGAGAACCGGGCCCGACGCTCCAACGTGCGTATTCGTGGCCTCCCCGAGTCAATTATTGATGTCCAATCTGCAGCTACTGCGCTATTCCAAGAGCTCGCCCATGCTATCCCAATAGAACGCCTCAAGATGGATAGGGTTCACAGGGCACTAGCTCCAAAGCGCACTGACGGCCCGCCGCGAGACATCATAGCTAAACTTCATTTTTTCCGCACATAGGAGCAACTACTACAAGCCGCCCGCAATTCGGAGTCCCTCCTGTTTCAAGGTCACCATTACCAGCTGTTTCAGGACCTTTGCCCTACTACCATTACCAAACGCAGAGCTATGAAACCGCACTTGCTAGTGCTACAACAGCATAGTATACCATATAAATGGTGCTTTCCCTTTGCGGTACGCTTCCGCCATCAAGCCCATGACCACGTATGCAAGACTACTGACGAGCTTCAGGACGCGCTACGAAACCTCCAGCTGCACCCTCCCGCTGCACAGATTGAGACCTCCAGAAGGCGTTCGGCGTCATGCTCACCGCAGAAATCCCAGCCGTCACAAATTCCTAACCTAAACGCACACAAGCGGGGACGCTTTTCCTCTCCTGCTCCCTCACCACAAGATTCAATGGACTGAATCCCGTTGACCACCTTTGATCCTTAATCCTGCTCCTTATGTGGTGGTCCGTTACCACCCACACAGTCGCCACCCACAGGGTTTAGTCAATTGACTGTCTACCTGACTGCCGTCGTTGCAACTTTGTATCCTTATACTGGTCTGTTCTGCTTCAGTTGTTTTTTGTGTTTTGTGTTTTTTTTTACCTAAGCCTGACCAGCACCGGATACATGCTGCTCGAGTTGGGAATCATATTGGTCTTTTGTTTGATGTACGCCATGTTTGGACTGCTGTTGCACCTTTACCTCGCCTGGCGGACCCTCGGTTCCGGCGTTTCGGTTGGTTTGGCTCCGACCTCTCTGGGGCCGGACCAGGTTGACCGGGGCCACCGGCGCCGGGGCTCTGCAGGCTTTTTGCTTGTTGGTTTTGATGCTTTCTTCCTACCAGGATCACTTTAATATGCCTTTGTCTACATGCTGTCTTCCTAGCCGCCTGCGTTTCTGCGCACTCACCACTAGCCCCCTTGGTGTTCCATTTTTTTACACCACCTGGGCTACATCTGTTCCCCGGGCCACCAGGTTTTGGGTGCTCCCGGGGACCGTTGTTTTTTGTTGTTTTTTTTCTTTTTTGTTTTTTTTTTGTTTTTTTTTTCTTCCCTCTTTCTTGGGGGGGTTCTTATGTCCTTCAGTGTCTCTCATAGAATACCCTCCCCTCCCCCCTTCCCCTCCCCCCTTCCCCTCCCTTGCTCTCGCATACGACTGCACGTTAAAGCTTAGCTCGAGTAACCGCATACCCTCCCGGCGCCAAATTGACATAACATTCCTCGTGATGGTACCTCACTGTCCGCTTACCCATTGTTTGCTCTACCCATGGGTTCCTTGAATATTCTCACCCTGAATGTTCAGGGTCTTAACGTCCCGCAGAAGCGCAACAAAGCATTCCGCTCATTTGCGTCGCACAATGCGCATATAGTCTGTCTTCAGGAAACACACTTCACTCCTACCTCTATTCCCAAATTCTTTGGCCCTCGTTACCCACAGGTCTACGCGGCCTCTGCTGCCACTAAGTGTAGAGGGGTTTTAGTCGCCCTCCACCGTACAACTCCTTTTAAGTTACAAACTGAGATTAAGGATCCTGAGGGTTGTTATATCATACTGGTTGGGCAGTTGGACTATGAGGTCACCATAGCCACGTATTACGCTCCGAACCAGGGTCCTCTGCCGTTCCTTTCCCACCTCTTCTCGGTTATAGATCATCATAAGCGAGGCACGCTCATACTCTGTGGAGACTCTAACCATATAATATACCCCTTCTTAGATAAATCCCCACAATCACCTTCTCCGCGCACCCCCAACCACTCTTTCCAATCCATACTGCAACATTACTCATTGGTCGATTCCTGGAGGGAATTCAATCCCACTAAATGCCAGTATACTTTTTACTCCCACCCACATAAGGTTTTTTCGAGAATAGATCATATTTTTTTGACCGCCAGTTCTTCCCCCCGCATCTTAGCTTCTGATATCCTACCGATCCCTTGGTCGGATCACTGTGCGGTGGTCACTACCATTGCTTCTTTGGCCCCAGCTCCCCCCGATCCCTCCTGGATCATTAACGAAAACCTGCTGGCTGACCCAGTTTATTGCTCAGAGATAGCAGCTGCGCTTAAGGACTATCTCTCCTTAAATCAAACCCCTGATATCTCCCCCCTTCTACTATGGGAAGCACACAAACCGGTACTTCGCGGACTCTGTATCAGCAAAGCCTCCTTCCTGAGTAGAGAGAGGAGGCAGAAACGCCTCCTCCTTGAACAAGCTTATGACCAATCCCATGCCGCCTTCCAAACTTCCCCCACCCCTGCTAACAAAGAAGCTCTCGAGCACTCCCGCCTAGCCCTGGATCTTTTCCTCACTGACCAAGCCGAGCTCTCCATCCGCAGATCTCGACACAAATTCTACACTAAAGCCAATAAACCTGGCACTTTCCTTGCTCTCTCTCTCCGTAAACTAGACCAAACTGTTAGACCCATACGGTTACGGACCTCAACTGCGAATCTCTCTAGCAACCCCGAATGGATTCTGCACACCTTCCACAAGCATCTCTCGCGCCTTTACTCTGCCTCCACGCCCTTTGACTCTTCCCATGCTGAAGCCCTTTTTGCTTCCCTTCCTTTCCCGAAATTGGCTGAGACTCACTTAGGAGCACTGGAGCGACCTATCTCAGTAATTGAAACCTTAAATGCTATCAATTCCCTAAAGCCCCGTAAACGCCCAGGACCCGACGGCTTTTCTGCCACGTATTATAAAAAGTTTGCCCCCATTCTCACGCCTGTTATAACCAATGCGTTTAATGCCATACTTTCAGGCCATACCTTTAACTCAGATACAGTGCAAGCCAACATTTCTATGATACCCAAGCCGAACTCAGATGACACGCAATGGTCCAATTATAGACCAATCTCCCTTCTTAACGTAGATGTTAAACTCCTAGCTAAAATTCTATCTACTCGCCTCAATACATGTATTGGATCCCTAATCCACAATGATCAGGTCGGCTTCATACCAACCCGACAAGCGGGGGACAACGTCAGACGTGCATCCCTTTTAGCACACTTAGCCAAAACTCGCAATATTCCTGCTTGCTTCTTGTCGTTGGACATACGGAAAGCGTTCGACACTGTCTCGTGGCCATACCTACACTATATATTGCGCCGATGGGGTTTTGGCCCGCATTTCTTAACCTGGATCTTTTCTCTCTACCAGGGCCCTTCGGCCAGGATCAAATACTTAGGGCATCGATCTGCTCATTTCCCAATTATGCGTGGCACCAGACAAGGTTGTCCCCTATCCCCTCTGCTTTTCGCATTAGCTATAGAACCGCTGGCCCTATTGATTAGGACTGACCCGGATATCCGCGGACTTGAGATAGGAGGCACCACACATAAACTGTGCAGATGATGTCTTACTTTTTCTCACCTCCCCCTTAACATCCACACCTACTCTTCTTCAGCTACTTGATAGGTTTGGTATGCTCTCGGGCCTCCAAATAAATCCCCAGAAGTCACTTGCACTTAATATTTCGCTCCCACCCAATGAACTTAACCATCTAAAATTGATCCTGCCATTCTCGTGGTCGCAAGACTCTGTTCCCTTTTTGGGTATAAAATTCACCCCGCATATTTCAGGTCTCTATACAGCTAACTACATTCCTATGCTATCTCGTCTAACGGCACTAATGACCAAATGGTCCTCCCTTCCGTTGGCTTGGCTGGGCAGGATAGCTGTTGTGAAGATGTCGATCCTCCCCAAAATCCTTTACCTTTTCAGAGTTCTCCCTATCCCAGTACCTTCTCACTACCTTCGCGTATTGCAGCGCCGTATTTCCTCCTATGTTTGGGGTAAAGTCCGCCCCCGTGTTCCTTGCTCTACTCTATACCGACCAAAAATTCATGGTGGTCTGGGCCTCCCTGAAATTAGCAAGTATTACCAAGCGGCGCATGTAGCACAATTGCCAAAGTATCTTGCTACCAATGAAACCCCGCAGTGGGTCATTCTGGAATCCATTGAGTGCGACCCCTTTAGTACAGGAAACCTTCTTTGGCTGAGACGTGATGATCGCCGCACGCTTGCGAATCCCATTACCTCGCATTTTTTGTCCCTCTGGGATAAACTGAAGTCCCGTTATCTCCTACAATCACCACATAATCCCCTCCTTTCCTACCTTCGCAATCCGGCCTTCCCCCCAGCCTGGTCCGCACCACACGTCTTTGCTCACTGGTCTACAGCTGGTCTCACCCAGACCCGACACTTCGTATGCAGGAATAAATTCAAATCCTTCGCCTCACTATGTGAATCCTATAACCTCCCTGCCTCTGAGATATTCAGGTATCTGCAGCTGAAGCATTTCTTTGCTCCGTACACAACGGCACATAACCCAACACCTACTCTGTCACCTTTTGAGCGAGCTTGCCTCAGGGACCCCCATAGACGGGGCCTCATCTCCTATTTATATTCCCTCTTCACAACTTCAACTACCTCAGCGTTCCCCTCGTATACAAATAAATGGGAAGTGGATTTAGGACGGCAAATTGACCCCTCAGATTGGGACCTTATTTGGTCCAATACCAAGGAGTCATCACAGAATATTGTGGCCCTGGAGACCAATTACAAAGTTTTGACCCGCTGGTACCTAGTCCCGGCTAGAATTGCGAAATATACCCCTGATTACCCCTCAGTTTGTTTCAGGGGCTGCGCAGACCTGGGTACTTTTTTCCATATTTGGTGGGATTGCTCCATCGTCCGTGTATTTTGGGTGGAGGTTTTTAAAATATTATCTACACTCAGTGCCGTGACCCTCTATCCCGATCCATTAATCGCGCTTCTTAACCTGCGACCGCTTGGCATCGCTAAGGCGCATTTCAAACTTATTCTACAAGTCACCACCGCAGCCAAGCAGGTTATCGCTAAATCATGGAAATCTCCCTCGTTGAGCATGACTGCAGTTTCGAATAGGGTCACTCAGGCAATGATTCACGCAAAAATAGAAGCCACTATCCTAGATTCCATCCCTAAGTTCAAGAAGATTTGGAATCCCTGTGTAGAGCATTTCCTCCCATCCAATTTTGATGACTCCCTTCTCAATCCGTAATCTGCATCTTTTGTTTGATGGTACCATTCCTTAACCATACTGCGGGTTTCCCCCTTCTCCCCCTACTGTGCAGCCGTATGCCCCTTCCCATCCTCCCCCCCCCCCATTTTGTTAGGCCTTAACTGCCATTTGATAGTCCTCTTTATTAGTGATGCCTGACTTTGTATTATTGGGTTTCTTACTGTGCAATTAATGTATACCTTCAATGACCCATACTTTTGCTTATTATTTTATACTGTTCCATGTTAAAAAAAATAAAATTGTTTGAACATGAAAAATAATAGAATTGAATAGAAAAGAATAGAATAGAAAATAAAAAATAAAATACAATAGAAAAAATTCCCAAATTCAAATTTCGAATAGAACCAGCTATTCTTCACAATGAATTTGGATCAATTTGATATTTTCAGTTCAAATTCGATTTGAATATGTCAAATTTGTTGGGAAAATTAAAATAAATAAATAATTAATAAATTCAAATGAATAAAAGCAATTAAACAAATTTTGTTATGAATGCAACTAAATTAAATTAGTAAAGTCAATGTAGCACTCAAGGTAGGTAAGTCCACCCAAAAGTGATATTCAAGTTATTGAAAAGGCAGGGTCATCTGCTGGCTTTTTATATGGACTCCAGCAGCAAGATCTCCCCACCATAGTTTCAGCATTTTTGGAACTCAGCTTGGAGCTTCATTGCTCCTACTATGTTCTCCATATTCTAAATTAACAATCCAACATAGAATGAAGGGTTCTTGGTTATTACCCTGGCTGGTGTACAGACCTAGGGACTCAAATCCAGAGTAACCAAGTGACATAAGAAACCAGTTCATAGTGTTACCATCCAGCATTTGCTAAAGATCTTTATTTCGGTTTCGCTAACCCTTTAAGATCACAAGGACTGCAATGCAGCTTGTCGAATTTCAACCTGACAGGAACATACATGACCTACAGGGAGCTATAATGCTAACACTAACATGAAAGTCACAATATACCTACAAGCGGACTGCAGGGAATGTGAATTACTTGTCTATTGTGTGCATTGCCCTTTAAATGTTACAGGTCCTAATCTGTTTTGGGCCAGACTGCAATATCTCACTTAATGTGCATGTATCGTTTTTTTTTTTAAATATATCTCTGTAGGCTATGTTCCCTGTATCACTTAATCCTGTGCAATCTATCATGTTCTTGCAGAATACAGACTGCATAATACGTGAAAAAGATGCTGACAATACCTGCTGAACATTATTGTTACCAATTGTTAACCAATTATGTTGGTGGAAATTTGAATCTATGAAGATGTAAGGTATTTATACAGAATCCATATATACACAGTATCTCAGGGAAGTGAGTACACCCCTCACATTTTTATAAATATTTTATTATACCTTTTCATGTGACATCACTGCAGAAATGACATTTTGCTACAATGTGATGCACTGAGTGTACAGCTTGTATAACAGTGTAAATTTGCTGTCCCTTCAAAATAACTGAACACACAGCCATTAATGTCTAAACTGCTGGCAACAAAAGTGAGTACACCCCTAAGTGAAAATGTCCAATTTGGACCCAAAGGGGTTTATTTACTAAACCTGGTTGACTCAGAATCTTGTCCACTTCTGCATAAAAACCAATCAGCTTCCAGGTTTTATTGCTGAAGCTTAACTGAACATGCTGAGGTTAGAAGCTGATTGGCTACCATGCACAGGTGCCCAAGATTCTGAGTCAACCAGGTTTAGTAAATAAACCCCAAAGTGTCAATATTTTGTGTGGCCACCATTATTTTCCAGCACTGCCTTAACCCTCTTGGGCATGGAGTTCACCAGAGCTTCACAGGTTGCCACTGGAGTCCTCTTCCACTCCACCATGACAAGTGTATGTTAGAGACCTTGTGCTCCTCCAGCTTCCATTTGAGGATGCCCTACAGATGCTCAATAGGGTTTAGGTCTGGAGACATGCTTGGCCATCCATTGAGTTGTCTCTGAGGAAGAGGCAAGTCCTCAAAATGCATCAGCCTTTTGGATGTCTATACTCCCTATTATGGACTGTTACTCAGCGCGGTGTTGACCCAGCTGTTCTTTATGATGTGCCTTGACTATATTGTCGTTTGTGAGTACATCACATACTTTATTTTTTAGTAAACATTTTTTATGGTAATGCGCTAGGCCTGTGCGCCCTCTGTTTTTTCTTTCCTCATTCAGTATATTTGGATTTCCCCGGTCCATTTGAGGGCAGCAAGGTGTGCATGTTCCAGGACATTCTTAATGTGGTTGTAGCCTGCATCGAGTCCATCCCCAAGCGCAGGAGCATTTGTGTTTGCTGGTTCTTTGGCCAATCCATCACCTTTACCCTGAGCTTCTTTAGCAAGGCTGTGGTCATCCGGGAGGTGTGTTTGGAGTCATTATCATGTTGGAATACTGCCCTGCGGCCCAGTCTTCGAAGGGAGGGGATCATGCTCTGCTTCAGTATGTCACAGTACATGTTGGCATTCATGGTTCCCCCAATGAATTGTAACTCCCCAGTGCCGGCAGCACTCATGCAGTCCCAGACCATGACACTCCCACTACCATGCTTGACTGTAGGCAAGACACACTTGTATTTGTATATTAATCAGCTCCAGGGACGGTACTTACAATGAATGAGACATATTCCTTGTGCTGATGATTGTTAAGTTTATTAAAATCTTTAACCCTCCCCCCCTCACCAGCTATCCCCACAGTTGTGATCTTCTACTGCTGTAGGGTGTAGCACCCTCTAGTGTGAGTCTAGTGTGAGGTAACTGTGTATTGAGATTAAGGTTGAGTTACTGTAAGTCATGCTGGATGGATAAAAGGTTGGGACTCTGTCACCTCCACCTGGTTCTTGAGGACCATTGGAACCTTTCAGAAGCCAGTGGGTGGAAGAGGTGAAAACCTAATCTGCATGTTTATGGGAGTCTAACCAATCCCAGGTTTGGAGGCCCTGGTAGAGTGGTGGACCAGCCCATAAATATGGGTATTCAGGCTGGCAGGGGAGTCGAGTGGAAGGTGGAGTGCTGAGGAGACAGTCGGTGGCCTGGGAGGGGTCCCCTAGATCTAAGGGGGGCCGGCCTCCAGGCTGGGCTCAGGCTAGCTGAGGTTGGTCCATGCAGCAGTATGGCATGAATAGGATCAAAGCCTGTGAGCAGTGGGAGCAAGAAGTACAGAGTGAGTACATCAGCACACCCAGAGATTCACAAGGGGAGAGACTGCAACATGTAACAAACTTTCAAAGGACAGCGCTGTGCTTAATCCTTTATCCTTGTCCTGTGAGATCTTCAGAGCAGCAAGAAGGGCTGGTAGTGTCTGTAGGCTGTGGAATTGGGAACAGTACTACAGGGGGGAGGAGACATCGCTGCATGTAGTTTGCAACAAGCTAAGCTAACTTTCAGGAGGGCTGTGAGTTCCTCGCCCGTAAGCAGCAGTTGCTTCTGATCCACAAAGACTGATGACTTTCAAGGAAAAGAACAGTCCAGAGTCTGTTCCTATAAATATGAAGGAAGTTGTCCCCATGCATTGATTCAGTAAAACTGGGCATCCCATAATTCCTATTACCCTATCCAAGTTATTTTATATACTAAAATAACAAAAACCAAGCTCACTGGCCATTCACTGACTGTGGATACAAGTGTGGAAAATGCATGTTACCTGGCTGTGCGGAGTTTAGGGGACGTAGAAATGCAGCAGACTTCACCTCACCTCAGGTCAGGTGCAATGCTTTGGCCAACCACAGAGCAGGATGATGTCACAAGGGGGCAGGGGGGAACCCGTTCCCTTGTGCCAAAATCACACTATTTAAGAACTATCATCCCTGCGCAACTGTCAGATGGTGGGGCCAGCGAAGAGAGTGGAGCGGTTTTTTTTTTTTGAGTTGGTGGTGGAGGCAGCCATCGTGATTGACTTTGGATCTACTTCAACATTTTTTTAATTTTTCTTTTTAGTAAATGACTTCCTAAAGACTGTCTCCTGTAATTTTTCCGCTACCCTTTCTTTTTTTGTTTTGTAAATGGGTAGCTGTACCATGTACCCCATTCTCAATCACATGAGGGGGTGGGATCTGGGGCCCCCTTTGGTAAAGGGGGCCTCCATATTCCGATAAGCTCTCCACCTGCAAACCACCACAACCATCGGCCACTGGTTGTGGGGAAGAGGCCCTTGTCGCCATCAACAAGGTTCTTGGGGGGGGCACACTCTGGACACACAGAGCCAGCTTGGGAGAGAGTCCGCATGAGTTCCTCCATAAGAAGTGTACTGTTTTAGTTGGCATTCCATGGGGGAGAGGAGCCATGAGGGCTGGCAAGGACTCCAGAATAGCAGGATTGGGGCTGCTCTGTGAAAAACCATTGCACAGAGCAAGTACAGTAAGAATTACTTGTTTGTTATTTTGAAAAAATATGCATTTACAGTCACTTTAAAGACTAAAAGCTATAGAAAATGCATAATGCTTTGCAAACCTAGTGTTATTGGTGTTCCCTGTGTAAAATGTGTATTTATAAAATAATTATTTTCTATAAAGAGATTAAAAAAAGATATAAAAGGTCATTTTTTTTGTCAAGTAAATAGAACACAAGCCCTGTCCTAAAAATGACTCACTGTGGTGCTTTACTGCAACCCAAATGACTATTTATTTATTACATTTGTCCAACTGATACCTACTGAAATGATGGCTACCTGTATGTTCCTCGCTATAAGACTTTATTTTATTTAGTTTTCTTCTTATCAGTTTGTATTTTCCTTAGGTGCTCTGGTTTTTGGCTAAAATCCAAAAATATATCCAAACAGCTATTGCGTGTGTTTGTAGGACAGAAATAAGAACATTACATTGTAAGCTGCTTTCAGAGGAAGAGAATAATATGAACTGCTATGTACTGTAGCTGGAAAGAAATATAAAATAATCTTACTGGGAAGCTGTAATGTTTTGGGGTCAACTGTATTTTATTTTTAGGTTTATAGGTTTTTAAGCTTATTTTTTTTATCTTGTTTGCTATTTATTTATTTAAATGTTTTATTTGAGCTAAGTCAAAAGCAGTTTAATGCTCTGGCTGCTGGCTGGAAGTAAATAAGAAATATTTCAATTCAAAGGAACTTTCATTGACTATTTCTGAGTTATATAATAAATGAAGGCTGTATGTAGAGCAAGTACTTGAAAGATGAACTGCCTGTATTGTCGATAGCAACCAGTCTGATTTAACCTGTCAAGTTAAGGTTCAAAAATTATCAACGTGTCTGATTTAACCTGTCAAGTTCAGATTTAAAAGTGATCAATGTGTGCTGAATAAGAACTGTTTTGGTTGCCTTGCTGACTACAAGCAGTCACATACATTTTTTTCCACTGCAAATTTAAATATGATAGGCAGTTCAGGAAAAACACTCAGCCATTCAAGTTTAAACTCCTCAATGAACTGAGCAGAAGGTAAAATGTGAAGTTTTTCTTGTCCAAAACCAAGTATGAGTATGCCATTAAGTTCTGATCACCAGTGCATAGGAAGGATGTGCTGGAACTGGAGAGAGTCCAGAGAAGGGTGACAATGGTAATAAGGGGACTGGAGAACCTCAGTTATAAGGAACAACTCATAGAGACTGCAATATACAAATATCTAAATAGTGATCCTAACATAGGGAAAAGACTATTCAGTGTTAGGTCACTTAAGAAGACAAGGGGCCATTCAATGACATTGGACATGAAGCGGTTTTATCACAAACTGTGTAGGGGGTTCTTTACTGTTTGAATGGTAAGGATGTGGAATATCCAGGGATATGAGCATTGGTAGAGACATAATTGCATACACACTCATACACCCACACAGTTTGAAGTGGATGGACAGATGTCTTTATGCAACCTTGCCAACTATAAAACTATGAAATCAACTTCTCCCTTTAGGGGCTGTATGGGAGAACAGAAGGGAAAATCTGTTTGATTGCTTTAGATAATAGAACCATTTGGGAAGAGCAATGAGCAATAGAATATGATAACAAACATAAGGGTTCCTTCTAATGATCAGTCAGGATTCGTATTTCATTTTGCCATTGTTTGTGGACTGTGAAACCTGGTTGGTCAGTAGTGGCAACAGCTCCATTTGTCCACATTGTCTTTGCTTCTAAAAAATCATCACCCTTCTTCGTTCTGCCACTTTTTTGGCCTAGGTCCATTTTTGAATAATTGCTTCATTCTTATCACAGAGAAACAATAGAGATTATCTTTGACATTCCATCATAGAAGGGCCAGAACATTGAGCCGACCATGCATGGAATGAAATTCAGCTGATTCAGCAGGAACTAGCAGGAACTAGCTGAAATTCGATCCATCTATGGGCAGGCTGATTGTACCCAAGTTGATCGACTATAGCTGCTAGCAGAAATCATTGTGTGCTGCTGGCCGGGAAGGCTCCTCACTCCTCACAGACAGAGTACAATAATGCTGCAGGAGGCATTCCCCCATCAACAATGACTGTGTTGATGGGGGATTCTACCCTTGGTGAAAGGAAAGAAAATCAAATCATTTATGGCCTGCTTTAAACATTGCATTTCCAAACCTCCTTCTTACCTGCAATAAAAATTTGGCTAGAGTTCCATGTCAAAGAGGTCCACTTTCTGCCACCCTCCTCCCCCCTTCCCCCCCATCACAAATGGCTTTTGTAAAAAAAAAAACCCTTCCCCCGCACCCCAAAAAATATTATGGGAGCTCAGCCTCCTTTGAAAATGCTCTTTTTCAATGGGCCAGGTCTGCTGGGAGGCATGGTGACTTAACCTGTGTCTCTTGGAAGTGTCAGATGGAAAGGGGCTAGCAAAAAAAAGTACCTTCCATTTGAAATGTAACGTCCATTTTAAGAATTTTAAGGTGCTATTGCTATGGCTGTTTTTTTCTAATTTTCTATTTGCAGTTTCAGGCACTTTGTTGCTATGGAAGATCTCTAGTTCTCTAGTTCTGGGCCCCTTAATTTGAGTTCATAGATCACAAGCCTGTAATTGGACTTTAAATACTTTATATGCCTTTGTTGTTTTTTCAACTCAACACTTTTTGACAGCAAGTCGGTGAGCATCCCAACCATCCTGACATGAACATCTCAGTTGATTAAATTGTTAGTAAACTCTGATTTATAATTTGCATCTATAAGTAAGCTTATAGTAGGTCTAACTTGTAGGTAATGTGGATATCTTCTAAACCTGTGCTGTTTAGGAGATAATCACATTGGTTGTAACTGATGACATCACTGCACATGTGCAGGGATGCTCCACATTTAAGGTACCCCGAGTGTGCACTGAATGCAGAGCACTGTGCCACGATGATAACTTCCATGTGTCGTAATAGCAGGCCCAGCCATTCAAATGGTGGGAGAGCGAGAACACATAAAGAAGATGGGAGAACTGTCTACAGAGTCAGTGCAGCCTTGGAAAGATCAGTTTTTAGGGTAAATCTATCATAATGTGCTAGTATGTGGTGTATACTAGCACATTATGGCATAATGGCAGGGTGCCTATTAAAAAAGTGGTAGAGTTTACTACCGTTATAATCAATAGTGATATGGTGCGATCCACATGGCTAAGCGTTTGGTTTATGTTGTTAAATTCTTAAAGCTGGTTTGGTTATTAAATAAATGTACTTCTATTTACCCCAATAAAGGGCTACAGCCAATAAAATGAATTTAATGTATTTGGTGTCTATTAATTCATATTTAATGTTGTTCTTTTAATGGCTTGGTGTAGTGGGGAGGTAGTGGGCTGTGGCTGTCCCAAGGCTGAGTGATCATCAATTGGACAGATCAGGCACGATTGTGAGCAACGTAGAACACCTTTGATTTTGAAGCCTTCTCAGGACTGTCTGCATATTACATTTCAAATTACAATTAAATGCCCGCAGCCTGCCCTATTTTTTTTGTAATCTTCCTATTAATTTTGAGGATGGGGTTTTTAACATGAGTCTTGACAAAAGTTCATTATGGTAGTTTAGAACGTCTAAATTAATGAGATTAATTAATCTCAGTCTTCCATAAAGAACACTCTTTAAATGAAATGATGAGGATTCTAATGACATAATTACCACACGAAGGATTGCAAGATAAAATCAAAATGATTGTACTGAGCCTTTCAACTGTTTTTTTTTTCTCTCTTTCACAATCTTCTAAAATTATCTTTGTGCCTATTTCAAAATGTTTTGTCATCTGAAGCAATATTTCATTGACTGAAATAAATGAGAACCAGTCTAGAGATCATATTGGCAACAGAATGAAATTTTTGGTGTGTTTTCATTACATTTACGCAGACTTCACATCTATGATCGGGGGGTCATTTTTAAGAGAACTCCAAAACATTCTGCAAACACACCCCAACAAACATGCATTACTGTACTCCAAATTGCATAAATAATTAGAAATACGTAGGGTTCTCAAAGTCCAAACCTATAACATAAACTAAATTGCATACTTGGAGGAGTCACCGGTGCTGAATCTGAAATATATACTATATCATAAAAACTTGGTTTGATTCTGTACTCCAAAAATGTCTATTCAAAACTAAACCATACCAGCAAAACTATTACTGTAATATAAAACCATATATCCTTTACTGAACACAATACACAATATGAAATGTTTTGGCCAAAACCACATTCACATATAAAATGAAATAATAATCCACCCACTATATTCTGGGTTCTGTTTTTATATTACATTCACCATGTGTATATAAATATTTCAGTTAAAAAATCCTGAAACAATGGAAGCTCATGTAAACCTCAGACCAGATCATAGATACGGTATTTAATAATGATAAAAGTGTCCAACTTATTGTATAGAATGTTCAAAGATGCTACCCCTGTACTTGACCACATCAGGACAATAACATCCACAAGAATGGACTGTAACCTGTAATCCAATAGTCTCCCACGTGGCTATCAGATAACTAAATAGATATGTGTGTCCAGATGAGGATGTGTTGCACTACTGCCAAATCTCACAGATATATGTATATATCTCACAGATCCTCCAAGGTAGATAATAAAGAGTTACACTCCTCCAGTCTGCAGTTCCACTCAAACCTTCCTCACACTGTCATGGATATTGCCAGCATAGAAACCACATATAAAGGGAGCTTACCATGAATGGAAGATGGAAGTCCATGCAAAAGGCCAATGTCCTGCAGGACACTCAAAGTCCCAACACTTGCTCAGGGGGCATCGAAGCACCAGCAGTGGACATAACATGAATAAATGCTTAACAGTCCTGGTCCAGATGGTTCATATGCCAGAGGGATGGAGGCTGTATTAGAGCAAAAACGCCTGGCCAGTTTCAAAACCGATTACTATTGAGTGACTCACCAAGGACCCCTGTGACCTGCCAAGCTGTTGTGACAAAATGGACTGACAACAACCGCAGGTCTAGGGAGAGTGGGAAGGTAAACTTCTTCACATGAATATTCAAAAATTAATTCCAAGAATGCTTTGCTTGAACAACCCTTGTAGTTCCACCCAGCTCATCTGACCTTTAGCCTCCAATCAGGAAAGACTTACACTTCTTATACCTTGAGCTCACAATTTTAACCCTTTTCTGACCTGTTCCATCCATTGGTCTTGCAGCCCCTCCATCCATTGCTCTTCTCCAAGTCTCACTTTTTTCCTCTTCGCCAGCAGCCCTTACTTCTCAGAGACATTTCCAAGTTTTCCCAGTATCCTTCCATATGCTGTTGGTCACCATTTATCCAGGTCTCTACTGTATCTTTCAAACAAACCAGATTGACTTTGCTCATAATCACAAGACTTTATTATCTTCCTTATTGGTCATTACTTTTAATTTAGATCTCCAAAACATTTCATTTACATTTCCAAAACAAGACAACTACCTAATCCTTTACTGTATCTTTACTGTAAAGCATTGATATACAGTATCTCAACATATTTTTTTTTGTGCTTTTTCCATAACTGTTGCTTCTATAACTCAACCACTGCTGCCAAAACCAACTCTTTTCTATTTTCTCTTCTCATTTTAAATTATAAGCTCATTTGGAACATACTTCTGTGTGTTATTGGTAGCCAACCATCCATGCCTCTACTGTATGTTTGCAACAAGCCAGATTGACTTTCCTCTAATCACAATCCTTTTTTGTCTTACTCATTGGTCATTACTTTTCATTTGCATCTCGAAGACTTTTGTTGGACTATTTTCTTTTTTAATATAAAACATAGTTCTGCACATCGTTGGTAGCCAACCATCAAAGCCTTTACTGTACCTACACTGTAAAGCATTGATCCACAACATCTCTCTATCTCAACATATGTTTTTTTTGTGCTTTTCCTATAACTGTTGCTATTACAACTCAACCACTGCTGCCGAGACGTACTCTTCTCTAGTATTTCTTCTCATTTTAGATTACAAGCTCACCTGGGTGTTATCAAGCCAAATGTTTTCTATGTTTTTATATCTTTTAATGTCATTGTTACAGCTCCTTATTTCTTCTCCTTGTATACTGCTGTGGAAATGACTAGCAAATCAGAGCTCATATTAACTACAGTGTTGCTGGCAGGAATTTTAAACCCAAGCCATCAATGCTACAAGACAAGTGTTCTAACCATTTAGGGATGCCCAGGTGGACTTCCTTGTGTGATCTGCCCCAGAAAAATCAGAGGCTCAGAATATGTGAAGTAATCAAAGCACACAAAGAACCAAAATGACTGCCTGTGTCTGATCAAAATAGGAAATATCATTTAGAATGATTTCCCAGCATGTTGTAAAATCTTCCTCTGCTGAAGATTATTTTCAATAATTCTTACCAGTTCATGTAATCACTGCCAGCTGCTGTGTCATTGTTAACCTGCTAACACAGAGCTTACATAAAAATATCTCCAAAGTCTCACAACATGATTGGAAATACGTAAAATCTATCAGTTGTAACCAATCAGACACCACCACAATGCCGAACTGTGTATTTTTATCTAGAAAAAGAGTCAGCCCGTTGGATGGCTACTACTAACAACTGTATTGCCCTACTCATCCAATTTGACCAATTCCATGCAGGGCACTACTATATGTTTTTAGGGGGTAAAGTGCATGGGCGATTTTAACTCCTTGCTAGTAACTGAATCTCTTTCTAGTAATCTCTAAAAAGAAACTGTCATGGTTGTTTTTGAACTGGAGTTTGAGTTACAGGATACTAAATAGATACAGTTCCATCTCAACTGACTGCATAATGCCACTAATCATGCAACTTCCTCAGGGGTTCGGAATGGGATGACACCAACTGGCCACCAACTTTTATTTTTCTGAAAAAATAGCTGTTTGTTTATATCAATATGCAAAGGCACATAGGGCAGACCCAGGTGAAGTCATCATGCTTACAAGGAAAAGGTTAGGCACAGAAGCCGGAGTGGTGCCAATCACAGAGAAATCCAAGGGGATACACATATGAAATGTACTGACAATGCTGCTGTCTGCTGTGTCCTGAGTTCATTCCTCCAAAGCAGTGCCTCACTAATACAGGGGGAATGTTACTGGCCAGATCACCAGGTGAAAATAAAAGGCAAAAAGCCAAAGAAAAGAAAACTAATACAGCCACAACATCTAATAATTGGTAAGCTGCCAATATTATACATTTTTGGTTTTGGGTTTAATACCGCTTCAAGTGCAGGTGGCAATATAGATTGGCTTTGTGAGGATCAGTGAATATCCATCAGATTCTGCTTCCAAAAAACTGTGTCCAATGAATGTGACATAGACATCGACTAGGCAGCCCCATTTTAGATTGAAGCTCTGTTCACACTAGTGTGATTTCAGATGAGACTTGACTCCATCATATTGTTTTCAATGGTGCCTATTCACATCAATGCGACTCAGTACAGTATAATTTTGGAAAAGGTTCCTGTAATACTTTGGTGTAATCCCAGTGTGATTTTTGTCCCATAGAACATACAAACCTTATCAAAGTTGCATCCACCTCATGAGATGGTATAGGACGCCAGAGGTGCTTCATCGCATGTTCCCCCAGGTCCTTAATACCTGTTGGTGGTGCCTAACTTCTGAGGGGTTTTTACTCAATATTTTCTGGGAATGCTCTAAACTAAAGGATTTCTGGACCAGGAAATGATAAAAACGATAATGGGAGTGTCCCTTGGAGGAAATCCTACGACCTTTCTTATACATGACACACCACTTTCAAACAATGCAGCAAAAGCCTACCAAAAAAACGTATTGGCTTGCTCAAACTAGTGAGATCCAAGAGAAGAAAAACTTGACCACCAACTTGGAAAATTTGGACCCCCTACTTTTTTTATAGGGATCAAATTATACTAGCTTCCCAATCATAGGATGGAATGAGAGTTTGCAACAATCTGCTCAATCTTTAGAGATGTGAGGTTTCTCGGGGTGGAGGCCTGGGCAGGGGTGGGTGTCTTCTCTTACCCACTCCCTCACTCCACCTTTTTCTTTTTCTGCTGCTACTCCCCCTCCTTTTTTTTCTCTCTTTCGCCCTCTCTTCATCCCCCTCCCTCTCTTCCTTGATACTTTTTCCTTCTCCAACACACTTTTTGGTTCCATGCACACCAGCATTTTTTTAAGTTTCTAGAAACTGTTATTAGCATTTTTTTCTGCTCCGAGAAGCTAAATAGTGTTATCCTATATGTCTATGTATACTACTTTAGGCTATTAGCAATTTTTGAGCTTCAGTGTTTACGAGCAGAAAAAAAATAGTTTTTGTAGAGTTTTTGGAGCGTTTTTCCAGCAGAAAAAAATGCTAAACACTCTTAAACGCTATTAAAATACTCCTAACTGTTTTTTCTAGTTTTTTCCCTTTATGTGTACTGTAAAAATGCTAATAAAAATGCTAATGCTCCCTAAATGGTTCCGAACACTACTAAAACACTACTAATATGCTACAAAAAAATGCTATTACAAGCATTTTTCTATCCAGCGTTTTTTCCAGCATTTTTTAGCTTAAAAAAATGCTAGTGTGCATGGAGTCTTTAAGTGTTTGTAAAGGCTCAAGATTTTTTACCTTCTTGCATTATCTGCATGAAAGTAAAAAAAACCCAATACTCATCTAAGCCCTTCTCAATCCAGTGATGTGCACTTGAGTCTTGGCTATCCCGGTACTCCCTCTCCTCATTGGCTGAGACAGCAGTGGGAGCTATTGGCTCCCACTGTTGTCAATCACAGCCAGTGAGCCAATGAGAAAAGAGAGGGGGCTGAGCTGCTTGCTGTGGAGGCACCCAACAGGAGGAATCAGCCAGGAGCTCTGGCAGGGAACTCAAGAAGCGGAGGATCAGAGCTGTTCTGTGGAAAACCACTGCACACAGCAAGTAAGTATAGACGTGTTTATTATTCTTTTTTAAATGTAAGCCTTTGGAATCACCTCTATCTTTCTGTTGGGGTTTAGTGTTTTCCCTTTATATTGGGGTAAGAAAAAAAAAATCAAAAACTGTATGAGGAAACGGTAAATCCTAGTGGTGTGTACAAGGAGGCCTTTTGCATTTACATATTATATATTGTCTACACTGGAACTCAATGCCTTTGATGTATATATATATATATATATATATATATATATATATATATATTTGCATTTACACTCTCCAGCCACTTTATTAGGTACCCCTTGCTAGTATCCCCTTTGGACTCCCTTTTGCCTTCAAAACTGCCTTAATTCTTCATGGCATAGATTCAGCAAGTTGTTGGAAACATTCCTTAGAGATTTTGACATTGTGACATGAGTTACTATTGTCTTTCTATCATCTGAAGCCAGTCTGCCCATTCTCCTCTGACCTCTTACCTCAGCAATGCATTTTCATCCACACAACTGCCACCCACTGGATATTTTCACTTTTTCGGACCATTCTCTGTAAACCCTAGAGATGGTTGTGCGTGAAAATCCCAGTAGATCAGCAGTATTTTAAATACTCAGATACGTCCATCTGGCACCAACAACCATGCCACATTCAAAGTCACTTAAATCTCCTTTCTTCCCCATTCTGATGCTTGGTTCAAACTTCAGCAAGTCGTCTTCACCACGTCTAGATGCCTAAATGTATTGAGTTGCTGCCATGAGATTGACCAATTTCTGTTACCAAGCAATTGAACAGGTGTACCTAATAAAGTGGCCGGTGAGTGTATGTATATGTGTACAATATTTGTTACATTTCATGGTGCTATGTCTGTATGTATGCTGAAGAGATATGATATGCCGTTTCTTCTACAAAAAAAAAAAAGTTGCATCCAAGTTGAACTAAATAATTGCACTTAAAGTCGGCTCAAAATCAGATCAAGGCAGTGTGAACTTAGCCTGAATCTGCTTTGCCCGTCTAAGACCTTGTACATAACCTGGCTCCACCGCACTATGCCTAGAAGCGTACATGAAATGATATCACTTAAGTAAAGTGTACATTTTATTATACTCAGCATGAGGCCATGTCTGAGTATTGCTTATAGCCCACGATAGCTTCAGTTTTCCCTTTAGAGGCTCTTGTTTCAAGACTAAAGATGAAATGTCAGGCCATGATGTGATAATGCAATTCCCAATGCCTGATGACATCACTCATACCTAGGCTTGGTGGATTGCAGGTACGAGCGCCTAGCCCTGAGCCTCAGAGGGAAAGGCATTAATAATGATCTATTTCAGGAGTTTTCTCCTCTGGAACATTATTCATACACTTAGATTCTATGAGGAAATAATCAATTTGGGAGTGAGACAACTGAGGATGTGAGCCGCAAGTAAAATGTCTTTTATTTCTGCAGTTTCGATATTTTCAGACACCTCCTAGAGAATAAAGATTGTTCTCAGCTAAACCAGATCTGCATATCTTCTTTATCTTTGCATTCTGGTGCAAACTGCAAGCCAGCATTCTGCAAAACTCATAAGTATGGGCTTTTTAATGGAACTGTACTAACTGTCTGCTTCCATCTCAAAATAAACCACATCTACAAAGGACAAGGACACATTAAAGCTTAACTCCAGGCAAGCAGCTGGTTACGCTTTTGAAATACATATATGGGAATGCTTCTGACTGCCTACAAGATTGTAATTTAGTTTAGTCTGCTTTGTGATCCTGACTGCCAAACAGCCCAACCAAATGTTGGACCTCCACAGCAGCCCAGCTTGGTAAAGAACATCCATTTCCCAGCTTGCTGATTGGACAATGAAGGAGCAGCAGCAGAGTAACGAGGTCAACCACCTGCTCAATCCCCTTTCACCTTTTGTCAACACCTTCCCCGCTTGGTGATTGGATAATGAAGGCGCAGAAGCAGAGTAATGAGGTCTTCCCCAGCTCACTCCTTTCTCTCCCCATGTCAGCACATTTACTTTATAACAGTGATTGATGGGCTGTTAGTGTTGGCCCCTGCTCCCTCAGTCTGAGGACTGCTATACAGGGAATTGTAGAAGGTCCATAGGAAGAAAAAAATCAGTTGTTTCTAATACAAAAACATGTTTTAATGGATAAATGCCAGGAGTTCGGATGTAAAGTGGTTCTAAAGGCAGAAGGTTATTCACCTTAAAGCGGAGCTCCACCCAAAATGGGAAGTTCCGCTTTAAGGATTGGTCCCCCGCTCCCTGTTAAAGATTGGTACCTTTGGGGAGTGGGGGGGGGGGGGTGGGTACCTGAAATTGACAGGTACCGACCTCCACTTCCACTACGATCACCTAGGCAATCACCTAGGTGTTGTCCTCCCTTCCTCACTCCCCTTAGTCTTCTGGGACATGTGACAGGTCCCAGAAGACTACGTAACCATTCACAGAGCGCAGCTGCACATGCGCAGTTAGCACCCAGCTGTGAAGCCGTAAGCTGTCACAGTCAGATGCCCACAATGAAGATGCTGGGAACCAGGGGTGGACTGACCGTTTAGAAACTCGGGCACTGCCCCAGGGCCAGGGGTCAGTAGGGGCCCCCTGAGATGCCCCTCGTACCTTATTCATAGGCTTTTTTGAGTTTGGGAAAGGACACAGGGGCCCCATGATCCCCTATTGCCCGGGGGCCCCATGAGTTGTCAGTCTGCCCCTGCCGGGAACACAGGGCAGCTGGTGAAACTGGCTGGGGGGGGGTACACAGCAGGTTCGAGGGACAGGTAAGTGGCCATTTTTTAAAAGCAGCTAAAGTTTTTGTAGCTGCTGACTTTTTTTTTTGACTGGAACTCCACTTTAATGCCTTCTCTGCATTAGGATAAAAACACATTCTGCATGCAGCGGCCCCTAGCTCCTCCTTATACTTACCTGAGCCCAATCTCGATCCAGGAGAGCAATGTCTCTCTCTCTCTTACTGGCTATGGAGGCAGCTGTAAGAGCCATTGGTTCCTGCTTCTGTCAATCACAGACTGTGAGTATGGGGGGGCGGTGCTGAGCACTGTAAGGTGATGGCAAGGTGGGCTGTATATGAACTGCTCCTGACCACTGTACTTTGTACCGTGTTCTATATATGACATGCTACTGACAATTTCTTTCCATACCCTGATCTGTAATTGACATACTTCTGACCATTGCACTCTGTACACTGGACTATGTATGACATACTCCTGGCCACTGCACTCTGTACACTGGACTATGTATGACATACTCCTGGCCACTGCACTCTGTACAGTGGGTGGTGTATGACATACTAAGTTCTGACCGCTGCACTCTGTTCACTGGTTTGTGTATGACATACTCCTGTCCACTGCACTCTTTATATTTTATAACAGCTGCTGCTTGCTCAGTAGTTAATATGTTGATGTTTTAAAACAAGATGTAATAGCTGTATACCGGGCTGTGTAGTAACCAATTTATTGAGAAACTTGAAAACAGTACAACAGCCTGGTGGTAAGCTCACCCAACTGTGAACGTACAGCTAGTGGTAGTAGGCCTGAACTGAAGACAGCATTTGCCAAGGAAGGTGGAATGCGGTCTGGCCAATTCAACTAAAGAGGGAGTTTGCAGAAGTACAGACATAGACCCTGAGCTTTCCCAATGCCTCTGGAAGCTTGCCCTGCCACTAGTGCTGTCCCTGACAGATGAGTATGTTCTCCCTATAGTAGCCATTTTGTAAATGCACATCAAAACCTGGGAGTTGGGACTTTAAAAGACACTGCATGACCCAAGATGGCCACCAGGGTCACCTGAATGCAGCATAGCAAACTGAAATGCTGCTCCAGGAAACCGAGGGAACTCCCTTGACTTCCTCTCCAGCTGCAGTACTTGTATGTAACATAATCCTGACCACAACAAAAATACAAACAAGTAATCCCAAGATAAAATATGTTTTAAGATTACAAAAAAGTATATAGAGTTAATAATCACGATCAAAATAACCAGAATAATAAAAAAAATTGGTTTTGATCTAAATATTTTGATCGTGATTATGAACTCTCGATATATACTTGTTGAAACACATTGGTTTAATGTACTTGTCATTATTTCAATAAATACCTCTTAATCTATCAACAAAATGCATTCTTTTGGACAACAGGCGCTCCTTCTTTCCTATTATTCCAAGTTAACGTCTGCAAACGACCTTAAGGCCTTAGCAGATCCTAAGAGGGTTTACTGCCAGTATCCACCATTGGACACAGCCAACTGGAGGGACATCTCCCTACCCACCCACACAACCACCCACCTATGACCAGTGACTGATCCAGTCAGTCCAGTGTGGTTTTCAGAACAAACTGGGCTGTGTATGGCAAACTTCTGACCACTGCACCCTGTACACTGGGTTGTGTATGACATACTCCTGACCACTGCACCCTATACACTGGGTTGTGTATGACATACTCCTGGCCACTGCACTCTTTATATTACACAACAGCTGCTGCTTGGGTAGTGCTTTGAGCTGTCACATCTTGTTTTATGGTTTAGGAGGGATCAACCCCTACTGTACCTCAGCAGTAGCCTGATCATACTCACAGTGTTGGTTTTTTAATGCGATTTCACACATTATTGTTACATTTCATTTTTCACAATTTTGTGGTACATTTGGTGATATAGAATGTTTTGGTTTCTCAGTTCTAGCATGGGAGGTTGTTGTATTTATATAATATATTGATGTTATTCCTGAAGGTAAGGAATGTTTCCAACACCTTGTTGCATCTATGCCATGAAGATTTAAGGCAGTTCTGAAGGCAATAGGGGGTCCAACCAGATACTAGCAAGGGGTACCTAATAAAGTGGCCAGTGAGCAGGGGCGGACTGGCCATTTGGAAACTCGGGCACTGCCCAAGGGCCCAGGGTCAGTAGGGGGCCCCATGAGATGCCCCTGGTACTTTTTTCATAGGCTTTTTTGAGTTTGGGCAAGGACACAGTGGCCCCATGATCCCCGATTGCCCGGGGGCCCCATGAGTTGTCAGTCCGCCCCTGCCGGTGAGTGCAATGGAAGAGTTTATTTTTATTACCAATTATTCTTCTGAGTGTATGTATGTGTATTTTAGACTTCTCAGTAAATAAACATACCTTGTGGGTACAAGGACTATGCCATATGTTACACTGTCCACAAGTAGTAGGCTCGACTTCTATGCCCATCCGGCACAATGTTGCCACACCCATAATTCACTGTGACATCGAATTATTCTCTGGGTGCCCAATGCTGGACTCCTTCCTCCCAAGAAAAAAAAAATATCTACAGCCCTTACCTGTCACTCGTTTAGGGTGTTTATCTGCTTTTGGTCAATGATAGTCATGCCCTCTTGGAGTGCTGGATAAAGGTGTGGGAGGAGTTCTTTGTTCATATATGTCCATTGAACCTTCTGCACTGTCATAAGAGCCTCATTACCTTTCATCATCTGACTTCTAAGCAGGATACTGACATTTACTGTTCATTTCATTGCTTTACCTGGACTGTTATATTTTGTCAGCACACGAATCATAAAACAATGCATGATGTATAACAGAAGAGCCGGGTGCATTCAGGAAGTACTACCCTGTGTAGCTATGGAAACTGGATCTTGTACAGCGCTCATTGTTATTTTGGTCAAATTTGAGAATATTTAGAACCACAATGTATATGTATTGAGATGAGTAACTCAGAACCCATGTCGGCTCTTTTTTTGTTTGCAATAAACTGTCAGCAAATGTAACAAAACTCTTTATGTGGGAACTCTACCATTCTTGTTTTTTGTGGATGGAATATAGTTACATAGTTAGTCTGACTGAAAAAAGACAAAAGTCCATCATGTTCAACCATGAAAAAAAAAAAAGTTAGAATCCTATACCCACAGTTGATCCAGAGGAAGGCAAAAAAAACAGCAAAGTATGATTCAATATGCTCCTGCAGGGGAACCAATTCCTTCCTGATCCCCCGAGAGGCAATTGGATATTCCCTGGATCAACTTTACCTATAAATGTTATATCCAGTTATATACTGTGTATCTAAGAAAGAATCCAGGCCTTTTTTAAAGCAATCCACTGAGCTGGCCAGAACCAACTCTTAAGGGAGTCTATTCCAAATTTTCACAGCTCTTACTGTGAAGAAACCTTTCCGTATTTGGAGATTAAATCTCTTTTCCTCCAGACATAAAGAATACCCCCTTGTCCTCTGTGATGACCTCAGGGTGAATAGCTCAACACCGAGTTCACTATATGAACCACTGGTGTATTTCTACATGTTGATCATATCCCTCCTTATGTATTATACATGGAGATCATATCCCCCCTTATGTATTATACATGGAGATCATATCCCCCCCTTATGTATTATACATGGAGATCATATCCCCCCTTATGTATTATACATGGAGATCATATCTCCCCTTATGTATTATACATGGTGATCATATCCCCCCTTATGTATTATACATGGAGATCATATCCCTCCTTATGTATTATACATGGTGATCATATCTTCCCTTATGTATTATACATGGAGATCATATCCCCCTTATGTATTATACATGGTGATCATATCCCCCTTATGTATTATACATGGAGATCATATCCCCCATTATGTATTATACATGGTGATCATATCCCCCCTTATGTATTATACATGGAGATCATATCCCCCCTTATGTATTATACATGGAGATCATATCCCCCCTTATGTATTATACATGGTGATCATTCATATCGCCCCTTATGTATTATACATGGAGATCATATCCCCCCTTATGTATTATACATGGAGATCATACCCCCCCTTATGTATTATACATGGAGATCATATCCCCCCTTATGTATTATACATGGAGATCATATCCCCCCTTATGTATTATACATGGAGATCATATCCCCCCTTATGTATTATACATGGAGATAATATCCCCCCCTTATGTATTATACATGGTTATCATATCCCCCCTTATGTATTATACATGGAGATCATATCCCCCCCCCTTATGTATTATACATGGTGATCATATCCCCCCTTATGTATTATACATGGAGATCATATCCCCCTTATGTATTATACATGGAGATCATATCCCCCCTTATGTATTATACATGGAGATCATATCCCCCTTATGTATTATACATGGTGATCATATCCCCCCTTATGTATTATACATGGAGATCATATCCCCCTTATGTATTATACATGGAGATCATATCCCCCCTTATGTATTATACATGGAGATCATATCCCCCTTTATGTATTATACATGGAGATCATATCCCCCTTATGTATTATACATGGAGATCATATCCCCCCTTATGTATTATACATGGAGATCATATCCCCCTTTATGTATTATACATGGTGATCATATCCTCCCTTATGTATTATACATGGAGATCATATCCCCCCTTATGTATTATACATGGAGATCATATCCCCCTTATGTATTATACATGGAGATCATATCCCCCCTTATGTATTATACATGGAGATCATATCCCCCTTTATGTATTATACATGGAGAGCATATCCCCCCTTATGTATTATACATGGAGATCATATCCACCCTTATGTATTATACATGGAGATCATATCCCCCTTATGTATTATACATGGAGATCATATCCCCCCTTATGTATTATACATGGAGATCATATCCCCCTTTATGTATTATACATGGAGATCATATCCCCCCTTAATCTCTTCTTCTCAAGAGAGAATAAATTCAGTTCCTCTAATCTTTCCTCATAGCTGATCTCCTCCATGCCTCTTATCAGTTTGGTTGCCCTTCTCTGTACTTTCTCCAGTTCCTCAATGTTCTTTTTGTGAATTGGTGCCCAAAACTGAACTGCATATTCCAGATGAGGTATTACTAATGATTTGTACCGGGGGAAATGATATCTCTCTCTCTGGAGTCTATACCTCTTATAATACAAGAGAGGATTTTGCTCACTTTAGAAACCGCAGCTTGGCATTGCATGCCATTATTAAGCTTGTGATCTACCAGATCCCCCAGATCCTTCTCCACCATTGATTCCCCCAGTTGTACCCCCCCAGTATATATGATGCATGCATATTTTTAGCCCCCAAGTGAATATGCCATTGGATTTCACTGGAGCCTGTAGGGACATAGTCTTCGGTGTCCACAGCAGCACCCCTCTGCAAGGATCACTTCTTTTACACAGAATATTTTTTTATAATTTAAATCTGACCCTTTGCAACCAGCTAAACACACCAATAAACTATACACATGGGGGCTGGTTTACTTGCCCAAATATTTGTATTTCTGTCCATTCAGCTCTTAGATTTTCACAGCACAGCTCTGTCTGGCAGGGCTCATTTTTTTCTTGTTCAAACTTTTTATTGGTTGAACAGGTAACAAAACATGAATCAGATGCAAAGCAGGCCATCCAGATAGGTCTAGTGTACAACGGTTGCAAAACTGAGTTTAGTCCTGGGTTGCAAATGGAACATCGTACATTTTTGCTGTTGGATCAGCAGGATATCAATAGTAAAGTGAAGAATATGTGGATAGTGGCCTCGAGGGCCGGTCAACTAAGCTGTCTGATAGCTCCTGACATTCTCCAGTGGATATTGAATCACTGCGTGAGAATTGCAATGGAGGTTAGGCGTTGTATAAGCTCTGCTGTATGAGAGTCATAGTAAGAGATTGTCAGGAGCAACAGGAGAGACACAAACAGAAAAGTGAAAAGAAGAGAAGCCAGAAAAGAAAAAAAGGGAATAGAAGGTAGTAAAGAGTTCTTCAGAGGGTGTGTAGCTGCTTAATATTCAGTAAGTATGGTCCATGTAATAGATTACATTACCAAGGCTTAAGCACTGTTGCTTCAAAATCAGGCGGTAAACAGTGCTTGATTCAGAGTTGCCATGTTCTATCGAATTTACCTATCTGGTCTTTTTCAAGTGCCTCCATCTTTGCGTGAATCAAGGTGCGGCTCATTCTATGTTTGGTTTCAGTCACTACCAAGGAGGGGGATTTCCAGGCTCTAGCTACCGTTTGTTTTGCGACCATTAAGAGTTGGATCAACAGCTTGAATTTCCTACCTGTCAAAGGTGCTGATCTCAGGTTAAGGAGGTCAATTGTAGGAGGCCAGTGTAAAGATAGCTTTCCAAAAGTCTTGGGCCACCATCCAGTCCCACCATATGTACATATAAGTTCATGCGTCAGTACAGCCCCGGAAACAGGAGGTTGAGGGGCTCATTTTTTTAAATTGCAATTAAATATCACTTACAGGTCTTGTCTCTCCCCAGCCAGTTATTGTACAATGAATGGAGAACCGAAGAACTCAGCTCTCACCATTCTGCATGCCCCTTATTAGCACATGAGCACTGCCAATTGGCTCTATGTGCCTGGGATTCACTGTGCATGGGGATTGCAAGAGAATTATAATATGTCAAATGCATGTACTTACATAGTTTGCATAAAAAAAAATATAAAAAAATAAAGGGTAACTCCACTTTTGTTTGAAAAAATATAGCAAATTAAAAAAAAATAATAACATAGTATATGTAATTGCAACACACACAATATTGTAATTTAATGTTATTAAAAATTACCTTTCCTTTTTCAATCTGCAGCATTGTAATTTTCTGTAAAATTCAATGCAATATGGCAACCTGGAGGCTTTCCGTACAGTTGGTGTACAGAACGCTCCTGGAAGTGTGATTTCCTGCCTATGTGATTAAGATAGAAATCAGATTTTAGGCACTCCCGTGCAACAAAAATGTCATTTTTGGTGAGATGCTCCTAATGGGTTAATCCCTTCTAAACGGATGCAGATTCTGCAACTTTCTTCATTAGAAAACCGCAAGCGCATCAGCTGATCTATGCTGAAAATGTTGATTCCATCAGTATCCAAAAGACATAGAAAAACAGAAAGAGGCAGTAATCTGCAACAAAGTTTGTTAAAATCCCTGCTATGTACATAGATCACCCAGGAGGGGGGTGTTTTTACATTAAACTGCAAGATATTAATTTTTTTTGTTCTTGGGATTCATTTTAAAGCAAACCTATGATTTACGCTATGAGAGCCCATTCCCAACAGAATATGAATATCTTTTTTTATGCCTCTGGCACATTGTTCATTCCGAGTGTGTGTGTGGGGGGGGTATACTTGGTACTTCTACATATGGAAGAAGATGCGACTCATCCATGTGACAGCACTGGGCCTAACATCACTGTCAAAGAGGAGTCCATAGCCCTAAGTTAACTAAGATCACTTCATAGCTCACACCAGGTTCTTCAAGAACTTAAAGTATTCTGTCCCACTTTCATGTATTTTTTATGTCTTGTATTGAACTGGTTGAGGTTATCAGTTTTCTATAGTACACTGACATCAAGTGGCAGTTTCTGGCCCTCACATCTTGTTTACTATGTGATTTTGTTTTCTTCCTCTGTCCACCCCTCCTGTTTGTTTCTAGTTAGTTTAGTCCTGGTTAGACCCTCCACACCTCTTCTATGTTCCCACAGCCAGTGTTAATTATTCATAGAGACAGAGCCCAGAAAAGTCATTGTCTTCTCACACTTCAAAAGACTGGAAAAATTTCCTCTGTAATGCAATTGCCTAAATAAAATGGCGTTGAATTGAACTTGTGTATCCTATTGATGAGTCAAGCTGCCTGTGGATGCTGCAAAGTCGGCAAGTGTCAATACTGTCCAGACAAACTGGGTCTGAGGAGGTATGCCAATGCATAAGCGATATTTGAAACAGTACAGAATGCAAAGGAACTGAAAGAGAGGTAAGGATATGTGTCTGAAGGTGGTCTGTACTAAAGTATATCTGTTACTTTTTATTGCATGTATATTGTACTTTTTCTTTTAGATATGATTGTATATGATTAACTTAATTAGTGTATATTTTTTCTATGGTATGTGTTAATATTTGGAAATGTGTGTCTCGATTGGTGTTTTTTTTTTATTATATATGTTTGTAATACAAAACAGGTGTTAATTCAGGTTTAAAAAAAGGGTTAAAACACTATTGCTTTATTTTTGTGGAGCTTCTGCTCTCATTTATTGTATATTGGAGTGAGAGGACTTCTTTTGTAAATGCACAATGTCTAAATAAAGAATTAAAAAAAAAACACTACTGCTTTAAAATGTACCTGTACTACCTTGTAAGGATAACAGGCAGAACAGTGGTAATGTTGGCATCCAGAGTTGCCTGTCCATACCTTCGGGTTATGCCCTAGAGCACCCTGAGATCCCATAGGAAGTCAGCATTGCACTTACCTTTTTCACGCCTTCTGCATTTCACTATTGGTCAATGAGTTTGTCCATTACATGAATGGGCCATTGCAATTTCCCAGTAGTCTATACATCAGGCCAAACAGTGCAAAGGTCTATACACCTGACCAACTGGCCCAAAGGTCTGTACACCTTACCAAATGACCCAAAGCCCAATACATCAGACCAGATGGCACAAAGGTCTACATATCCGACCAAATGACCCAAAGCCCAATACATCAGACCAGATGGCACAAACGTCTACACATCCGACCAAATGACCCAAAAGTCTTAACATCAGACCAAATGGCCCAAAGGTCTATTCATCAGGCCAAATGGCACAAAGGTGTATACATCTGGCCAAATGACCCAAAAGTCAATCCATCAGACCAAATGGCCCAAAGGTCTAAACACCTGACCAAGTGACCCAAACGTTTATACATCAGACCAAATGGCACAAAGGTGTATACATCAGGCCAAATGTCCCAAAGGTCTTTACAACAGAACAAAAAGAGAGACAACAAAGAGAGTGAGTCTCTCCAAATGAGGAATAATTTTGAGCTATGGCTTTATACTATTTTCAGAAAACATTCTGAACTTACTCAATAGTCACAATTTAATTTCTTTGTTACATGTGATCTCTTTACAAATATATGAAAAAAATCAGAAGCAAGTTGGTGATAGAAAAGCCCATTTCAAGCCTGTTATTTAGCTGTCTTTGTCAAAGCTGTGTGGTCTTTTAGTAATATTGGTCTGTATACAGAGTACTCTGTACCATTATGGAGTTGATTATAATATCCTGAAATAAGTATGGAACTTGCACAGAATTATAATACATTTTAGCTATGAAAGCAAATAAATCTTTCAACCTTTATTCAGCAGAGCCAACAAGACTTGGTCTTACATGTATTATACAGTAACCCCGGAGGACTGTGTATAAAAAGAAACCTCTTGTGCTCTAATAATGGGATCCAGAAGGCAGGAACAGATTTTTGAGCCCAATGGCATGAATAAAAATGAAATGCAAACAGCAGCTGGCTAAAAAATGGTAATTCCAATTATTGCTTCTGTAGCATATGTCTTGTTGAATTGCACCAATCATTTGGTCTTCGGTCTGCGGGAAAAAGGAAGGAGGGAAAGGAGAATACAGTGTAATTTGCTTGGATATCATTTAAGTGAATTTATTTTTATGGCTTGCTGGAACAGACTGCAAATATGAACTCTGTTAAATTCAATTGGAAATGTCTCTTTTTCCCTTTTTCTAAAAGTCAACTTGAAACTGATATTACGGGCACTGATTGCTGTAAGTACATAGAATCACCCCCAGTGCTTCTTAAATCCCCAGGGGATTGGTGAGTTTCCCTTGCCATTGAACTTTTCTCATGAGGCCATACCAAAAGTGTTGATCTCTTGCAGCTTGATTTCAAGTTATGTAAGCATTCTACATTAACATGAAAAATTGTGGAGAATTGAAGTAGTTGAGATGTAGTAGGAATTCAAGTGGGGTTATCTCATTGCTAAAGTTTCAATGAGTTCTTTTCATCCTCATCAGTGATGAGTTTACACATTGCAAACTAGATTGGAAATGGAGTGGCATTGGATATGAAAAGTTTTTTGATACTTGGCATTGCGACAGATAGTCAGTGTTGGAATATAAGTAAGTTAATATGCTGCTCCTTAGGTCACAGGTATCCACTGGAAAAGCTTGGGAAACATGGAAGTGGTAGAGATAACAGAGCACCAAAAGAATAAATCAGGACAATCGAGTATGGAAAAATTGTTGAATAATGCTGATTTCCTTTCAACCCTTTCACCACCAGAACATTTTGTGGTGAAAGTGGGTGAGTACAGAAGCCTTCTGGACTACGTAACACCTTACCCTCCCCTCATCTCAATAACCTAAGTGGAAGGCATGACAGTTCTCAGGCAGGGCTGACAACACTGCCTAGAATTAGAGATGAGCTTGGGAGACTTCCAAATGCAACTCTACCCCAAAGTCCAAGCTCACACTTTTTTGTACTCCAATGAACTGCATGTAGGTAGGTTAAGATTGGGCCCACTTAAGTGGCCCATTTAAGAATGTTACCCTTTTAAATCCTTCCAGGAAGGAGGATGAGTTTATTTCCTTCCTGGCAAAATTTTTCTATAGTATGGGAGGAGTCTAGACCGGGGAGAAGGGTGCTGGCCATGGGAAGGAGAGCCATGAGGGGAGACAAAGACTTTTACCCTTTCTCTTCCCCCTGGAGGGGTTCCCCTGGAGACAGGCACAGGAGATATCTCAAACAACCCTATGGGATAAGTGATTGCTTTTGGACAAAAACCTGTTCTACTTCCTGTGTTGGGCCCAAGGCCTGATTGACTGTAGTTACACTACAATTCTTCAGTAAAGAAGAAGTATGTCTACATCCAGCTTCTGTGTGAGCTCTTCAGTAAATCAGTAGATGTGAGAGAGTAAAGCTTCAGTGATGCCATCTCACTGTTGAGCCTTGGGAGAAGCTGGGTCAGTGTCTAGATATCCCTAGGAGTGAGAAAGTACAGCAGCGGAACCAGGAGCGTGGGCAGAGGATGTGGTCAAGGCTCCCCCCCCCCCCCCCCCCACGTGCATGGAGACAAAGATAGAGTGAAGTCTACAGGGCAAAGTGTGGTATGAAAAGTCAGCGTGTCAGTACTTTAACTTAGTAAAGGGTGCTCCGGATTCTTGCTATGGAAACACAGAAGGCAGACCACCACCTGCCTACATGCAGTCCAGATCATTCCCCACCTTGCAGCTCACAGGAGCTATGGGGTACGGATAGCCCATGCCAACAGTTCATTGGAGTACAAAAAAGCATGAGTTGTAAGTTCAGGGTGGATGGGTTTGAAGGACACACTCTTGTCAACTTAATACTTCAGTGTAGAAGAGGCAGCGTTGTCACCATACTGCAGAACAAAAGAAGTTTACTCCTAGACATACAGTACTATGCAAAAGTTTGATGCAGATTTAAAGACGTAAGAAAGCAAGAATGCTTTCAAAAATATGTAAAATAAACAAATGTAAATGTATTTACATTTGTTTATTTTTATCAATTTACAAAATGCAAAATGAGCAAATCAATATTTGCTCTTCAAACCAGTATCAGTTCAAACCATCAAGCTCCTCTGAAGAAGCACAAAGAAATGGGCAATGTTGAGGACTGTATATGCAGTGGTTGGCCAAGGAAACAATGCAGCATGATGAATGATGAAAGACACATCATGTTTACTTCACCTCGACCTTGGAAGATGTCCAGCAGTGCCATCAGCACAGAACAGGTGGAAACTAGTGGGATCTTCTGCTATCTGGGGAAGTCTGGCCTGAAGTGGTCTTCAAAGAATTGTGACAAAAAAGCCATACCTCCAAAGTGGAAACAAGGCTAAGCCAGTTAACTATGTATAAAACCATATGAACTGTGGTGCAGAAAAATGATAGCAGGTACTCTGAACTGATGAGTCAAAATTTGAAGTATCTGGCTGTAGCAGGAGGAAGTTTATTTGCCGAAGGGCTGGATAGCAGTACAATATGTCTGTAGGCAACAGTAAAACGTGGTGGAGGTTCCTTGCAAGTTTGGGGCTGCAGTTCTGCAAATGGAGTGGGAGATTCAGTCAGGATCAATGATGCTCCCAGTGCTTAGAAATACAGGCAGATATTTATCCATCATGACATACCATCAGGGAGGCATTGGATTGGCCCCAAATGTATTTTGCCAATGTCATTAAGAACTATCTTTAGAGTAAAGAAGAACAAGGAGGCCAGAAAGGGATGGTTTGGCCTTCATAGAGCCCTAAACTCAACATCATCAAGTCTGTCTGGGATTATATGAAGAGACAGAAGCAGCCTACATCCACAAAAGATCTGTGGTTAGTTCTCCAAGGTGTTTGGAAAAATCTACCTGCTGAGTTCCTTCAAAAACTATGTGGAAGTGAACTTACGAGAAGTGATGTAATTTTTAAGGCAAAGTGTGGTTATACCAAATATTGATTTGATTTGGATTTCTTTTCTGTTCATGGTACAGTACATTTCAAAAGCCTTTATGGTTAAAATAAGATATCAACAAACGATAAGAAAGCTGCAGAGAAGAACAATCATATTTCATGTTTGCAAAAAAGCGAAAGGGAATAGAACAGATAGAAAAAACACAAGATGGAGAAAAAAGGTTCCGATGCAGAAGAGGGATGAAAGCAAATTATGAAAACAGGAAGAGAAGGATGGAATTGTAACTCCCTCTAGGTAAGCTAGATAGGCCTTCTTGTTTTTCTTTAGGCAGAGCCTGGGTAGCAGCCTGGGATGAGTCAGCCTAGGAGTGAGGTAGTGAGCTCACCTCAGGAGAGGCTGGTAGGCTCTACAGGTGAGGGCTTCTAGAGCCCTCCTACCATTCCAGAAACCTGGAGAACTTTGTGGAAGAGGGACACAGGAGGGGAGGAAGCCTAGATCTGCATGTTAAAGGGAACTTGGCCAATCCCCAGGTAGGAGGCTGGGCATGGCGACCAAGGGCAACCCTTTAATGTGGCAGAGCCTGAGCAGCAGGGGAGTCAGGTGGAAGATGGACTGAAGGAAGGTGCTGGGAGGGGGCCCCAGGGAGGGGAGCCTACCTACAGGCTGGTTGCTGGGGAGGAGGATCTTTACTGTTCCACCATCTCTTAGGGAGGACAGCCTGAGAAGCATGAAAGGAGCAAGCCGAGTGAAAGGGACTGAAAGCAGCTACCAAGCCATCACAGGACATTGTGAGTACTCCTACACCCCCTGGGCCAGAAAAAGGGAGAGTGTAGTCAGGTGAAAGACCCAATTAGTACTCATCCGTGACTACGTCATTGTTACATTTTGGAATCCCTTGCCCACGGATACCCTCAATGCAGCTGGGTGAAGAGGAGAATTTATCTAGGGTCTGAGAAGGTACACCAAGGGGACTTCTCTTTAACAGAGACAGTTGATATTTTTGATCCACATTTTTGTACAGTATTGTTGCTAAGAAACTTGTCCTCAAGTTTGCAGTTCCTTGGGCATCCCATATACCCCTATACCCTATCCAAGTTGTTAACTCCTTAATAAAAACAACTAAAAAACAGCTCAAGGACTGTATTACTGACTTCAAGTGTGGAAGATGATTGTTGTCTGGCTGTGCAGAGCTCAAGGAAAACAAATCCAGTGACCCTCAAGAGTCTAATGCTACAGAATGATGATAAATGTCAGATGACAATGAAAGAGAATAGAATGGAAAGGATAAAACATACAGGTTGGAGAGAGAAAGTTCAGATGTGGAAGTGGGAACAAATTAGGGAAGGAATGGAAGGCTGGAATGATGAAGGATGTCAGAGTATAATAAAGGAGAAAAACTGCAAGATAACAAAAATGTAAAAGTATACCTGTCAGGAGAGAAATGTGGAGCCTGCCATTGCTGGCCTGCTTCTGGAAATGCTAGTTGCCTGGCTTCAATATTTCTTAGTCGCAGACCGAGAACAAGCATGCAGCAAATGAAAGTCACAGAAATGTGACTTACTAATCTCTATGTTGTGTCAGTCACTCAAACTAATCAAACCAAAGCATCAGGATGACAGCCAGGCATGTAGCATTTTCAGAAGGTGTTAGCAAGAGAAGCCATTATTTTTCTCTAATGACTGGTGTGCTTTAAACAAAAGAACAGGAACAAACGTAGAGGGGAAACTCAAGGAGAAACTGAAATGAGGTTAAAGGGAAACAGTGTAAGTTAAATAAATAAATATTGGAAACCTGTAGAGAAGGACCCTTGCTCATTTTTCTGGAAGCAGAGGTCTCCTATGAAGTCAGAGCCATTACTTTCCAATCAGCAGGAAAAATTAGATTGGCTGGTTGCAGAGCTATATATCAGACTCAGTAGGAGGTTGTCAGACCTCTGCAGGAAGACCACAACTTCCAGACAGAAAGCAAGGGTCCTTCTCTACAGCATACTGGCAGAGGACAGGTTTTTCTACTTATAACAAACTGTAAGTAAATTTCATACATTTCATTTGGTGTACCTAGAAAGTATTTTGCTGATTTAAAATTAAAATATGAGCTTAAGGGAGGCTGTAAATAAAATTGTTGGGAGCTGCTAAATGTAACAACCATTAAAAGGATAAAAATGGTAGAGCAGACTCCTGACAAGCTTTGATGATTTGCTCCAGGTTCTCTTCCCAAATGGGTGTACAAGCAGCCAGGCACACCATAACTCAAACAGTCTCACAACTCAATGGCCAGGAAAGGAATATCTTTTAATTATTATTTTATTGCTTTATTGTTTGTTGAACATTGTTGGGGTGCAGGGAGGGCTTTGGAATACTCTGAGTTTAGATCACAAAGAAACTAAAGGAGACTCTTTGGCTTGTCTACACTCTTCAGGATAATTACCCTTTTGGAAGACAATAGGAGAACAAGCAACCCTGGGACTCCAAGCAAAAGAAAGGTCCAAATTCAGCAGCACTAGAACAGATGCTCAAAGGGTTAGAGCAGAAAACAATCACTAGGATCCTACACACATGCTCATACTCACAATGATCCCATATACTTGGATGCCTCTTTCCAATATTGACCAGACACTACTCCTGTGAATCTCCATGCCAGATCCTAGTCAATCCCTTTTAATTTGTCTTCACTTATTTCCAGAAAATAGCCCCCCCCCTCCACCAGCTCTCACTGAGATGGTAGCTCAATGAACTCCTGCAGACTTCAACTACACTGCCCAGAAAGGCAGAAGCCTTCAGGCTGGGGTCTTCTCCTCCTGGACAAGAACCCTGCTGCTCCAGGCCCCAGGTTATTAACGCACTCCCCAGCCACCTACTGGGTATCTTCTCCTCCAGGGATTGGCTGAGACCACATGAATATTCAGGCCCGGGGTCTTCCTCTTCCATCCCTCTACATTCCACAATCCACTAGAAGTCAAGGGAAAGTAGTTGAGACTGCAGCTAGTGAGACTCAGAACAGCCAAAAATAATCACACAACACTCCAGTGACGCAGATTTACCTGAACTTCTCTAGAAACCTATCCTAAGAGGGTGCTACAGTAGAAGTACAAATTGAAAGAATATACTGTATGTAAGAGAAACATCAAAGTTGGAGAGACCAGCCTGTGAAAGGTTAAATTATTTAAATTATTAAAGCCAAACTCCAGTCAAAACTATTTTGTTTTGGCAGAGTGGGCAAAGCATTGTACCCCTGTCAGTTTTTTGTTATTACCTGGGCCCCCATTGGGGAGATTTCCACTCATTTCCTGTATAGACAGAAAGTGATAAGACTTTCCTCCAGTGAGGACATACATGTCACAAACACATTTTTACTGTAAAATGAAGAAGGGTTTGAACCTGTATCAATGTATTATTACTGTTTGTGTCCTCCTGCCCCAATTTTCAAATTCTCCCCTTATTTCTTGTCGTTCTATTACAGGTTGTCACCAGAACAGGAAGTGAGGGGAACCTCCACCATAGCTGTTGTAAAAAGATGATCAGGAAGGAATGCCAATTAAATTAGTATTAGTAGTTGAAATGAGCCTTAGAAAAACAAAAAGGAACATACATATACATACTGTACATATACATTGATCCCTAGTGACAGAAGTAACTTTTAGTACAGGACTGAATCATGGGAATGATATCTCTACTGCTCTGCTCAACCTTGTTTTAGAATATGTAATGAGACCAATAACAGAAAACCCTAAAGGCACCATCATAAGAAAAACAGTACAGTACATAGTGTAAGTGGATGATACTGGAAGAATTCAGGAACATCCGAGTTAAACAGGATTGTCAGGCTGTATGAAAAAAAAAAAAGTCAGCAGCTACAAATACTGTACCTGCTGACTTTGAAAAAATAAGGACACTTACCTGTCCTGGGATTCAGCACTTTCCCAACCTGGCCCGGTTTTTCACCTGTCTTTGGGTCCATGTTTACTATGGGAAGCCGGCTATACATGTGCGATTTCATTATGAATCCAAATTCGGACATAATTTTCACTATTTGGAGATTTGGATATATCTGGATTTCCAAATCACAATAGTAATAAACTAATACAATATAAAATTGATAACAAATTATTCAGATTTGAAAATGAGTTTAAATTCAAAATGGAAACATATTGCAATAAATACAGTAAGGTATAAAAGTGAAATAGGATTATGATTCTTACTTAGGCAGCTTTACAGAATAGCAAAGAATAGAATATAATAGAACAGAATGGAATAGAATAGGAAAGAATAGAATGAAATAGAATTAATATAGTCTTCTTCTGAAATTCGAATTGAGAATTGATTTGAAAATAACCATTATACAAGACAAATCTGAATATACTAAATTCATTTCAAAAACGATTCATTCTAATATAACGAATATGATGAAACAAAATTATTAACGTAACAAGCAAATCCAAAACAAAACTCATATATGTATCATATTGCCCCTGAGCAGTACCAAAAAGGGATTTTATATGAGCACCAACTCTGAGTTAAAGTGTATATTATGCCTAAGCTTTTATGAATAGAGTAGGAAAGGGTTAGAATTCCTGTCTGTTTTTATTGCTTTCTTTATCCCCACTGGGTAGTTGCACCCTTTGAGTATGTCCTGGTGGCCATGATAAAGTGTTGAGGGTAATTATTTCAACGGGAACACCTGCTCTGGTGACAACTGCTTAAGATGAGATTCCCCCCAACTTTGGTTGCCTCTCACTTTCTGTTGTACCTCCAGAAATAGAAGTAAAGGAAATCTTGTGGGAGACAGACTGCAAAATATTAATTTTGAAACGTTTTGACATTTTGTGCATATCCTTTAAATATATAGAACACTAGGCACTGCTCTCCATACAAAGTAATTAGAGATGAGCGAAGTATTCAAAAATTCGATTCGACTGATTCGGCGAATTCGTGGAAAAATTTTGATTCGAGTCGAATATATTCGCTGCGAATTTAACTTATAAAAGGGTGTTTCTAGGCTTCAGAGAGCCTTTATATTAGTGCAGAACACTGTACCTTTAATTTAAATGCCCTTGGAGTCTGCTGGGGAAGAGAAATAATACTGACAGTCAGTATGACATGCAGATGAGTGCCGTCGATCTTAGAATCACCGCACACTTCACTCATTTGGGCAGTCATGGGGCCAAAACCAGAGTGTGGAGCCACAGTGTGGCGGTGGAGGCAGCAGCAATGGGAGGCCATACAGCACCCTATGACAAAAATGGAAACCACCAGCAGTGTGAGGAGACCTGAAAGTGGCACATGGCAGAGTGTGGCGATGGAGACAGCAGCAATGGGAGGCCGTACAGGGACCCATGACACACTCTGGACCTGGCAGCAGCATGAGGAGGCGGTACAGGGGCCCATGACAGATTACGGGCCTGGCAGCAGCATGAGGAGTCGGTACGGGGGCCCATGGCAGATTAGGGGCCTGGCAGCAGCTATGGGAGGCCCGTAATCTGCCAGCACCCTATGACAAAAAATGGAACACACCAGCAGTGTGAGGAGACCTGAAAGTGGCACATGGCAGAGTGTGGCGATGGAGATAGCAGCAATGGGAGGCCGTACAGGGACCCATGAGAGACTCTGGACCTGGCAGCAGCATGAGGAGGCGGTATAGGGGCCCATGGCAGATTAGGGGCCTGGCAGCAGCTATGGGAGGCCCGTAATCTGCCAGCAACTTATGACAAAAAATGGAACACACCAGCAGTGTGAGGAGACCTGAAAGTGGCACATGGCAGAGTGTGGCGATGGAGACAGCAGCAATGGGAGGCCGTACAGGGACCCATGAGAGACTCTGGACTTGGCAGCAGCATGAGGAGGCGGTATAGGGGCCCATGGCAGATTAGGGGCCTGGCAGCAGCTATGGGAGGCCCGTAATCTGCCAGCACCCTATGACAAAAAATGGAACACACCAGCAGTGTGAGGAGACCTGAAAGTGGCACATGTTTGGGGCATGATTCATGGCGGATTTAGTCAGTTGTGTCAGGAACTGGTGGTTTGAAATCCAGACTAATCTACGCCTGATTCATTTTCACAAACGTGAGTCTCTCCACACTTTGGGTGGACATTCGTGTCCTCCGCGGAGTTGCAATACCTCCTGCCGCACTAAACACGCGCTCCGATGCCACGCTACTGGCCGGGCATGACAGCCTTTCAAGGGCAAATTCAGCTAGTTGGGGCCAAAGGTCAAGTTTCGTTGCCCAGTAGTCAAGGGGATTGTCTACCTCGGTTGGCAGGGTGCTGTCCAAGTAGGCCTAAGCCTGTTGTTTGAGGTCCTGCTCCAGGTCCACCTGATGCTGCTGCTGCTGCTGCTGCTGCTGCGGCTGGTTAGCAGTTTCCTCACTGTGCTGGTGAAGAAAGCTACTCATCATCGACTGCAGACTGAGGCAGCTGCTGCTGGTGGAGCTGCCACTGCTCCTACCACCCCACCCCTCCCCTGCTGCCATGGCAGCGGAACGCGAGCGCACAGGGCCCACAGTGTCTGAGGATGGACGTTGGCGCAGACAGGCAGAGACCAGCTGACTACATAGGTGGTTTTTATAGTACGTTATTTTGGCCTCCCTCTCAGCAGGTGTGAAAAAGGCCACCATTTTTGAACGGTAGCGAGGGTCCAACAAGGTGGACAGCCAAAAGTCATCCCTCTGTCTGATGGTTATTATTCGGCTGTCGCTACGCAAGCAAGCGAGCATGCTATGGGCCATTTGTGCCAAGGAATGCGAGGGACTCCCTGCCTCCATCTCCACAGCATACTGCCACGGTGCGTCTGGGTCCTCTGTCTCCTCTTCCTCCTCCTCTACCAGATGCTCCTGCTCCTCCACTCCTGTCCGCTGAGTGGAAAAACCACCCATTTCACTCAATAATTCCTGAGCACCAATGTCCTCCTCTACCTCCTCCTCTTCTTCCTGTCCTGCCCCCACAGGGGTCATGTGGCGTTGAGATCTGTGCGCCACGTCTACCGCACCCTGACCAGCCATTGTTAACAGCATTTGTTCCAGGACGTGCAACAGAGGAATGACGTCGTTCATCCCATAGTCCTGCCGACTCACGAATAGCGTGGCCTCCTCAAAGGGCCTGAGCAAGCGCAGGTGTCACGCATGAGCTGCCAATGGCTGACATCTAAGTTACACAGGGAGTACCTTTATCCGCTTTTAACATCAGGAAATCTGTGATGGCCTTTTGCTGTTCGTAAAGGCGGTCTAACATATGTAGGGTTGAATTCCACCTTGTTGCAACGTCACAGCATGAGGAGTCGGTACGGGGGCCCATGGCAGATTACGGGCCTGGCAGCAGCAATGGGAGGCCCGTAATCTGCCAGCACCCTATGACAAAAAATGTAACACACCAGCAGTGTGAGGAGATCTGAAAGTGGCACATGGCCGAGTGTGGCTTTGGAGACAGCAGCAATGGGAGGCCGTACAGGGACCCATGAGACACTCTGGACCTGGCAGCAGCATGAGGAGGCGGTACGGGGGCCCATGGCAGATTACAGGCCTGGCAGCAGCAATGGGAGGCCCGTAATCTGCCAGCACCCTATGACAAAATGGAACCCACCAGCAGTGTGAGGAGACCTGAAAGTGGCACATGGCAGAGTGTGGCGATGGAGACAGCAGCAATGGGAGGCCGTACAGGGGCCCATGAGACACTCTGGACCTGGCAGCAGCATGAGGAGTCGGTACGGGGGCCCATGGCAGATTACGGGCCTGGCAGCAGCAATGGGAGGCCCGTAATCTGCCAGCAACCTATGACAAAATGGAACCCACCAGCAGTGTGAGGAGACCTGAAAGTGGAACATGGCAGAGTGTGGCGATGGAGAAAGCAGCAATGCGAGGCCGTACAGGGACCCATGAGACACTCTGGACCTGGCAGCAGCATGAGGAGGCGGTACAGGGGCCCATGACAGATTACGGGCCTGGCAGCAGCATGAGGAGTCGGTACGGGGGCCCATGGCAGATTACGGGCCTGGCAGCAGCAATGGGAGGCCCGTAATCTGCCAGCACCCTATGACAAAATGGAACCCACCAGCAGTGTGAGGAGACCTGAAAGTGGCACATGGCAGAGTGTGGCGATGGAGACAGCAGCAATGGGAGGCCGTACAGGGACCCATGAGACACTCTGGACCTGGCAGCAGCATGAGGAGTCGGTACGGGGGCCCATGGCAGATTACGGGCCTGGCAGCAGCAATGGGAGGCCCGTAATCTGCCAGCACCCTATGACAAAATGGAACCCACCAGCAGTGTGAGGAGACCTGAAAGTGGCACATGGCAGAGTGTGGCGATGGAGACAGCAGCAATGGGAGGCCGTACAGGGACCCATGAGACACTCTGGACCTGGCAGCAGCATGAGGAGGCGGTACAGGGGCCCATGACAGATTACGGGCCTGGCAGCAGCATGAGGAGTCGGTACGGGGGCCCATGGCAGATTACGGGCCTGGCAGCAGCAATGGGAGGCCCGTAATCTGCCAGCACCCTATGACAAAATGGAACCCACCAGCAGTGTGAGGAGACCTGAAAGTGGCACATGGCAGAGTTTGGCGATGGAGACAGCAGCAATGGGAGGCCGTACAGGGACCCATGAGACACTCTGGGCCTGGCAGCAGCATGAGGAGGCGGTACGGGGGCCCATGGCAGATTACGGGCCTGGCAGCAGCAATGGGAGGCCCGTAATCTGCCAGCACCCTATGACAAAATGGAACCCACCAGCAGTGTGAGGAGACCTGAAAGTGGCACATGGCAGAGTGTGGCGATGGAGACAGCAGCAATGGGAGGCCGTACAGGGACCCATGAGACACTCTGGACCTGGCAGCAGCATGAGGAGTCGGTACGGGGGCCCATGGCAGATTACGGGCCTGGCAGCAGCAATGGGAGGCCCGTAATCTGCCAGCACCCTATGACAAAATGGAACCCACCAGCAGTGTGAGGAGACCTGAAAGTGGCACATGGCAGAGTGTGGCGATGGAGACAGCAGCAATGGGAGGCCGTACAGGGACCCATGAGACACTCTGGACCTGGCAGCAGCATGAGGAGGCGGTACGGGGGCCCATGGCAGATTACGGGCCTGGCAGCAGCAATGGGAGGCCCGTAATCTGCCAGCACCCTATGACAAAATGGAACCCACCAGCAGTGTGAGGAGACCTTAAAGTGGCACATGGCAGAGTGTGGCGATGGAGACAGCAGCAATGGGAGGCCGTACAGGGACCCATGAGACACTCTGGACCTGGCAGCAGCATGAGGAGGCGGTACAGGGGCCCATGGCAGATTACGGGCCTGTCAGCAGCAATGGGAGGCCCGTAATCTGCCAGCACCCTATGACAAAATGGAACCCACCAGCAGTGTGAGGAGACCTGAAAGTGGCACATGGCAGAGTGTGGCGATGGAGACAGCAGCAATGGGAGGCCGTACAGGGACCCATGAGACACTCTGGACCTGGCAGGAGCATGAGGAGTCGGTACGGGGGCCCATGGCAGATTATGGGCCTGGCAGCAGCAATGGGAGGCCCGTAATCTGTCAGCACCCTATGACAAAATGGAACCCACCAGCAGTGTGCGGAGACCTGAAAGTGGCACATGGCAGAGTGTGGCGATGGAGACAGCAGCAATGGGAGGCCGTACAGGGACCCATGAGACACTCTGGACCTGGCAGCAGCATGAGGAGGCGGTACGGGGGCCCATGGCAGATTACGGGCCTGTCAGCAGCAATGGGAGGCCCGTAATCTGCCAGCACCCTATGACAAAATGGAACCCACCAGCAGTGTGAGGAGACCTGAAAGTGGCACATGGCAGAGTGTGGCAATGGAGACAGCAGCAATGGGAGGCCGTACAGGGACCCATCAGACACTCTGGACCTGGCAGCAGCATGAGGAGGCGGTACGGGGGCCCATGGCAGATTACGGGCCTGGCAGCAGCAATGGGAGGCCCGTAATCTGCCAGCACCCTATGACAAAATGGAACCCACCAGCAGTGTGAGGAGACCTGAAAGTGGCACATGGCAGAGTGTGGCGATGGAGACAGCAGCAATGGGAGGCCGTACAGGGACCCATCAGACACTCTGGACCTGGCAGCAGCATGAGGAGTTGGTACGGGGGCCCATTGCAGATTACGGGCCTGGCAGCAGCAATGGGAGGCCCGTAATCTGCCAGCACCCTATGACAAAATGGAACCCACCAGCAGTGTGAGGAGACCTGAAAGTGGCACATGGCAGAGTGTGGCGATGGAGACAGTAGCAATGGGAGGCCGTACAGGGACCCATGAGACACTCTGGACCTGGCAGCAGCATGAGGAGGCGGTACGGGGGCCCATGGCAGATTACGGGCCTGGCAGCAGCAATGGGAGGCCCGTAATCTGCCAGCACCCTATGACAAAATGGAACCCACCAGCATTGTGAGGAGACCTTAAAGTGGCACATGGCAGAGTGTGGCGATGGAGACAGCAGCAATGGGAGGCCGTACAGGGACCCATGAGACACTCTGGACCTGGCAGCAGCATGAGGAGGCGGTACGGGGGCCCATTGCAGATTACGGGCCTGTCAGCAGCAATGGGAGGCCCGTAATCTGCCAGCACCCTATGACAAAATGGAACCCACCAGCAGTGTGAGGAGACCTGAAAGTGGCACATGGTAGAGTGTGGCGATGGAGACAGCAGCAATGGGAGGCCGTACAGGGACCCATGAGACACTCTGGACCTGGCAGCAGCATGAGGAGTCGGTACGGGGGCCCATGGCAGATTATGGGCCTGGCAGCAGCAATGGGAGGCCCGTAATCTGCCAGCACCCTATGACAAAATGGAACCCACCAGCAGTGTGAGGAGACTTGAAAGTGGCACATGGCAGAGTGTGGCGATGGAGACAGCAGCAATGGGAGGCCGTACAGGGACCCATGAGACACTCTGGACCTGGCAGCAGCATGAGGAGTCGGTACGGGGGCCCATGGCAGATTACGGGCCTGGCAGCAGCAATGGGAGGCCCGTAATCTGCCAGCAACCTATGACAAAATGGAACCCACCAGCAGTGTGAGGAGACCTGAAAGTGGAACATGGCAGAGTGTGGCGATGGAGAAAGCAGCAATGCGAGGCCGTACAGGGACCCATGAGACACTCTGGACCTGGCAGCAGCATGAGGAGGCGGTACAGGGGCCCATGACAGATTACGGGCCTGGCAGCAGCATGAGGAGTCGGTACGGGGGCCCATGGCAGATTACGGGCCTGGCAGCAGCAATGGGAGGCCCGTAATCTGCCAGCACCCTATGACAAAATGGAACCCACCAGCAGTGTGAGGAGACCTGAAAGTGGCACATGGCAGAGTGTGGCGATGGAGACAGCAGCAATGGGAGGCCGTACAGGGACCCATGAGACACTCTGGACCTGGCAGCAGCATGAGGAGTCGGTACGGGGGCCCATGGCAGATTACGGGCCTGGCAGCAGCAATGGGAGGCCCGTAATCTGCCAGCACCCTATGACAAAATGGAACCCACCAGCAGTGTGAGGAGACCTGAAAGTGGCACATGGCAGAGTGTGGCGATGGAGACAGCAGCAATGGGAGGCCGTACAGGGACCCATGAGACACTCTGGACCTGGAAGCAGCATGAGGAGGCGGTACAGGGGCCCATGACAGATTACGGGCCTGGCAGCAGCATGAGGAGTCGGTACGGGGGCCCATGGCAGATTACGGGCCTGGCAGCAGCAATGGGAGGCCCGTAATCTGCCAGCACCCTATGACAAAATGGAACCCACCAGCAGTGTGAGGAGACCTGAAAGTGGCACATGGCAGAGTGTGGCGATGGAGACAGTAGCAATGGGAGGCCGTACAGGGACCCATGAGACACTCTGGACCTGGCAGCAGCATGAGGAGGCGGTACGGGGGCCCATGGCAGATTACGGGCCTGGCAGCAGCAATGGGAGGCCCGTAATCTGCCAGCACCCTATGACAAAATGGAACCCACCAGCATTGTGAGGAGACCTTAAAGTGGCACATGGCAGAGTGTGGCGATGGAGACAGCAGCAATGGGAGGCCGTACAGGGACCCATGAGACACTCTGGACCTGGCAGCAGCATGAGGAGGCGGTACGGGGGCCCATTGCAGATTACGGGCCTGGCAGCAGCAATGGGAGGCCCGTAATCTGCCAGCACCCTATGACAAAATGGAACCCACCAGCAGTGTGAGGAGACCTGAAAGTGGCACATGGCAGAGTGTGGCGATGGAGACAGTAGCAATGGGAGGCCGTACAGGGACCCATGAGACACTCTGGACCTGGCAGCAGCATGAGGAGGCGGTACGGGGGCCCATGGCAGATTACGGGCCTGGCAGCAGCAATGGGAGGCCCGTAATCTGCCAGCACCCTATGACAAAATGGAACCCACCAGCATTGTGAGGAGACCTTAAAGTGGCACATGGCAGAGTGTGGCGATGGAGACAGCAGCAATGGGAGGCCGTACAGGGACCCATGAGACACTCTGGACCTGGCAGCAGCATGAGGAGGCGGTACGGGGGCCCATTGCAGATTACGGGCCTGTCAGCAGCAATGGGAGGCCCGTAATCTGCCAGCACCCTATGACAAAATGGAACCCACCAGCAGTGTGAGGAGACCTGAAAGTGGCACATGGTAGAGTGTGGCGATGGAGACAGCAGCAATGGGAGGCCGTACAGGGACCCATGAGACACTCTGGACCTGGCAGCAGCATGAGGAGTCGGTACGGGGGCCCATGGCAGATTATGGGCCTGGCAGCAGCAATGGGAGGCCCGTAATCTGCCAGCACCCTATGACAAAATGGAACCCACCAGCAGTGTGAGGAGACTTGAAAGTGGCACATGGCAGAGTGTGGCGATGGAGACAGCAGCAATGGGAGGCCGTACAGGGACCCATGAGACACTCTGGACCTGGCAGCAGCATGAGGAGTCGGTACGGGGGCCCATGGCAGATTACGGGCCTGGCAGCAGCAATGGGAGGCCCGTAATCTGCCAGCAACCTATGACAAAATGGAACCCACCAGCAGTGTGAGGAGACCTGAAAGTGGAACATGGCAGAGTGTGGCGATGGAGAAAGCAGCAATGCGAGGCCGTACAGGGACCCATGAGACACTCTGGACCTGGCAGCAGCATGAGGAGGCGGTACAGGGGCCCATGACAGATTACGGGCCTGGCAGCAGCATGAGGAGTCGGTACGGGGGCCCATGGCAGATTACGGGCCTGGCAGCAGCAATGGGAGGCCCGTAATCTGCCAGCACCCTATGACAAAATGGAACCCACCAGCAGTGTGAGGAGACCTGAAAGTGGCACATGGCAGAGTGTGGCGATGGAGACAGCAGCAATGGGAGGCCGTACAGGGACCCATGAGACACTCTGGACCTGGCAGCAGCATGAGGAGTCGGTACGGGGGCCCATGGCAGATTACGGGCCTGGCAGCAGCAATGGGAGGCCCGTAATCTGCCAGCACCCTATGACAAAATGGAACCCACCAGCAGTGTGAGGAGACCTGAAAGTGGCACATGGCAGAGTGTGGCGATGGAGACAGCAGCAATGGGAGGCCGTACAGGGACCCATGAGACACTCTGGACCTGGCAGCAGCATGAGGAGGCGGTACAGGGGCCCATGACAGATTACGGGCCTGGCAGCAGCATGAGGAGTCGGTACGGGGGCCCATGGCAGATTACGGGCCTGGCAGCAGCAATGGGAGGCCCGTAATCTGCCAGCACCCTATGACAAAATGGAACCCACCAGCAGTGTGAGGAGACCTGAAAGTGGCACATGGCAGAGTTTGGCGATGGAGACAGCAGCAATGGGAGGCCGTACAGGGACCCATGAGACACTCTGGGCCTGGCAGCAGCATGAGGAGGCGGTACGGGGGCCCATGGCAGATTACGGGCCTGGCAGCAGCAATGGGAGGCCCGTAATCTGCCAGCACCCTATGACAAAATGGAACCCACCAGCAGTGTGAGGAGACCTGAAAGTGGCACATGGCAGAGTGTGGCGATGGAGACAGCAGCAATGGGAGGCCGTACAGGGACCCATGAGACACTCTGGACCTGGCAGCAGCATGAGGAGTCGGTACGGGGGCCCATGGCAGATTACGGGCCTGGCAGCAGCAATGGGAGGCCCGTAATCTGCCAGCACCCTATGACAAAATGGAACCCACCAGCAGTGTGAGGAGACCTGAAAGTGGCACATGGCAGAGTGTGGCGATGGAGACAGCAGCAATGGGAGGCCGTACAGGGACCCATGAGACACTCTGGACCTGGCAGCAGCATGAGGAGGCGGTACGGGGGCCCATGGCAGATTACGGGCCTGGCAGCAGCAATGGGAGGCCCGTAATCTGCCAGCACCCTATGACAAAATGGAACCCACCAGCAGTGTGAGGAGACCTTAAAGTGGCACATGGCAGAGTGTGGCGATGGAGACAGCAGCAATGGGAGGCCGTACAGGGACCCATGAGACACTCTGGACCTGGCAGCAGCATGAGGAGGCGGTACAGGGGCCCATGGCAGATTACGGGCCTGTCAGCAGCAATGGGAGGCCCGTAATCTGCCAGCACCCTATGACAAAATGGAACCCACCAGCAGTGTGAGGAGACCTGAAAGTGGCACATGGCAGAGTGTGGCGATGGAGACAGCAGCAATGGGAGGCCGTACAGGGACCCATGAGACACTCTGGACCTGGCAGGAGCATGAGGAGTCGGTACGGGGGCCCATGGCAGATTATGGGCCTGGCAGCAGCAATGGGAGGCCCGTAATCTGTCAGCACCCTATGACAAAATGGAACCCACCAGCAGTGTGCGGAGACCTGAAAGTGGCACATGGCAGAGTGTGGCGATGGAGACAGCAGCAATGGGAGGCCGTACAGGGACCCATGAGACACTCTGGACCTGGCAGCAGCATGAGGAGGCGGTACGGGGGCCCATGGCAGATTACGGGCCTGTCAGCAGCAATGGGAGGCCCGTAATCTGCCAGCACCCTATGACAAAATGGAACCCACCAGCAGTGTGAGGAGACCTGAAAGTGGCACATGGCAGAGTGTGGCAATGGAGACAGCAGCAATGGGAGGCCGTACAGGGACCCATCAGACACTCTGGACCTGGCAGCAGCATGAGGAGGCGGTACGGGGGCCCATGGCAGATTACGGGCCTGGCAGCAGCAATGGGAGGCCCGTAATCTGCCAGCACCCTATGACAAAATGGAACCCACCAGCAGTGTGAGGAGACCTGAAAGTGGCACATGGCAGAGTGTGGCGATGGAGACAGCAGCAATGGGAGGCCGTACAGGGACCCATCAGACACTCTGGACCTGGCAGCAGCATGAGGAGTTGGTACGGGGGCCCATTGCAGATTACGGGCCTGGCAGCAGCAATGGGAGGCCCGTAATCTGCCAGCACCCTATGACAAAATGGAACCCACCAGCAGTGTGAGGAGACCTGAAAGTGGCACATGGCAGAGTGTGGCGATGGAGACAGTAGCAATGGGAGGCCGTACAGGGACCCATGAGACACTCTGGACCTGGCAGCAGCATGAGGAGGCGGTACGGGGGCCCATGGCAGATTACGGGCCTGGCAGCAGCAATGGGAGGCCCGTAATCTGCCAGCACCCTATGACAAAATGGAACCCACCAGCATTGTGAGGAGACCTTAAAGTGGCACATGGCAGAGTGTGGCGATGGAGACAGCAGCAATGGGAGGCCGTACAGGGACCCATGAGACACTCTGGACCTGGCAGCAGCATGAGGAGGCGGTACGGGGGCCCATTGCAGATTACGGGCCTGTCAGCAGCAATGGGAGGCCCGTAATCTGCCAGCACCCTATGACAAAATGGAACCCACCAGCAGTGTGAGGAGACCTGAAAGTGGCACATGGTAGAGTGTGGCGATGGAGACAGCAGCAATGGGAGGCCGTACAGGGACCCATGAGACACTCTGGACCTGGCAGCAGCATGAGGAGTCGGTACGGGGGCCCATGGCAGATTATGGGCCTGGCAGCAGCAATGGGAGGCCCGTAATCTGCCAGCACCCTATGACAAAATGGAACCCACCAGCAGTGTGAGGAGACTTGAAAGTGGCACATGGCAGAGTGTGGCGATGGAGACAGCAGCAATGGGAGGCCGTACAGGGACCCATGAGACACTCTGGACCTGGCAGCAGCATGAGGAGGCGGTACGGGGGCCCATGGCAGATTACGGGCCTGGCAGCAGCAATGGGAGGCCCGTAATCTGCCAGCACCCTATGACAAAATGGAACCCACCAGCAGTGTGAGGAGACCTGAAAGTGGCACATGGCAGAGTGTGTAGCGATGTAGACAGCAGCAATGGGAGGCCGTACAGGGACCCATGACACACTCTGGACCTGGCAGCAGCATGAGGAGGCGGTACAGGGGCCCATGACAGATTACGGGCCTGGCAGCAGCATGAGGAGTCGGTACGGGGGCCCATGGCAGATTACGGGCCTGGCAGATGACGACGAGGCTGCCAAGTGCGAACAGCCTCATCATCATCAATTAGGGTCTCCGCCTCACTACTAGCCCCCTCGGCTGCGTGTGGGTCAGGAGACAGACCTGTCTCTAGACCGGCTACCGAGCCACTCTCCTCGCCAGTACTTCTTCGCCTGGCTGCTGAAGAGGCGGATGTCTCCCCCCGTTCCTGACCGCCCTCTGTTAGCTCTTCCTCACTGTACAGTGGGGCTGAGCCCACAGCATGCGATACTTCGCTTGGTGAGGGAACACCAAAGGACAGGGGCAGGTAGAGGACACGTGATTTCAGTGGGCTTGCTCCCGAGCCATGCCAACTAACGGTTGTGTCTGACGTACCCACCGACCATTGGCTGTAGGTGTCAGAGGTGACCTGGGAAGAGGAAGACGACCGAGCCAACCAATCGATGACGGCAGGGTTGTTGGTGGAGACACGACCGCTGGATGACACCGGGAGCACTGGCCTCTGGCTGCGACTAGTGCTGCCTCGACCCCTTCCTCTGCTGCCACGTCTGCTCGCTCCTGAAACATTGCCTCCTCTGCCACTCCTCTGCGTGTTGTCTGACATACTCTTTAATTCAACGATTCTGTGTCCCTGAGTAACAATTCTGTCTCCCTGAGTAACAATTCTGTGTCCCTCAGTAACGATTCTGTGTCCCTCAGTAACAATTCTGTGTCCCTGAGTAACAATTCTGTTTCCCTGAGTAACAATTCTGTGTCCCTCAGTAACGATTCTGTGTCCCTCAGTAACAATTCTGTGTCTGTCCCTGAGTAACAATTCTGTGTCCCTGAGTAACAATTCTGTGTCCCTCAGTAACAATTCTGTGTCTGTCCCTGAGTAACAATTCTGTGTCCCTGAGTAACAATTCTGTGTCTGTCCCTGAGTAACAATTCTGTGTCCCTGAGTAACAATTCTGTGTCCCTCAGTAACAATTCTGTGTCCCTCAGTAACAATTCTGTGTCTGTCCCTGAGTAACAATTCTGTGTCCCTGAGTAACAATTCTGTGTCCCTGAGTAACAATTCTGTGTCTGTCCCTGAGTAACAATTCTGTGTCCCTCAGTATCAATTCTGTGTCCCTGAGTAACAATTCTGTGTCTGTCCCTGAGTAACAATTCTGTGTCCCTGAGTAACAATTCTGTGTCCCTCAGTAACAATTCTGTGTCCCTGAGTAACAATTCTGTGTCCCTCAGTAACAATTCTGTGTCTGTCCCTGAGTAACAATTCTGTGTCCCTCAGTAACAATTCTGTGTCCCTGAATAACAATTCTGTGTCCCTCAGTAACAATTCTGTGTCTGTCCCTGAGTAACAATTCTGTGTCCCTGAGTAACAATTCTGTGTCCCTGAGTAACAATTCTGTGTCCCTCAGTAACAATTCTGTGTCTGTCCCTGAGTAACAATTCTGTGTCCCTGAGTAACAATTCTGTGTCCCTCAGTAACAATTCTGTGTCCCTCAGTAACAATTCTGTGTCCCTGAGCAACAATTCTGTGTCCCTGAGTAACAATTCTGTGTCTGTCCCTGAGTAACAATTCTGTGTCCCTGAGTAACAATTCTGTGTCCTTGAGTAACGATTCTGTGTCCCTGAGTAACGATTCTGTGTCCCTCAGTAACAATTCTGTGTCCCTCAGTAACAATTCTGTGTCCCTGAGTAACAATTCTGTGTCTGTCCCTGAGTAACAATTCTGTGTCCCTCAGTAACAATTCTGTGTCCCTCAGTAACAATTCTGTGTCTGTCCCTGAGTAATAATTCTGTGTCCCTGAGTAACAATTCTGTGTCCCTGAGTAACAATTCTGTGTCCATCAGTAACAATTCTGTGTCCCTCAGTAACAATTCTGTGTCCCTCAGTAACAATTCTGTGTCTGTCCCTGAGTAACAATTCTGTGTCCCTGAGTAACAATTCTGTGTCCCTCAGTAACAATTCTGTGTCCCTCAGTAACAATTCTGTGTCTGTCTCTGAGTAACAATTCTGTGTCCCTGAGTAACAATTCTCTGTCCCTCAGTAACAATTCTGTGTCCCTCAGTAACAATTCTGTGTCCCTGAGTAACAATTCTGTGTCCCTCAGTAACAATTCTGTGTCTGTCCCTGAGTAACAATTCTTTTTCCCTGAGTAACAATTCTGTGTCCCTGAGTAACAATTCTGTGTCCCTCAGTAACAATTCTGTGTCCCTCAGTAACAATTCTGTGTCTGTCCCTGAGTAACAATTCTGTGTCCCTGAGTAACAATTCTGTGTCCCTGAGTAACAATTCTCTGTCCATCAGTAACAATTCTGTGTCCCTCAGTAACAATTCTGTGTCCCTGAGTAACAATTCTCTGTCCCTCAGTAACAATTCTGTGTCCCTCAGTAACAATTCTGTGTCCCTCAGTAACAATTCTGTGTCCCTCAGTAACAATTCTGTGCCTGTCCCTGAGTAACAATTCTGTGTCCCTGAGTAACAATTCTGTGTCCCTCAGTAACAATTCTGTGTCCCTCAGTAACAATTCTGTGTCCCTCAGTAACAATTCTGTGTCTGTCCCTGAGTAACAATTCTGTGTCCCTCAGTAACAATTCTGTGTCCCTCAGTAACAATTCTGTGTCCCTGAGTAACAATTCTGTGTCCCTCAGTAACAATTCTGTGTCCCTCAGTAACAATTCTGTGTCTGTCTCTGAGTAACAATTCTGTGTCCCTGAGTAACAATTCTGTGTCCCTGAGTAACAATTCTGTGTCCCTCAGTAACAATTCTGTGTCCCTGAGTAACAATTCTGTGTCCCTCAGTAACAATTCTGTGTCCGTCCCTGAGTAACAATTCTGTGTCCCTGAGTAACAATTCTGTGTCCCTGAGTAACAATTCTGTGTCCCTCAGTAACAATTCTGTGTCCCTCAGTAACAATTCTGTGTCCCTCAGTAACAATTCTGTGTCTGTCCCTGAGTAACAATTCTGTGTCCCTGAGTAACAATTCTGTGTCCCTCAGTAACAATTCTGTGTCCCTAAGTAACAATTCTGTGTCCCTGAGTAACAATTCTGTGTCCCTGAGTAACAATTCTCTGTCCCTCAGTAACAATTCTGTGTCCCTCAGTAACAATTCTGTGTCCCTCAGTAACAATTCTGTGTCTGTCCCTGAGTAATAATTCTGTGTCCCTGAGTAACAATTCTGTGTCCCTCAGTAACAATTCTGTGTCCCTCAGTAACAATTCTGTGTCCCTCAGTAACAATTCTGTGTCCCTCAGTAACAATTCTGTGTCTGTCCCTGAGTAACAATTCTGTGTCCCTCAGTAACAATTCTGTGTCCCTGAGTAACAATTCTGTGTCCCTCAGTAACAATTCTGTGTCCCTCAGTAACAATTCTGTGTCCCTCAGTAACAATTTTTTGTCTGTCCCTGAGTAACAATTCTGTGTCCCTCAGTAACAATTCTGTGTCCCTCAGTAACAATTCTGTGTCCCTGAGTAACAATTCTGTGTCCCTAAGTAACGATTCTGTGTCCCTAAAGTCTCTGTGGCCCTAACTCTGTCCCTAATACAGAGAGATCTGTCTCTCTTGAATGACCGGAGGCTAATGGAGAATTCTAAGATGGCCGCGATTTATAGCTCCACCATTACACAGTGCTGGCTGGCTGGCTGCTGATTGGCTAATGCGATCACATGTCATGAATGAATGCATTATGGGTCAGCGCGCCTTGTCTGCGCGCCTTCCCAGAGATCCCCGCTCCGCCGCCACACATGTCGCCGCCATTTTTGGGAAAATTCGATTCGTGCATCCGAAGTTGGCTAATTTTCGGATTCGGCGCGAATCGAATATTTCCCAATTTTCGAAACAAATTCCACTTCGCCATGTTCGATTCGCTCATCTCTAGTAATCACCCCTGCTAGTTTTAGATGGTTTGTCTCAACCCTCTAAGTTTCACTTTTGCCAGACAGCTTGGTCTTTTAGGCCCGTTCACACATGAGCATTTTTCAGCTCGAAGCTCAGTGGTCAAAAACGCTCACAAGGGAAAATCCCGTTCATTTCAATATCCCATGTTTACATTTGAGTGTCTTGTCACTTGTAGCAAAATGCCTATGGCTCAAAAAAGTACATACTCTACTTTTCAGGCAAATTTGAGCATTTTTGTCCCCATAGGCATAAGTGGAGAATGCCTGAACTAAAAAAAATGGGCGTTTCAGAGCATTTTTTCAAGCGTTTTTTCAGGCGTTTTCAGCTCAAACATCAGCTCCTTTCACTTTTTCTAGCATCACTACACACCTTTTAAACACATATCTTGTGATCAAAATGGAGGAGAGTCTGCTTCTGGAAGCTGAGACATTCATTGCTTCCATTCATTGCCACCCTTGAATCTATGATCCCAGGGATCCCCATTATAGGAGTCGGCCAAGAACCACCAAAGCCTGAGAGGAAGCAGGATGAAACCTGCTGCCCCAGTGGAACAGCTACACGGCTCCCCAGATCAAAGAGAGAGGTACAACATGTGCTTGATTCTGGTTTTCCTGTTGTATATGCCTAGGACACATTTACACAGGTTTCTACTTGCCACAGCAAAAACGCCTAAATGAAAAACCACAGAAAAAACATCTATAATATACTGCTCAAAAAAATGAAAGGAACACTTTTTAATCAGAGTATAGCATCAAATCAATTAAACTCCTGGTATATTGATACCTGGACCCTACAGAGGTTGCACAGGCAGTCCAACTCCTCCAGGATGGCACATAAAAAAGTGCCATTGTCAGAAGGTTTGCTGTGTCTCCCAGCACAGTCTCAAGAGCATGGAGGAGATTCCAGGAGACAGGCAATTACTCTAGGAGAGCTTGGAAGGGCCATAGAAGGTCCTTAACCCATCAGCAGGACCAGTATCTGCTCCTTAATGCAAGGAGGAACAGGATGAGCACTGCCAGAGCTCTACAAAATGACCTCCAGCAGGCCACTGGTGTGAATGTCTCTGACCAAACAATCAGAAACAGACTTCATGAGGGTGGCCTGAGGGCTCGACGTCCTCTAGTGGGCCCTGTGCTCACTGCCCTGACACCATAGAGCTCAATTGGCATTTGCCATTGAACACCAGAATTGACAGGTCCTCCACTGGTGCCCTGTGCTTTTCACAGATGAGAGCAGGTTCACCCTGAGCACATGTGACAGACATGAAAGGGTCTGGAGAAGCCGTGGAGAACATTATGCTGCCTGTAACATTGTTCAGCATGACCATTTTGGTGGTGGGTCAGTGATGGTCTGGGGAGGCATATCCATGGAGGAATGCACAGACCTCTACAGGCTAGACAAAGGCACCCTTACTACCAATAAGCATTGGGATGAAATCCTTGGACCCATTGTCAGACCCTACGCTGGTGCAGTGGATCCTGGGTTCTTCCTGATGCATGACAATGCCTGGACTTATGTGGAAAGAGTATGCAGGCAGTTCCTGGAGGATGAAGGAATTGATATCATTGAATGGCCCCCACGCTCGCCTGACCTAAATCCAATAGAACACCTCTGGGATATCATGTTTCGGTCCATCCGACACTGCCAGGTTGCACCTCAGACTGACCAGGATGCCCTGTTCCAGATCTTGAAGGAAATACCCCAGAACACCATCCATTGTCTCATGCTTTGACGTTGTCAGGTATGCGTACAAGCACATGGGGGCCATACAAACTACTGAGTACCATTTTGAGTTGCTGTAATGAAGTTTCAGCAAAATGGACTAGCCTGCTGCATCATTATTTCACTTTGATTTTTGGGGTATCTTGGAATTAAGTCCTCTGTAGGTTGATAATTTTCATTTCCATCAAATAATGGGGCATCCTTACCTTCCTAACACATTACCCTGTCCATATCAGTATAGATATCCAGCATGATATTTTTCCCCATTGAGCAGTGCCTGCTCAAAAAAAAATTAAAAAAGCTTGAAAAAATGCCTGGTAATAAACAATCTAAAGTATACAATACAAAAAAAAAATTAAATAATTATTATTTATTTATTATTTATTTATTTTTTTTCTTTCTCTTTTCTACAATATAACATAGTTTACACCTCATATGTATCATCAGTGATGAGATACTAGTTATTAGCACATAGACCCCTATTGGGGACTCTAATGCACCATTACAAGTTTGCAATACTATTATGAATTTGACAATTACATAATAAATGATCATTAGTAGAGTAGGCCATTTATTATGGCCATTGAAATGAATAAACGTGCCTAGCGTTTAAGCCCATTTAGTTAGCTTGGCGTTTTTTATGTCCAAAAACTTCTCTCCTGAACAAGAATCTTCTTTGTTCAGTGGAGGAGCTTTGACTACCTCTATAAGCTGCTCTTAACCTCCTTGGCGGTATTCCCGAGTGTAGCTTTCAGTACCACAAGCGGTAACCCTGAGCTATACTCGGGCTTACCATGCGGTGTTGCTCCGGGATCCCTTGATCACTTACCTTGTCCTGCGCTCCCGCGATGTCCCTCCTGCAGTGTCCCCTGTAATGTCCTCCGGTGGACACCGGCGTCTGTCTTCTGGGTTCCGCCCCCTGCGACATCGGGACATACAGGGTACGGAACGGCGGGAAATTTGAAAATGACAAAAAGTGACATTCACTAAATACACTAAAATCACATAGTATAACATTACTGTATCAAACCATTTCACATACATTTTGTCCCAAGTGCTTTGTCCTGTGCCCTGCCTGCATTTTTACTGTTCTTTCTGCCTGGAAACTGAGAAACATCCATGGCATCCAAAAAGGGTCCCTTTAGGTCAAAATCGTTTTAAGACCAGCTAGAGAACAGCGATAGTAAATTAGAACCACTTGCAGAATTGAGTGATAATTAGAGATGAGCGAATCGAACTTGGCGAAGTGGAATTCGTTTCGAATATTAGGAAAAATTCGATTCGCACCGAATCCGAATTTTAGCAAACTTCGGATGCACGAATCGAATTTTCCCCGATCAGCCGGCAAAAAGTGTCACTGCAGAGAGCTCCGCTATTTCTGACAGTTCTCTGACAGTTCTCACAGTTCATTTACAGCGGTTGAAACATTGTATCTATTTGTTTCCATTTAGGATACAGATGTTTTTATTCGGAAACAAATAGATACAATGTTTCAACCGCTGTAAATGTGAAGGAACTGTCAGAGAACTGTCAGAAATAGCGGAGCTCTCTGCAGATACACTTTTTGCTGTACTGGAATTCTTCTTCTTTTCATTCTTCTTCTTCTTTTCATTCTTCTTCTTCTTCTTTTCATTCTTCTTCTTCTTCTTTTCATTCTTCTTCTTCTTTTCATTCTTCTTCTTCTTCTTTTCATTCTTCTTCTTCTTCTTTTCATTCTTCTTTTCATTCTTCTTCTTCTTCTTTTCATTCTTCTTCTTCTTCTTTTCATTCTTCTTTTCATTGTTCTCATTCTTCTTTTCATTCTTCTTTTCATTCTTCTTCTCATTCTTCTTTTCATTCTTCTTCTTCTTCTTTTCATTCTTCTTCTTCTTCTTTTCATTCTTCTTTTCATTCTTCTTCTTCTTCTTCTTCTTCTTTTCATTCTTCTTTTCATTCTTCTTCTTCTTCTTTTCATTCTTCTTCTTCTTCTTTTCATTCTTCTTCTTTTCATTCTTCTTCTTCTTCTTTTCATTCTTCTTTTCATTCTTCTTCTTCTTCTTTTCATTTTTCTTCTTCTTCTTTTCATTCTTCTTTTCATTCTTCTCATTTTTCTTTTCATTCTTCTTCTCATTCTTCTTTTCATTCTTCTTCTTCTTCTTTTCATTCTTCTCTTCTTTTCATTCTTCTTTTCATTCTTCTTCTTCTTCTTCTTTTCATTCTTCTTCTTCTTCTTTTCATTCTTCTTTGCATTCTTCTTCTTCTTCTTTTCATTCTTCTTCTTCTTCTTTTCATTCTTCTTTTCATTCTTCTTCTTCTTTTCATTCTTCTTCTTCTTCTTTTCATTCTTCTTCTTCTTCTTTTCATTCTTCTTTTCATTCTTCTTCTTCTTCTTCTTCTTTTCATTCTTCTTCTTCTTTTCATTCTTCTTTTCATTCTTCTTCTTTTCATTCTTCTTCTTCTTCTTTTCATTCTTCTTTTCATTCTTCTCATTCTTCTTTTCATTCTTCTTTTCATTCTTCTTCTTTTCATTCTTCTTCTTCTTCTTTTCATTCTTCTTTTCATTCTTCTCATTCTTCTTTTCATTCTTCTTTTCATTCTTCTTCTTTTCATTCTTCTTCTTCTTCTTTTCATTCTTCTTTTCATTCTTCTTCTTCTTCTTTTCATTCTTCTTCTTCTTCTTTTCATTCTTCTTTTCATTCTTCTTCTTTTCATTCTTCTTCTTCTTCTTTTCATTCTTCTTTTCATTCTTCTCATTCTTCTTTTCATTCTTCTTTTCATTCTTCTTCTCATTCTTCTTTTCATTCTTCTTCTTCTGCTTTTCATTCTTCTTTTCATTCTTCTCATTCTTCTTTTCATTCTTCTTCTCATTCTTCTTCTCATTCTTCTTTTCATTCTTCTTCTTCTTCTTTTCATTCTTCTTCTTCTTCTTTTCATTCTTCTTTTCATTCTTCTTCTTCTTCTTTTCATTCTTCTTCTTCTTCTTTTCATTCTTCTTTTCATTCTTCTTCTTCTTCTTTTCATTCTTCTTTTCATTCTTCTCATTCTTCTTTTCATTCTTCTTCTCATTCTTCTTTTCATTCTTCTTCTTTTCATTCTTCTTCTTCTTCTTTTCATTCTTCTTTTCATTCTTCTTCTTCTTCTTTTCATTCTTCTTCTTCTTCTTTTCATTCTTCTTTTCATTCTTCTTCTTCTTCTTTTCATTCTTCTTCTTCTTCTTTTCATTCTTCTTTTCATTCTTCTCATTCTTCTTTTCATTCTTCTTCTCATTCTTCTTTTCATTCTTCTTCTTTTCATTCTTCTTCTTCTTCTTTTCATTCTTCTTCTTCTTCTTTTCATTCTTCTTCTTCTTCTTTTCATTCTTCTTCTTCTTTTCATTCTTCTTTTCATTCTTCTTCCTCTTCTTTTCATTCTTCTTCTTTTCATTCTTCTTTTCATTCTTCTTCTTCTTCTTTTCATTCTTCTTTTCATTCTTCTCATTCCTCTTTTCATTCTTCTTTTCATTCTTCTTCTCATTCTTCTTTTCATTCTTCTTCTTCTTTTCATTCTTCTTCTTCTTCTTTTCATTCTTCTTTTCATTCTTCTCATTCTTCTTTTCATTCTTCTTTTCATGCTTCTTTTCATTCTTCTTCTCATTCTTCTTTTCATTCTTCTTCTCATTCTTCTTTTCATTCTTCTTCTTCTTCTTCTTTTCATTCTTCTTTTCATTCTTCTTCTTCTTCTTTTCATTCTTCTTCGTCTTCTTTTCATTCTTCTTTTCATTCTTCTTCTTCTTCTTCTTCTTCTTCTTCGTCGTGCCCCGTGACTACCCAAATGAGTGAAGTGTGCGGTGATTCTAAGATCGACGGCACTCATCTGCATGTCATACTGACTGACAGTTATATTTCTCTTCCCCAGCAGACTCCAAGGGCATTTAAATTAAAGGTACAGTGTTCTGCACTAATATAAAGGCTCTCTGAAGCCTAGAAACCCTTTTAATAAGTTAAATTCGCAGCGAATAAATTCGCATCAAATCGAATTTATTCCGCAAATTCGGCGAATCAGCCGAATCAAATTTTTGAATAATTCGCTCATCTCTAGTGATAATGATTCATGGGGGAAATTCGTCATCAGACACTGAAAACGATTCTGCGACTGAGCTCAGTGATGTGTGAACTTGGCGCTATATTTCACATTTCAGTGTTTTTGGTTTGATTATATTATTGAATTAAATTTATTATTATTATATTATTATTTTTTATGATTATTTATTAAATTATAATTTATGATTTCGTGCTTCAAATTTTAACATACCCGGGATGTTTACTAGACTCTTGTTTGAACAGATTTTAGTGAATTATTCCTAAAAATTACAGGCCTACAATAAAAAAAATACATATTTCCATGCAAAAAAATGTACCACTTTGAGCACAGAAATAGGGACATAATCAGACCGCTAGGGAGGTTAAACATCTCTAAAAGCATATATTTGCATGGACATATTGTATATACCAAAACTTGTGCTCACAGAATGCAGTGCAGCTTGGTATAGTAACCAATCATCTTCCAGGTTTTATTGTCAAAGCTTAAATTGAACAAGCTGAAGTTAGAAGCTAATTGGTTGCTATGCACAGCTGCATCAGATTCTGTGTGCTCCAGTTTTAGTAAATCTTCCCCACAGGCTATTGAGTTGGGCCCAGGGGCAAAAAATGCCAAAAGCCCCCAAAACATCAGTATAGGAACCATTATTTTTTACCAATATATCATTCCATGTATTTTCCTTACTAGAAGAGTTGATTTTTGAGATAGGGTCCTGGCTCTTGCTCTTATCATAACTCAGACTAATATTTGATCGCTTAAGATTACAACATATTTGCTAGAAATTGAACCTTAGATGGGTGCATGTTATGTCTCCAACATGACCAGGGGCGGACTGACCATTTGGGAACTCGGGCACTGCCTGAGGGCCCGGGGTCAGTAGGGGGCCCCATGGGATGCCCCTGGTACCTTTTTCATAGGCTTTTTTGGGTGTGGTTTGAGTTTGGGCAAGGACACAGGGGCCCCATGATCCCCTATTGCCCAGGGGCCCCATGAGTTGTCAGTCTTCCCCTGAACATGACAGTGCATATGTCAAATTACCCCACCCCCCTCAATGAGGTTATATAGATGTGCCACCAGTTTTCAGTACTATAGCAGTCTGAATCTTGTGCCACCACGGTGGAATTTTTGCTTTATTGTGTTCTGTTGTATTCTTACTTACTGTTCTTACTGTATTTTTGCTTATTTTAATTTAATGTATATTACTGAATGTTAGTTACACATTGATACATTATATGTACAAACTGTAGAACATGTGTTGAACAGAGGTGTTTACTGTATGCTGTTATTGTTAGCATGTATCAGCAATTTTGTTGCTTTGTCATTCTTCATATTGATAACATTTTTGGAAAAATACAGCTATGCACCTTCCTCAGTAGGATGCTAGGTCAGGGGTGGGAAAACTTTTTGACTTGAGGGCCGCAATGGGTTCATATATTGGACCCGGGGGCCGGACCAAGAGTAGATGAATGATGTGTATGTGTCATCCATAGTAAGTATAGTAATATTCCCCCATAGTAAGCATAGTAATTAATCCCCCATATAGTAATTCATCCCCCATAGTAATTCATCCCCCATATAGTAATTCATCCCCCATAGTAATGAATCCCCCATGTAGTAATTCATCCCCTATAGTAATTCATCCCCCATAGTAATTAATCCCCCATATAGTAATTCATCCCCCATAGTAATTCATCCCCCATATAGTAATTCATCCCCCATAGTAATTCATCCCCCATAGTAATTCATCCCCCATAGTAATTAATCCCCCATATAGTAATTCATCCCCCATAGTAATTCATCCCCCATAGTAATTCATCCCCCATATAGTAATTCATCCCCCATAGTAATTCATCCCCCATAGTAATTAATCCCCCATATAGTAATTCATCCCCCCTATAGTAATTCATTCCCCATATAGTAATTCATCCCCCATATTAAGTCCCCAAGTCCCCCCTGTGTCAATTTACTTACCTTTGCTACGCGTGTTCCTTTCGCCATGTTCCCGTGCCGTTCCGGTCTTCAGGGCGGACTGTGAGAGGAGCCTAGCTCCCCTCATGTTCGTCACGCTGCCCCGCCTACACACATCCTGACAGCCATCCTGACAGTATCACGCTCCGTGGGCTGGATTAAAAGGTCCGACGGGCCGTATACGGCCCGCGGGCTGTAGTTTGCCCATTGCTGTGCTAGGTGATGCTATGTGGGCATGGAGGCTCTGTATGCATAATACTACGCCCTTTCCCCTTGTTGGGGATTGATGTGCTTGGGTGCAATGGGTGGGACATTGCTACACATTTCTGACAATATTGTATGTATAGATTGTTGGATTTAGGATTAGTAGTCATTTTACCACTATTATATAACATTGGAACATGGTATTTTACCAATTTTGTGTTTTGTAAACTGTAACTATGCATTGTTTTAAAGGCACATGGTGTGGATACTAGGTGGTGTCACATGGGTGTGCAAGTGATTCCAGTTGTATGGGATCGCTAGCCAGTTTGGACTCTCTGATCTGAATCTAGATATTTACAGGTTGCTCAGTAATATTCCCTTTTCATTTCATTTCTTTCATAAGCTCAGATGTACACTTGATTGATTTTATCCTTTTAGGCTGCAGTTTTGCTTGAAGCTGCTGGAAGACTGACTGGTTGTAATATGCAAAGTTTCACATACACTCACGACTTTTGAAGTGTCCTTCTGGGTATTTATTTCCAGTGGACTGTTCAGAGCTAATTACAGTTCCTTAATACATAGGTAGGGATGAGTTGTACATGGCTGATTAAATAATAGCTAGTTATGTGTGAGTGTACTATATACCTTGCTTATTTGAAAAAACCCTATCAATTAGTATTTTTTAAATAAATCTTTCTAGATCTTTGGGGTAGTATTCTCTTGTGGTCCCTGACAGCGCCCCCTCTTGTTCCTGCCTGTTAATGCTGATTTTCACATGACTGTTGGACTTGCAGAATATCGAGGCTAATATTTACCCCTAATCCATAAAAACCACCACCACCCTTCAAATCTTCCCAACCTAAATGACCACGCGACTCTCTTTTAGGTGAAAAACCAGCCATAGCAGCCATTTATTTAATATAACTCAAACATAACCCTTCTTACAGTACACTCAAATAATAAATGACATTAATGATCCCAACCGGGTCCAAGGTCTTCGAAGGCACTGTTACTCACATCACAAACTCGGCTGTATCTGACACCCAATGAAAAGGCCCCAGCACTACTACACCGCCTCGGGGACAATACTACAGTTACGTAGTCCCAGATACAGCCAATGAACTCCCACATTACCAACGTGACCTTATAATTGGGAAGGGACACCCATACCTAAGATGGGCCCAAACCATAATCCACCAAATTGTCACTCCAGCACCGCTTTCAAAGACCCATCGACCCCTGCTGGCTGCCATGACAAAACAAACAGACAAATACCTGGGGACACAAAAAGACATTCTGAACAAGAAACAAACTCAAGGAACCCACACAAAACAAACAACAGGACAAACACAAAGAACAAACCATAACCAAAACAGCAAAACAAAATACGAAACAGCTCCAGGGAGGGAGGGCGGGAGAAACCACCCCCGTGCTGGCACAAGCTCAGACTGACCTCCGACAGGACCCAACCCCCCTCCTAATCCTTGCAAGACCACCCCTCAATGTTGCGTATTCCAATCAGGTAAGTACCCACCCCCTTACCTCCTGCATATACTCCCACCCAAAATACACGCTCCGCCTCGTCTGCACGCCCCAGTCATGCTGGCCCTCCCTTTTAGCTTTGCTCAGTCCAGGCTTTGACTTGATTGCATATGGATGGTTTTTATCATGTATGTAAGTACTGTACACATGATAAAAAAATACATTTGTACTTTAGTTAGTTGGTATTTTTGGTATTTTTCTGTTTTAATCATTTTTATTATAATTTTCTTTTCAAAAAGAAAGAAAGTGCATAGATATTCAAGCAGCACCGTTCACATAGTTGCAATGGATTTATATAAAAATCACAGAGACAGTAAGGTGCAAGCCATTACCACTTCCAAAGGGGAACCCAGAGTTGACTGAATAAATGTAACAAAAGTCAGAACTCTGGTCACAAAATAATGGCTATTTCTCCCTAGGGCGCAAATGATGGTCATCATCTTCATGGCACTGGCCTGCCCCATAGTGAGGAGTGGGGGGAAGGATCCCATCTTGTTGGTAATGATATTTAATGGTTATCTAACACTCATTTTGTTGGACCTGGTACCACACTGTCTTGAAAAAACATGTTTTCAATAAACATTATTGAAAGAAAAATGAATAGCTATTCCAAATATCATAAGATATCAGCAACTTAGACACAGTGAAATAACATTAAGAAGAACAAATCAAGTGATCAGGCTAACCCCTTCAGTCCCAATGATGCCATGGGCCCACCTTGGTCCCCATGGGGCAGATCAAACTGTTAAAACCCCCAATAAAAGCCCAAGGAGGCCGCAGTACAATCAGCGCAGATCATGAGAAAGAAACACCACAACATAATGTTGTGGCTGGCAGCTAAAGGTAAATATCAAGGTGCATTGCCAGTAAACATCAGTAATCAGAACAAATGGCTCCTTAAGTCAATCAAGGCAGCCATAAACAAAAAATATAAAAAAATGTGTGGGAAAGGGTTAAGGAAGAGAAGGAACTTGGAAAAATCAAGAAGGAAGAGGGATATGAAAGGGAAAGAGGAAGGAGTTGAAGTAGAGAAAGGAGAAGACTGGTCCTTTTGGGAGTCCAGTGTACACCAAACCAGAGGTCATCCAGCCATGGGGTCCATATTTTGTCAAGTAGGGTTTGTTTGTCTCACAGAACACTCACAATCTTTTCATTAAACATAAGTTAGTTGGTATTTTTGTAGATATCATCAATAATAATTATTTATAGTTTCTTTTCTTTTTGTATTATATGCATTAGATTTTTTACCCACCAATGTGTCATGTACCTGACTGAGGAGCCCGAGATGACAAGGGTGGCCACTGGTAGTGGAGACAGGGACTGCTAGGGCAGCGGAGGGGTGCAGTTACCAGGAAGTTGAAGTAGTGAAGTGCAGCTTGGAAACACAGTCCTTCCAGTGGCAGTATGGAGTCTGGTCACAAGTAGAGATGAGCGAATCGAAGTAGGCGAAGTGGAATTCGTTTCAAATATTAGGAAAATTTCGATTCGCGTCGAATCCGAAAATAAGCATACTTCGGATGCGCGAATCGAAATTTTTCCTAAAATGGTGGCGACATGTGCGGCGACGGAGCGGGGATGTCTGGGAAGGCGCGCAGACAAGGCGCGCTGACCCATAATGCATTCATTCATGACATGTGATCGCATTAGCCAATCAGCAGCAAGCCAGCCAGCACAGTGTAATGGTCGAGCTATAAATGGCGGCCATTTTAGAATTCTCCATTTGCCTCCAGTCATTCAACAGAGGCAGACCTGGCTGTATGCAGGGAGAGAGTTAGGGACAGAGAAACGTTACTTAGGGACACAGAAACGTTAGTTAGGGCCACAGAATCGTTACTTAGGGCCATAGAAACGTTACTTAGGGCCACAGAAACGTTACTTAGGGCCACAGAATCGTTAGTTAGGGCCACAGAAACGTTACTTAGGGACACAGAATTGTTACTCAGGGACAGACAGAATTGTTACTGAGGGATACAGAATTGTTACTGAGGGCCACAGAATCGTTACTTAGGGCCACAGAAACGTTACTTAGGGCCACAGAATTGTTACTTAGGGACAGACACAGAATTGTTACTGAGGGACACAGATTTGTTACTGAGGGCCACAGAATCGTTACTTAGGGCCACAGAAACGTTACTTAGGGCCACAGAATTGTTACTTAGGGACAGACACAGAATTGTTATTGAGGGACACAGAATTGTTACTGAGGGCCACAGAAACGTTACTTAGGGCCACAGAATCGTTAGTTAGGGCCACAGAAATGTTACTTAGGGACACAGAATTGTTACTCAGGGACAGACACAGAATTGTTACTGAGGGATACAGAATTGTTACTGAGGGCCACAGAATCGTTACTTAGGGCCACAGAAACGTTACTTAGGGCCACAGAAACGTTACTTAGGGCCACAGAATTGTTACTTAGGGACAGACACAGAATTGTTATTGAGGGACACAGAATTGTTACTGAGGGCCACAGAACCGTTACTTAGGGCCACAGAAACGTTACTTAGGGCCACAGAATTGTTACTTAGGGACAGACACAGAATTGTTACTGAGGGACACAGATTTGTTACTGAGGGCCACAGAAACGTTACTTAGGGCCACAGAAACGTTACTTAGGGCCACAGAATCGTTACTTAGGTCCACAGAAACGTTACTTAGGGCCACAGAAACGTTACTTAGGGCCACAGAATTGTTACTTAGGGACAGACACAGAATTGTTACTGAGGGACACAGATTTGTTACTGAGGGCCACAGAAACGTTACTTAGGGCCACAGAATCGTTACTTAGGGCCACAGAAACGTTACTTAGGGCCACAGAAACGTTACTTAGGGCCACAGAATTGTTACTCAGGGACAGACACAGAATTGTTACTGAGGGATACAGAATTGTTACTGAGGGACACAGAACCGTTACTTAGGGCCACAGAAACGTTACTTAGGGCCACAGAATTGTTACTTAGGGACAGACACAGAATTGTTACTGAGGGACACAGATTTGTTACTGAGGGCCACAGAAACGTTACTTAGGGCCACAGAAACGTTACTTAGGGCCACAGAAACTTTACTTAGGGCCACAGAATTGTTACTTAAGGACACAGAATTGTTACTCAGGGACAGACACAGAATTGTTACTGAGGGATACAGAATTGTTACTGAGGGCCACAGAAACGTTACTTAGGGCCACAGAAACGTTACTTAGGGCCACAGAATTGTTACTTAGGGACAGACACAGAATTGTTACTGAGGGACACAGAATTGTTACTGAGGGCCACAGAACCGTTACTTAGGGCCACAGAAACGTTACTTAGGGACACAGAATTGTTACTCAGGGACAGACACAGAATTGTTACTGAGGGCCACAGAACTGTTACTGAGGGCCACAGAACTGTTACTTAGGGCCACAGAAACGTTACTTAGGGCCACAGAAACGTTACTTAGGGCTACAGAAACGTTACTTAGGGCCACAGAATCGTTACTTAGGGCCACAGAATTGTTACTTAGGGCCACAGAAACGTTACTTAGGGACACAGAAACGTTACTTAGGGACACAGAATTGTTACTCAGGGACAGACACAGAATTGTTACTGAGGGACACAGATTTGTTACTGAGGGACACAGAACCGTTACTTAGGGCCACAGAAACGTTACTTAGGGACACAGAATTGTTACTCAGGGACAGACACAGAATTGTTACTCAGGGACACAGAATTGTTACTGAGGGACACAGAATTGTTACTCAGGGACACAGAATTGTTACTCAGGGACACAGAATTGTTACTGAGGGACACAGAATTGTTACTCAGGGACACAGAATTGTTACTCAGGGACAGACACAGAATTGTTACTGAGGGACACAGAATTGTTACTGAGGGCCACAGAACTGTTACTTAGGGCCACAGAAAAGTTACTCAGGGACACAGAATTGTTACTCAGGGACAGACACAGAATTGTTACTCAGGGACACAGAATCGTTTAATTAAAGAGTATGTCAGACAACATGCAGAGGAGTGGCAGAGGAGGCAATGTTTTAGGAGCGAGCAGACGTGGCAGCAGAGGAAGGGGTCGAGGCAGCACTATTCGCAGCCAGAGGCCAGTGCTCCCGGTGTCATCCAGCGGTCGTGTCTCCACCGACAACCCTGCCGTCATCGATTGGTTGGCTCGGTCGTCTTCCTCTTCCCAGGTCACCTCTGACACCTACAGCCAACGGTCGGTGGGTACGTCAGACACAACCGTTAGTTGGCATGGCCCGGGAGCAAGCCCACTGAAATCACGTGTCCTCTACCTGCCCCTGTCCTTTGGTGTTCCCTCACCAAGCAAAGTATCGCATGCTGTGGGCTCAGCCCCACTGTACAGTGAGGAAGAGCAAACAGAGGGCGGTCAGGAACGGGGGGAGACATCCGCCTCTTCAGCAGCCAGGCGAAGAAGTAGTGGCGAGGAGAGTGGCTCGGTAGCCGGTCTAGAGACAGGTCTGTCTCCTGACCCACACGCAGCCGAGGGGGCTAGTAGTGACGCGGAGACCCTAATTGATGATGATGAGGCTGATCGCACTTGGCAGCCTCGTCGTCATCAGGCTATTGCTTCCGCATCATCAGGAGAAGAGGGTGGCAGCTTGGCAGCGAGCAAAACAGTCGGTGGGTTGCCCAGGAGGCAGCAGGGTCGCAGCAGTGTCAGTGGAGGCAAACGGCCACGGAGTACAGCACCAGCTCCACTGCAGCCTACCACCACGGCCAGTAGTGGTGCCGGTGTGCACGGAGGAAGCAGCAGTCAGCCAGTGAGGAGTATCAGGGGCAAAGTTTCCTACTCGGCGGTGTGGCAATTTTTTGTCAAGCCGCCCGAGGAAGTAAACGTAGCCGTATGTCGACTATGTGGCCAGAAAGTCAAGCGTGGCTAGGGGGCCCATGTTGGGACTACAGCATTGCGGCAGCATATGCAGCGTCGCCATTTGGTGGCCTGGGAAAACCGTGATAAAGATACGGCGGTTCTGCCCGCCCCAGCCCCCGCTCCATCACCCGCTCCGTTACTTGCTCCGTCACCCGACGTCAATCGCCCTCTATCAGCCAGTCAAGGCTCCAACACCTCTGCTGAGGGGAGTTGTCGCTCGTTGCCATCTTCCGCTCGTTCAGATGCTCCTTCTCCTGCTACTCCTCTTCACGGATTCCGTCAGCAGTCTTTCTTGGAATCCGTTTCCAAGAGACAACAGTTTGCGAGCACGCACCCGACAGTGCAAAAGCTGAACGTCCTCCTGTCCAAGTTGCTGGTGCTGCAGTCCCTCCCTTTCCAAGTGGTGGACTCAGCACCTTTCCGAGAAATGATGGCTTGTGCCGCGCCGCGGTGGAGAGTGCCAAGCCGTCATTTCTTCGCCAAAAAGGCAGTGCCAGCCCTGCATTCACATGTAGAAGAGATGGTGGGCCAGTCTTTGAGCATGTCGGTCTCTGCCAAAGTGCACGGCAGCGCCGACGTGTGGAGCTGTAACTACGGTCAGGGACAGTACATGTCATTTACGGCCCACTGGGTGAACATGGTGCCATCACAGCCGCACCAGCAACTTGGACAGGTCACGCCGCTTTTGCCTCCACGTTTGCACGTCCTTGGTCCACAAAAGATGTCCGCCTCTACCACCTCTTCTTCCTTCGTGTCCTCAGCCGCCACCCCCGTGCCAAGTCCCATTACCCGACCGGCATATCACATGTGCAGGGCGCAACGGTGTCACGCTGTGCTGCACCTGGTATGCCTTGGCGAACGTAGTCACACAGGGGAGGAACTTCTCAGTGTAATGAACAGAGAAATCGACAGATGGCTGTCTCCGCGCAAACTGAAAATCGGAACCATGTTGACCGACAACGGAAAGAACATGGTGTCTGCTCTGCGTCAAGGAAGGTTGTGCCATGCGCCATGCATGGCTCACGTGTTCAATCTGGTTGTCAAGCGGTTCCTAAAATCCACCATCCCACTGCAAGACATCCTTAAAATGTCACGTAAACTTTGCATGCATTTCAGCCATTCCTACACCGCAAAGCACACCCTCCTTGAGCTGCAGCGGCAGAATGGAATTCCACAGCATCGCCTGATCTGCGACGTTGCAACAAGGTGGAATTCAACCGTACACATGTTAGACCGCCTTTACGAACAGCGAAAGGCCATCACCGATTTCCTGATGTTACAAGTGGATAAAGGTACTCCCCTGTGTAACTTAGATGTCAGCCATTGGCAGCTCATGCGTGACACCTGCCGCTTGCTCAGGCCCTTTGAGGAGGCCACGCTATTCGTGAGTCGCCAGGACTATGGGATGAACGACGTCATTCCTCTGTTGCACGTCCTGGAACAAATGCTGTTAACAATGGCTGGTCAGGGTGCGGTAGACGTGGCGCACAGATCTCAACGCCACATGACCCCTGTGGGGGCAGGACAGGAAGAAGAGGAGGAGGTAGAGGAGGACATTTGTGCTCAGGAATTATTGAGTGAAATGGGTGGTTTTTCCACTCAGCGGACAGGAGTGGAGGAGCAGGAGCATGTGGTAGAGGAGGAGGAGGAGGAGACAGAGGACCCAGACGCACCGTGGCAGTATGCTGTGGAGATGGAGGCAGGGAGTCCCTCGCATTCCTTGGCACAAATGGCCCATAGCATGCTCGGTTGCTTGCGTAGCGACAGCCGAATAATAACCATCAGACAGAGGGATGACTTTTGGCTGTCCACCTTGTTGGACCCTCGCTACCGTTCAAAAATGGTGGCCTTTTTCACACCTGCTGAGAGGGAGGCCAAAATAACGTACTATAAAAACCACCTATGTAGTCAGTTGGTCTCTGCCTTTGTGCGCCAACGTCCATCCTCAGACACTGTGGGCCCTGTGCGCTCGCGTTCCGCTGCCATGGCAGCAGGGGAGGGGTGGGGTGGTAGGAGCAGTGGTAGCTCCACCAGCAGCGGCTGCCTCAGTCTGCAGTCGATGATGAGTAGCTTTCTTCACCAGCGCAGTGAGGAAACTACTAACCAGCCGCAGCAGCAGCAGCATCAGGTGGACCTGGAGCAGGACCTCAAACAACAGGCTTGGGCCTACTTGGACAGCACCCTGCCAACCGAGGTAGACAATCCCCTTGACTACTGGGCAACGAAACTTGACCTTTGGCCCCAACTAGCTGAATTTGCCCTTGAAAGGCTGTCATGCCCGGCCAGTAGCGTGGCATCGGAGCGCGTGTTTAGTGCGGCAGGAGGTATTGTAACTCCGCGGAGGACACGACTGTCCACCCAAAGTGTGGAGAGACTCACGTTTGTGAAAATGAATCAGGCGTGGATTAGTCTGGATTTCAAACCACCAGTTCCTGACACAACTGACTAAATCCGCGATGAATCATGCCCCTGCCATGTGCCACTTTCAGGTCTACTCACACTGCTGGTGTGTTCCAATTTTTGTCATAGGGTGCTGGCAGATTACGGGCCTCCTATAGCTGCTGCCAGGCCCCTAATCTGCCATGGGCCCCTGTACCGCCTCCTCATGCTGCTGCCAGGTCCACAGTGTCTTATGCCATGTGCCACTTTCAGGTCTCCTCACACTGCTGGTGTGTTCAATTTTTTGACATTGGGTGCTGGCAGATTACGGGCCTCCCATAGCTGCTGCCAGGCCCCTAATCTGCCATGGGCCCCTATACCGCCTCCTCATGCTGCTGCCAGGTCCAGAGTCTTTCATGGGTCCCTGTACGGCCTCCCATTGCTGCTGTCTCCATCGCCACACTCTGCCATGTGCCACTTTCAGGTCTCCTCACACACTGCTGGTGTGTTGAATTTTTTGACATAGGGTGCTGGCAGATTGCGGGCCTCCCATAGCTGCTGCCAGGCCCCTAATCTGCCATGGGCCCCTATACCGCCTCCTCATGCTGCTGCCAGGTCCAGAGTCTCTCATGGGTCCCTGTACGGCCTCCCATTGCTGCTGTCTCCATCGCCACACTCTGCCATGTGCCACTTTCAGGTCTCCTCACACTGCTGGTGTGTTCCATTTTTTGTCATAGGGTGCTGGCAGATTATGGGCCTCCTATAGCTGCTGCCAGGCCCCTAATCTGCCATGGGCCCCTATACCGCCTCCTCATGCTGCTGCCAAGTCCAGAGTCTGTCATGGGTCCCTGTACGGCCTCCCATTGCTGCTGTCTCCATCGCCACACTCTGCCATGTGCCACTTTCAGGTCTCCTCACACTGCTGGTGTGTTCCATTTTTTGTCATAGGGTGCTGGCAGATTACGGGCCTCCTATAGCTGCTGCCAGGCCCGTAATCTGCCATGGGCCCCTATACCGCCTCCTCATGCTGTTGCCAGGTCCAGAGTCTCTCATGGGTCCCTGTACGGCCTCCCATTGCTGCTGTCTCCATCGCCACACTCTGCCATGTGCCACTTTCAGGTCTCCTCACACACTGCTGGTGTGTTGAATTTTTTGACATAGGGTGCTGGCAGATTACGGGCCTCCCATTGCTGCTGTCTCCATCGCCACACTCTGCCATGTGCCACTTTTAGGTCTCCTCACACTGCTGGTGTGTTCCATTTTTTGTCATAGGGTGCTGGCAGATTACGGGCCTCCTATAGCTGCTGCCAGGCCCCTAATCTGCCATGGGCCCCTATACCGCCTCCTCATGCTGCTGCCAAATCCAGAGTCTGTCATGGGTCCCTGTACGGCCTCCCATTGCTGCTGTCTCCATCGCCACACTCTGCCATGTGCCACTTTCAGGTCTCCTCACACTGCTGGTGTGTTCCATTTTTTGTCATAGGGTGCTGGCAGATTACGGGCCTCCTATAGCTGCTGCCAGGCCCCTAATCTGCCATGGGCCCCTATACCACCTCCTCATGCTGCTGCCAGGTCCAGAGTCTCTCATGGGTCCCTGTACGGCCTCCCATTGCTGCTGTCTCCATCGCCACACTCTGCCATGTGCCACTTTCAGGTCTCCTCACACACTGCTGGTGTGTTGAATTTTTTGACATAGGGTGCTGGCAGATTACGGGCCTCCCATAGCTGCTGCCAGGCCCCTAATCTGCCATGGACCCCTATACCGCCTCCTCATGCTTCTGCCAGGTCCACAGTGTCTCATGCCATGTGCCACTTTCAGGTCTCCTCACACTGCTGGTGTGTTCCATTTTTTGTCATAGGGTGCTGGCAGATTACGGGCCTCCTATAGCTGCTACCAGGCCCCTAATCTGCCATGGGCCCCTATACCGCCTCCTCATGCTGCTGCCAAGTCCAGAGTCTGTCATGGGTCCCTGTACGGCCTCCCATTGCTGCTGTCTCCATCGCCACACTCTGCCATGTGCCACTTTCAGGTCTCCTCACACTGCTGGTGTGTTCCATTTTTTGTCATAGGGTGCTGGCAGATTACGGGCCTCCCATAGCTGCTGCAAGGCCCCTAATCTGCCATGGGCCCCTATACCGCCTCCTAATGCTGCTGCGAGGTCCAGAGTCTCTCATGGGTCCCTGTACGGCCTCCCATTGCTGCTGTCTCCATCGCCACACTCTGCCATGTGCCACTTTCAGGTCTCCTCACACACTGCTGGTGTGTTGAATTTTTTGACATAGGGTGCTGGCAGATTACGGGCCTCCCATAGCTGCTGCCAGGCCCCTAATCTGCCATGGGCCCCTATACCGCCTCCTCATGCTGCTGCCAAGTCCAGAGTCTGTCATGGGTCCCTGTATGGCCTCCCATTGCTGCTGTCTCCATCTCCACACTCTGCCATGTGCCACTTTCAGGTTTCCTCACACACTGCTGGTGTGTTCAATTTTTTGACATAGGGTGCTGGCAGATTACGGGCCTCCCATAGCTGCTGCCAGGCCCCTTATCTGCCATGGGCCCCTGTACCGCCTCCTCATGCTGCTGCCAGGTCCACAGTGTCTCATGCCATGTGCCACTTTCAGGTCTCCTCACACTGCTGGTGTGTTCAATTTTTTGACATAGGGTGCTGGCAGATTACGGGCCTCCCATAGCTGCTGCCAGGCCCCTAATCTGCCATGGGCCCCTATACCGCCTCCTCATGCTGCTGCCAAGTCCAGAGTCTGTCATGGGTCCCTGTACGGCCTCCCATTGCTGCTGTCTCCATCGCCACACTCTGCCATGTGCCACTTTCAGGTCTCCTCACACTGCTGGTGTGTTCCATTTTTTGTCATAGGGTGCTGGCAGATTACGGGCCTCCTATAGCTGCTGCCAGGCCCCTAATCTGCCATGGGCCCCTATACCACCTCCTCATGCTGCTGCCAAGTCCAGAGTCTGTCATGGGTCCCTGTACGGCCTCCCATTGCTGCTGTCTCCATCGCCACACTCTGCCATGTGCCACTTTCAGGTCTCCTCACACTGCTGGTGTGTTCCATTTTTTGTCATAGGGTGCTGGCAGATTACGGGCCTCTTATAGCTGCTGCCAGGCCCCTAATCTGCCATGGGCCCCTGTACCACCTCCTCATGCTGCTGCCAGGTCCACAGTGTCTCATGCCATGTGCCACTTTCAGGTCTCCTCACACTGCTGGTGTGTTCAATTTTTTGACATAGGGTGCTGGCAGATTACGGGCCTCCCATAGCTGTTGCCAGGCCCCTAATCTGCCATGGGCCCCTATACCGCCTCCTCATGCTGCTGCCAAGTCCAGAGTCTGTCATGGGTCCCTGTACGGCCTCCCATTGCTGCTGTCTCCATCGCCACACTCTGCCATGTGCCACTTTCAGGTCTCCTCACACACTGCTGGTGTGTTGAATTTTTTGACATAGGGTGCTGGCAGATTACGGGCCTCCCATAGCTGCTGCCAGGCCCCTAATCTGCCATGGGCCCCTATACCGCCTCCTCATGCTGCTGCCAAGTTCAGAGTCTGTCATGGGTCCCTGTACGGCCTCCCATTGCTGCTGTCTCCATCGCCACACTCTGCCATGTGCCACTTTCAGGTCTCCTCACACACTGCTGGTGTGTTCAATTTTTTGACGTAGGGTGCTGGCAGATTACGGGCCTCCCATTGCTGCTGTCTCCATCGCCACACTCTGCCATGTGCCACTTTCAGGTCTCCTCACACTGCTGGTGTGTTCCATTTTTTGTCATAGGGTGCTGGCAGATTACGGGCCTCCTATAGCTGCTGTCAGGCCCCTAATCTGCCATGGGCCCCTATACCGCCTCCTCATGCTGCTGCCAAGTCCAGAGTCTGTCATGGGTCCCTGTACGGCCTCCCATTGCTGCTGTCTCCATCGCCACACTCTGCCATGTGCCACTTTCAGGTCTCCTCACACTGCTGGTGTGTTCCATTTTTTGTCATAGGGTGCTGGCAGATTACGGGCCTCCTATAGCTGCTGCCAGGCCCCTAATCTGCCATGGGCCCCTATACCTCCTCCTCATGCTGATGCCAAGTCCAGAGTCTGTCATGGGTCCCTGTACGGCCTCCCATTGCTGCTGTCTCCATCGCCACACTCTGCCATGTGCCACTTTCAGGTCTCCTCACACTGCTGGTGTGTTCCATTTTTTGTCATAGGGTGCTGGCAGATTACGGGCCTCCCATAGCTGCTGCAAGGCCCCTAATCTGCCATGGGCCCCTATACCGCCTCCTCATGCTGCTGCGAGGTCCAGAGTCTCTCATGGGTCCCTGTACGGCCTCCCATTGCTGCTGTCTCCATCGCCACACTCTGCCATGTGCCACTTTCAGGTCTCCTAACACACTGCTGGTGTGTTGAATTTTTTGAGATAGGGTGCTGGCAGATTACGGGCCTCCCATAGCTGCTGCCAGGCCCCTAATCTGCCATGGGCCCCTATACCACCTCCTCATGCTGCTGCCAAGTCCAGAGTCTGTCATGGGTCCCTGTACGGCCTCCCATTGCTGCTGTCTCCATCGCCACACTCTGCCATGTGCCACTTTCAGGTTTCCTCACACACTGCTGGTGTGTTCAATTTTTTGACATAGGGTGCTGGCAGATTACGGGCCTCCCATAGCTGCTGCCAGGCCCCTAATCTGCCATGGGCCCCTGTACCGCCTCCTCATGCTTCTGCCAGGTCCACAGTGTCTCATGCCATGTGCCACTTTCAGGTCTCCTCACACTGCTGGTGTGTTCCATTTTTTGTCATAGGGTGCTGGCAGATTACGGGCCTCCTATAGCTGCTGCCAGGCCCCTAATCTGCCATGGGCCCCTATACCGCCTCCTCATGCTGCTGCCAAGTCCAGAGTCTGTCATGGGTCCCTGTATGGCCTCCCATTGCTGCTGTCTCCATCGCCACACTCTGCCATGTGCCACTTTCAGGTCTCCTCACACTGCTGGTGTGTTCCATTTTTTGTCATAGGGTGCTGGCAGATTACGGGCCTCCTTTAGCTGCTGCCAGGCCCCTAATCTGCCATGGGCCCCTATACCGCCTCCTCATGCTGCTGCCAAATCCAGAGTCTGTCAGGGTCCCTGTACGGCCTCCCATTGCTGCTGTCTCCATCGCCACACTCTGCCATGTGCCACTTTCAGGTCTCCTCACACTGCTGGTGTGTTCCATTTTTTGTCATAGGGTGCTGGCAGATTACGGGCCTCCTATAGCTGCTGCCAGGCCCCTAATCTGCCATGGGCCCCTATACCACCTCCTCATGCTGCTGCCAGGTCCAGAGTCTCTCATGGGTCCCTGTACGGCCTCCCATTGCTGCTGTCTCCATCGCCACACTCTGCCATGTGCCACTTTCAGGTCTCCTCACACACTGCTGGTGTGTTGAATTTTTTGACATAGGGTGCTGGCAGATTACGGGCCTCCCATAGCTGCTGCCAGGCCCCTAATCTGCCATGGGCCCCTATACCGCCTCCTCATGCTTCTGCCAGGTCCACAATGTCTCATGCCATGTGCCACTTTCAGGTTTCCTCACACTGCTGGTGTGTTCCATTTTTTGTCATAGGGTGCTGGCAGATTACGGGCCTCCTATAGCTGCTGCCAGGCCCCTAATCTGCCATGGGCCCCTATACCGCCTCCTCATGCTGCTGCCAAGTCCAGAGTCTGTCATGGGTCCCTGTACGGCCTCCCATTGCTGCTGTCTCCATCGCCACACTCTGCCATGTGCCACTTTCAGGTCTCCTCACACTGCTGGTGTGTTCCATTTTTTGTCATAGGGTGCTGGCAGATTACGGGCCTCCCATAGCTGCTGCCAGGCCCCTAATCTGCCATGGGCCCCTATACCGCCTCCTCATGCTGCTGCGAGGTCCAGAGTCTCTCATGGGTCCCTGTACGGCCTCCCATTGCTGCTGTCTCCATCGCCACACTCTGCCATGTGCCACTTTCAGGTCTCCTCACACACTGCTGGTGTGTTGAATTTTTTGACATAGGGTGCTGGCAGATTACGGGCCTCCCATAGCTGCTGCCAGGCCCCTAATCTGCCATGGGCCCCTATACCGCCTCCTCATGCTGCTGCCAAGTCCAGAGTCTGTCATGGGTCCCTGTACGGCCTCCCATTGCTGCTGTCTCCATCGCCACACTCTGCCATGTGCCACTTTCAGGTCTCCTCACACACTGCTGGTGTGTTCAATTTTTTGACATAGGGTGCTGGCAGATTACGGGCCTCCCATAGCTGCTGCCAGGCCCCTAATCTGCCATGGGCCCCTGTACCGCCTCCTCATGCTGCTGCCAGGTCCACAGTGTCTCATGCCATGTGCCACTTTCAGGTCTCCTCACACTGCTGGTGTGTTCCATTTTTTGTCATAGGGTGCTGGCAGATTACGGGCCTCCTATAGCTGCTGCCAGGCCCCTAATCTGCCATGGGCCCCTATACCACCTCCTCATGCTGCTGCCAAGTCCAGAGTCTCTCATGGGTCCCTGTACGGCCTCCCATTGCTGCTGTCTCCATCGCCACACTCTGCCATGTGCCACTTTCAGGTCTCCTCACACTGCTGGTGTGTTCCATTTTTTGTCATAGGGTGCTGGCAGATTACGGGCCTCCTATAGCTGCTGCCAGGCCCCTAATCTGCCATGGGCCCCTGTACCGCCTCCTCATGCTGCTGCCAGGTCCACAGTGTCTCATGCCATGTGCCACTTTCAGGTCTCCTCACACTGCTGGTGTGTTCAATTTTTTGACATAGGGTGCTGGCAGATTACGGGCCTCCCATAGCTGCTGCCAGGCCCCTAATCTGCCATGGGCCCCTATACCGCCTCCTCATGCTGCTGCCAAGTCCAGAGTCTGTCATGGGTCCCTGTACGGCCTCCCATTGCTGCTGTCTCCATCGCCACACTCTGCCATGTGCCACTTTCAGGTCTCCTCACACACTGCTGGTGTGTTGAATTTTTTGACATAGGGTGCTGGCAGATTACGGGCCTCCCATAGCTGCTGCCAGGCCCCTAATCTGCCATGGGCCCCTATACCGCCTCCTCATGCTGCTGCCAAGTTCAGAGTCTGTCATGGGTCCCTGTACGGCCTCCCATTGCTGCTGTCTCCATCGCCACACTCTGCCATGTGCCACTTTCAGGTCTCCTCACACTGCTGGTGGTTTCCATTTTTGTCATAGGGTGCTGTATGGCCTCCCATTGCTGCTGCCTCCACCGCCACACTGTGGCTCCACACTCTGGTTTTGGCCCCGTGACTGCCCAAATGAGTGAAGTGTGCGGTGATTCTAAGATCGACGGCACTCATCTGCATGTCATACTGACTGACAGTATTATTTCTCTTCCCCAGCAGACTCCAAGGGCATTTAAATTAAAGGTACAGTGTTCTGCACTAATATAAAGGCTCTCTGAAGCCTAGAAACACCCTTTTATAAGTTAAATTCGCAGCGAATATATTCGACTCGAATCGAAATTTTTCCACGAATTCGCCGAATCAGTCGAATCGAATTGTTGAATACTTTGCTCATCTCTAGTCACAAGCTATGTTCAGCAGCAGCCAGGCAAACAGGTGCAGGGTCAGGATCAAGTTCAAGGTCAGAAACAATCAGAAGCCTGTAATGTGCTGGAGGTGAGGTAGCAAGTCAGAAGGCAGAATTGCGGCTAGAAGGCCAGGCTAATGTCGATAACACAAGCAACAAGCAGACATTACAGGCAAGGGTGATCTAAAAGAGATATCAGGTGTAGCCAGATCAGGAACAAGGTAAGCAGATTTTCAGGAACTAGCAATACAGGAACCAGAGCTGAAGACAATCCAGCACTGAGGCCAGGCAAACCCTGAGTTTAAATAGGAATCCGGGTGCCAAAACCTGTGAACATGAGCACACGTGTGCACAAATGCTCATTCACATTCTTGTCTTTGCATGCATAGTTAGGCTTCTGTGTTCACGACCCTGCACATGCACATGAAAATGAGCAGTTGCTGCATGGGAATGAGCACTTGCTGAACAAGATACCTAACAATTTCTCCTGAAGAAGATGGAAATCAGCTAAACGCGTAGAATTGATTGTTATCTTTCTCCAAAAATGTTGTGAATGCTATGAATGGATCTTTAGAAGACAGTGCTCTCATTATTTAAAATAATGGAAAGGCAACAGGGCCAATATATGCAAGGTGGTGTGTAGTATTTTAGTATGTGTGTGTTGTGTTGTATATGTACTATTTTATGACTGTCTAAATAAAAGCTACCAGTTTTATTATACTGTATGCAATTTATGACTCTTTCTGGTATCTTAAAAGTCCCTTTAACCCTGGTTCACACTGAATGCGATTTCAAAGCAGTGCAATTTGGTCTCATTTAAAGTGCAACTTCAAAGTACAGCTGATATAGACACAAGTGAGATTTCAGTGCCATTTACCTTATAGTCGATGAGAGTTAAATCATTCTGAAATAGTGAAAATGTAATTCAGGAACTATTTTTCAAATTGAACCACCTGAAATGGCACCCATTAAGAAATATGTTATCTACAACTTCAGGTGTGATTTGTAAATTGCATATCGCACCTCAAGTCGCAACGGTGTGAGCCAGGGTTTACTCATTTTCTCTTATATATTGTTTATACTCAGGATGTATTTACCATTAAGACACATTGGGGTTTATTTATTAAAACTGGAGAGTGCAAAATCTGGTGCAGCTGTGCATTGTAGCCAATCAGCTTCTAAATTCAGCTTGTTCAATCAAGCTTTAACACCAAAAAAACATGGAAGCTGATTGGTTTCTACCCAGAGTTGCACCAGGTTTTGCACTCTCCAATTTTAGTAAATCAACACCATTGAATAACCTCAGACCCATACAATTAGGTCCATATATAATTGGACACAGGCACAATTTTAGATTTTTTCGGGTATTTACCAAAACATATTGAAGCTATAGTTATATAATGGATATGGGGTGAAAGTGCACACTCTCAGGTTTAAATTGAGGGTATGTACATCCAAATTGGAGGAAGGGTTAGGAATTACAGCTCTTAAGAGTGGCCATCCCCCTTTACTAAGGGGCCAAATGTAATTGAACAATTGAATATAATCATAAATAAAATGTTCATTTTTAATATTTTGTTGAGCATCCTTTACTGGCAATGACTGCCTGAAGTCTGGAACCCATGGTATTACCTAAGACTGGGTTTCCTCCTTTCTGATGCTTTGCTAGGCTCTAACTGCAGCTGTCTTCAGTTGTTCTTTGTTTGTGGGTCTTTCTGCCTTTAGTTTTGCTTCAGCAAGTGAAATGCATGCTCAATTGGGTTGATATCAGGTGATTGACTCGACCATTGCAGAATATTCCACTTCGTTTCCTTCAAAAGCTCCTGGGTTGCTTTTGCAGTGTGTTTTGGAGCACTGGCCATCTGTACTGTGATGCACCGTCCAATCAACTTTGCTGCATTTGGCTGAATCAGGGCTAATTCTAAACACTGCAGAATTCATCCGGCTGCTTCTGTCTTCTGTCATATTATCAATAAACACCAATGACCCAGTGCCACTGGAAGCCATGCATGCCCATGCCATCACACTACCTCCACCATGTTTTACAGATGACGTTGTGTGCTTTGGATCATGAGCTGTTCCAAGCCTTCTCCACACTTTTTTCTTCCCGTCATTCTGGTACAGATTAATCTTAGTTTCATCCGTCCAAAGAATGCTTTTCCAGAACTGGTCTGGCTTTTTTTAGATGTTTTTTGGCAAAGTCTAATCTGGCTTTTCTATTCTTCAGGCTTATGAATGGTTTGCATCTTGTGGTGAACCCTCTGTATTTGCTCTCGTGTCTTCTCTTGATTGTAGACTTTGATAATGATACACCCACCTCCTGGAGAGTGTCCTTCACTTGTCTGGATGTTGTGAATGGGTTTTTCTTTACCATAGAGAGGATCCTGCGATCATCCTGCACTGTTGTCTTCCATGGACATCCATGCCTTTTTATGTTGCTGAGCTCACTACTGTGTTCTTCTTTCCTCAGAATATATCAAACTGTTGATCTGGCCACTCCTAATATTGCTGCTATCTCTCTGATGGATTTGTTTAGTTTTTGAAGCCTTACAATGGCCTGTTTCACTTGCAGTCCTTTTGAACGCATGATGTAGGTTCACAGCAATAGATTCCAAATGTAAACACCACACTTAGAATCAACTCCAGACCTTTTACCTGCTTAATTGATGAAGAAATAACGAAGGAGTAGCCTGCACCTGGCCATGAAACAGCTATTGATTCAACTGTCCAATTACTTTTGGTCCCTTGAAAAAGGGGGGATGGCTACTCTTAAGAGCCGTAATTCCTAAACCCTTCCTCCAATTTAGATGTACGTACCCTCAAATTAAACCTGAGAGTGTGCACTTTCAGCCCATAACCATTATATAATTATAGCTTGAATATGTTTTGGTAAATACCTGAAAAAATCTAAAATTGTGCTTGTGTCCAAAATATATATGGACCTAACTGTACATACTCTGTTTAGTCATTAGCCTAAAAACTTAATTAAGTAATTGAGTTTTTTTTCTTAGAATGTTGAATGCTTCTTCATCTTCTCCACCTTACCTTGCCTACATATCATCTATTGTTATACCCTAAAATACTATATCTATAACATATATCCTGTCCTGTTTATTATCAATCAGTGACAAGCATCCAAGCCTCCTCTACATAGATTGAATGTACTGACTCCTTTAGCCTTGAACATGGGCTGAAACATGGAACAGATATCAGCTGCTTCTCTTGGTAATACTATTCATGAAATATTATTTATATTTTATAAACCATCACATAAGCCACATCTTAAATTAATAGGCTTTGGAAATGGATTGTATACAACAGATCTTCAAAAATCATTCATTCATGAAATTGACAATGCTCGGACATTGTTACTGAGAAAAGCATAAACTATCTCATGTGATTCTTTTCTTTATTGTCCAATTTGTAGGTAATTTGGCTATTTTGGCACCCTTCAACCCTACAGAACCATTTAGTTCCATAAAAAGAAAAAAATAAACATATTTCTGTGTAAACATATTGCGGCCCCATTAGTCCTTCCAATTTTTTTATACCATGGGAAATCAAATGAAATGTGTGCAGAAAATGCAATAGACTTGGTTAAAGAATATGATCGTGACCTTCATTAGATAAAAAAGTCTTCTCATGTCTTGGACATGAAATGAAAGAAAAAATAACTACATTTTTCAGAGCTTTCTCCCTTTGTCGATACTAAGTAGATTAAATTAAACCTGTATTTAGCAGGAAGAAACATTGAGGTCAAGAATGTTAAATGGAGGTCACAAAACTGTGTGTCTGAGCAAATAGAACTGAAATTAGACCATATTCAGCCATCTGAAAATACAGGGAGGACTAGTTTGTTTATTTATGACTCGGCGGTGGGCGAGCAATCTATTTTACATTTATAGATTGGAAAAATAAAATAACAACATGGGGTATTGTAGAATTATTGATTAAGAATTGTATTTTAGGATCTGGACAGATTGTAACACACAGCCGAACAATGCTCATTAGGGCTAATTTCTCTTTTATAAAAAGCTGGGGTGATGGAAGGTTGTTAGTAAGCTACTAGTTGTTGTCCTAACATATATAAAATATAAAGAATACAGGAAATACATTATATCTTGGCTATGATTTGGGGTAGCAGCACATTTTGACCCTTACTCTGCTATGTCACCTTAAAATCTGATGATCGCCAGAACAACAAGTGAAAATAGACTAAGGTTTGGTCATAACTGTGTGATAGGGTTGTAAAATCATTACAGCCTCTCTGTCTGGACTAAGTCTAAGGCTGAAAACAGACTTTTGATCTATGGTACTTTGCATGTATAGCGCCACTCCTGTAGGAGTGGCAGGAAGATTGAGTTTGATATTTTGACCTCAGGCCTAGGTCAGGTAAGTACACTCATGGCTGGTTTTCTTGAAAAGGAGATTGATGTTGATTCACTCTCCCTGGAAAAAGTGAGGTATTCTCCAATGAGATACTTACTACATGCAAAGAAACGACTATACATGAGGCATTTAGATGCCCAGAGTTTATAAGAAACACACAAGTAGTTGGTGGGAGGTAACTAGTCTTGAGATGTACATTAAGAAAAAGATCACAGTTAGGGGCCTAAGAATTATGACTAAATCACACTCCCATACAGAAAATGTAGAATTTATGCAGGGTTGGGATAACCTTCAGACAGAGAATATGTTAAGAATGATGCAGTATCTCCTTGATTTTGAGAAAACTCAATTTACTGAACTAAATAAACAACTTAGGGAGGAACAAAGCAACATCCTGAAGTTTAACCAATTCAATACCGGGCACTTTTACTCCCTTCCTGCCCAGGCAATTTTTCAGGTTTCAGCGCTCTCACACTTTGAATGACAATTGCGCGATCATACAACATTGTGCCCAAACTAAAATTTTATCATTTTCTTCACATAACTAGAGCTTTCTTTTGGTGGTATTTAATCACCGTTGGGGTTTTTATATTGTGCTAAATTAACAAAAAAAGAGCAAAAATTTTGAAAAAAAAAAACACGTTTTTCTTTGTTTCTGTTATAAATAATTGTTCTTCATAAATTTAGGCCGAGATGTATTCTGCTACATGTCTTTGGTGAAAATAACCCAAATTAGGATGTATTTTTTAGTTTGTAGGAAGGTTATAGAGTTCACAAACTATGGTATAGATCTGAATATTGATCAATCCTGAAGTACTGACAGCCAATCTAATTTCTTGAGGTCCAAGAATGTCAGAATAGTACAGATATCCCCCAGATGACCCCTTTTTGCAAAGTAGACAGTCCGACGTACTTCATAAGAGGCATGGTGAGTTTTTTGAAGTTGTATTTTTTTTGTCATAATTTTTCGGAAAATGAAAAAATAAAAAAAAATAATTTTCACTATTTTTTTTTTAACATACTGTCATCAGTGCAGTACAGCGTCATCATATAACTGGCATGGTGGTGATCAGGGACACTGACTGGTGACAGTATGAAAAAAAAAAAAATATATATATATATATTTTTTTTTTTTTTTAATTTTTTATTACATTTTTTTTCTTTTTTTAAGATTTTGTTTTCATATTTCACTATGTCCAAAGTAGTACAATGTTACCATAGTAACATTGTACTACTTTGGGGAATTGATCAGTATTTTTTTTTTCACACAATTTGCTTATAGCAAAGAATTACATGACATCGATTCATTCAGGGTTTTTTTTTTTTTTTTGTGGTTAGCTGGGATTTGGCCACAGCTAATCACATGACATGTGCATGTGATTAACTGTGACCATTCACAGCTAGACACTAGCATACAATGGATGGCATGAATGATGAAGCCATGCATTGTATACAACTGTCATGTGACCTGCTGTGATTGGTCACAGCAGGTCACATGGTACCAGCAATGGGGGCTGGTACTCAGATCTGTCATCGGCTGTGTCCGAGGTACAAGGCCGGTGACAGATCGCGCCGCTGTGCGCCTCTGCAAGCGCGCGAACTGCGCATACAGTTAGCTAATTAGGAAAGCTAATACATTTTTACGGACGCCATTTGGCCATAGGCCAGGCGTCAAATGGTTAAAGATCAGACTGACTTCAAGAGTTTAGAAGAAAGGTTACAAAAATGAGTAGAGGCACATAAAGAGACAATAAAAACTAATAAACATAGGAAATTTGTAAGAGACTGAGAGGATTTCACCAATGATAGAGTCATGAACATGCAAAAATATAACCTCCTCTAAGAAATCTATGAGACCAGAGTCAGACAGATCTAGGGACTCAGGTAGCTCAGAGACTGATGATGGTACTGAAAGACAGTGTGACAGTAGAAGTGAATACAACTATACCCGTTCGAGGGGACAAGGTAGAAGAGGTTTTTTGAGACCACCAAGAAGAAATCGTGGGAATTTTTAGGTTATCCCACCCAGCAATAGAGAAAGTGGGGATGGGGAGTGGGGATACACAGGCACCAAGAGAGGGAAGAAATGACAGGCTTGGCTGATGTGAACATGATCCAATAAATTGATTTGCAAGTATTCAGCCTAAGATGTCATTAACAATTGACCATCTAACAGTATTGAGGATAGGATTGTCCTTTGTACCTACACAGGACTTTAACCTATTTGAATGGGTTAAAGATATACATTTGTTTGCCAGGAAACTGGCTCTGAAGAAGGATTATAAGGACAAACCATCGAATACTCCGATGGGTTTGACATCTAGAGATATGGAAGTCCTAAGTGTATTGGAATCATTACAAGCTTAAATCAACAGTTGGGATGCTGAAATATGGGGTCCTTTTTCCACATTTAAACCAAGGAATAACTATACCTTACCCTTCCCTCAGGGGAGCAGCATCCAACTGTTTGTAAAATTGGTTGAGGGAGATTTGAATGATTTATGGTTAAGTGTAGCTCGGGGTAAAATTTCAATACCAAGAGCAGTAACCCCGAGCTACACTTGGGCTTACCATGCGGCGTTGCTCAGTGGGTCCCTGCAGCACTTACCTTGTCCTTTGCTCCCGCGATGTGTCCTCTGCAGCATCCCCGGCCATCTCCTCCGGCCGATGCCGGCATCCGGCTTCCGTGTTCCAGTCCCTGTGACGTCGGGACGTACGGGCGCCGGAACCGGCAGGAAATTTTTTAAAAATTTCATTTTTGCTGTCATTGCTGTTTCAATGCATTTCACATATATTTTGTCCCTACTGCTTTGTCCTGTACCCTGCCTACATTTTTTTATGAATAACATTTTATTAAATTTTCCACATGTATATACATACATGACATTTTAAAAAAGAAATAAAGATAAAGAAAAACAAAGGGATCATCGATGCTAGTAACATGGGTAGAAAAATAACAGTATGCAATGACAATAGGGCAACATTGGAAGGATGATCAAGTCCGCACAAGTCAAGCAGGTTGACCAGAGGTGTAAACATCCCACGGGTTCCACACAGCTTCAAATGAGATTATAGAATCGGCATGTGAAGCGGTTAGATATTCAATTTTTCTGATATCTGCAATAATCTTAAATAATGTCAACATTGAGGGAGGTGTAGGGGAGAGCCAGCTCATTGGAATGCTTCTCCTGGCCGCCGTCAAAATATGCACAGAGAGTCTCCTCGATGGTCTAGAGAGACCTGGAAAGGGCAGGCCCAATAAAAAATAAAGAGGCTCAAAAGGTAGAGATGAATGTAATACCAGTTGTAATAAGGCCAAAACCTCTTCCCAAAAGGGAGTGATAAGCCTACAGTCCCAAAAAATGTGAAAAAGGGAGCCGGTTTCCCTTTCGCAGCGCCAGCAAGCAGGAGAAGCACTCAGGTTACGAGAATGGAGCACATCAGGGGTTCGATACCACAGCATTATGATTTTGTAAGCATTTTCCTTATAAACTACACACATAGAGGATTTGGATGCGTTCTCCCATATTTTCTTCCACTGCAACAAGTCAATGTCACAGCGGAGAAACTGGGACCACTTACGCATATAGCGATGGGTATCAATAGTTAAGGGAGGGACATCCAGCAGGAGCTTATATGTATTGGAGACTGTGCCCTTTTGATGTGGGCCCTGAATACACAGGCGCTCAAAGGGTGTAGGCTTCTCCAGAGTCAATGAGGGTGACAGGGTGGAGAAAAAATGGCGTATCTGCAAATAAACATAGAAGTGCTGAGGAGGTATTTGGGTATTTTTTTGGATGTCGGAAAATGATTTAAATTTCCGAGTTACGGGATGGACCAGATGACGCAGTTGGAAAAGATCGGCTGAGGCCCATGGGAGCATGCGGTGTAAGGACAAACTATCTGGAAGGGAGGGATTAAAGAGAACATTAGTCAGAGGGGAGCACTCGGAGGACAAAGCGAATTTAGCCCTGCATCTCTTCCAGATAGACAGGGAGAATTGCATGGGTCCAAGTAAAAGGTGTCGGTGAGAAGCGATGGCCACCGCTGACATATCCCAAAGCAGAGAGCATAAATGGGTCGGAGTAAGTTGTAAGGTTTCAATCTCAGTCCATTTGTTAGAAGGGCGTCTGGTGGACCAGGAGATTAAAAAACGAAGGTGGGTGGCATAGTAATAGGTCACAATATCCGGTACTCCCAAGCCTCCTATAGAGCGTAAAGAAAGGAGTACAGTACGTGCAATTCTATGTTATTTGTTGTGCCAAATAAAACGTAAGAGAGATTTTTGGATAGAATTTAGCTTGGACATAGGGATGGGGACGGGGAGAGTTGCAAATAGATACAAAAGTTTGGGCAGTACGGTCATTTTTATAACATTTATACGTCCAAGAAAGGAAATAGGTAGGGTGTCCCAAACTTTTAAGGAACGGGAAATAGCAACAAATAGGGGGGGGGAAATTAGCCTCATATATGGAATGGTAGGAGGAAGTAAGGTTGGTACCCAAATACTTCAGTGAGTGGGTACACCAAAGATATTGGTAAGATGCTTGGAGAGAGGTTAACATGTCGGGTGGGATATGAAGTGGGAGTGCTTCGGTTTTGGATGTATTTACCTTGTAGCCTGACAGGGTCCCAAATAATTGTAAGGTTTTATGAAGAACCGGAAGAGAGGTGCAAGGACTAGTTAGAGTAAGAAGGATATCGTCTGCAAATAGGGACAATTTATATTCACGCCCATGGGAATGTATCCCTCTTATGTCAGGGTTAGATCGAATGGCAGTGGCCAGCGGCTCTAGGCAGAGGATAAACAGTAAAGGGGAAAGTGGGCACCCCTGCCTTGTACCGTTCGACATCCTGAAAGAAGGTGAAAGAAACGAAGACAATCTGACCTCTGAGGACGGGGAGGAGTAAAGGACCTTCAGGGCCATCACAAACGGGCCCCGGAAACCATATCTCTCCAAGATCATAAACATATAGGGCCAGCTAAGGCGACCAAAAGCTTTTTGAGCATCCAAACTCAGCAATATAGCAGGGGATGAAGTTCTGTTAATCAGGTCGATCAGGTCAATAGACCTCCTGGTATTGTCCGCAGCGTGTCTGGTGGGCACAAAGCCCACTTGGTCCCTGTGTATGAGCTTGGATAGGAATCGGGAAAGCCTATTGGCCAAAATCTTAGTAAATATTTTATAATCAGAGTTTAACAGGGCAATGGGGCGATAATTGTCCGGAATAGAAGGATCCTTATCAGGCTTGGGGATAACGGAAATATAGGCACGTGAAAAATCAGCCTGAGGGGGGACACCTCTTAAGAGATCCTGAAACAAAGAGAGAAGATGGGGGGCCAAAATGCCTATGAATGTCTTGTAATAAGAATAAGGCAAGCCATCAGGTCCTGGTGATTTGTGGGAAGGGAGCTGCTCAATTGTATCATACAGCTCCTCAGATGAGATATCGGCATTAAGGGCTGAAAGGTCAGAAGGTGATATCTGTGGCAAAGAGAATGACTCAAAGAAGGCATCGAATGACGTTTTACAAAAAGGAGGATGGAGATCTGGGGTTAAACAGTTGTAGAGAGTCTTATAATATGATCCAAAAAGTGAGGCCATTACATGAGGGTCATATGTAGGTGTACCATCTGATTGAAGAAGATAATCTGGTAACGAGGGAGAAAATTGCATTTTAAGCCTGTTGACTAGCATACGGTGGGGCTTATTGGAAAATTCATAAAATTTCTGTTTGACCCAAAGAAGTGATTGCACAGCTCTATGTGAGTCAAGAGCTTTGATTTGGTCGCGTAGAGAAGTAACCCTACGAAGATGAGTTATGGACGGCTTGATTAGCAGTTGACGCTCAGCTGAGGATAATTGGTGGATGAGAGAAGTCTTGGCACTGGCTGAGGACTTTTTCAAACGGGAGCCTATAGAGATACATATTCCCCGGAAAACGGCCTTGTGGGCTTCCCAAAGTGTCGAGGAAGAAGTCACTGAGCCAACGTTGTGTTGGAAGTACATATCCAATCCCCAAGAGAGTTCTTCACGGAAACAGGCAGTAGTGAGAAAGGTCTCATTGAGACGCCAATGACAAGCTTTCGGTAAAGAATCAGGGAAGAAAAGATTCAGAGACAAAGAGGCGTGATCGGACCATGTACTGGGATTGATTTCGGATGAAACCAAGAGAGGGAGTAAGGGGGAAGAGATAAAAAAGTGGTCCAAGCGGGAGAAACTCCGATGAGGGATGGAGTAGAAAGTATACTGTTTATAAAGGGGATGTTTGATCCGCCAAGCATCAAAGAGACGATGTTCCCTTATCAATTTGCGAAAAGATTTTGAAGAGGAACACTGCCGCTTCGAGGGGGTGGATTCAAATAGTACTTTCCTATCCTTGTGGGGGGACATGATTAAATTAAAATCACCTCCAATGATCATATGTGGTGTGGTAAAGACATTCAGTCTAGCAAGGGTTTGGGAGAGGAAATGTAATTGACCTGCGTTCGGGGCATACAAGTTTAACAGGATAAGGGGGGAACCAGCAAACATACATTCCAAAATGATATAACGACCCCGTGGGTCGACTTTAGAGGAAATGACCCGAAGGGAGCAGTGTGTCCGAATCAAAATAGCCACTCCGGCTTTCCCAGTGGGATCAAAAGCCGAGTAGGAGTGGGAGAAAAACCTTGAGGCAAAACGAAAAGAGCCAGTCGACTTGAAATGGGTCTCCTGGACAAAAATAATATCTGCTCCTGAGGATCGAAATTCCTTCAAAGCCATCCACCGTTTTTGGATGGAGTTAAGACCTTTGACATTGTACGATAATAACCGTAAAGCCATCATTAGATAAACATACAAATAGCAAATGTACCCAGATAAAGAATAATGGAGATAGCATCGATGAGACAAATCTAAGAACAGTAGGGACATGAAACATTAGAACTAATAACATTGATAGACAAACCAAAAAAATTACAATAAAGAACATAGATATCCGTATGGTTATGAACTTGGGAAAGACATCGGCACCCAAGTCGTCCAGGCAAATGTCTGGACGTGATCGGGGGCAACATGACAACCGGAACATAGAATTCGGCAAACCCGGCCAAAAAGATACAGCATAAAAAGGCACCCAGCGCAAAAATAAAATGAAAAAAAAAAGGGAGGAAGAAGGGAGGGTGAGGAAAAGAAGGGAGAGGGGGAAAGGGAAGGAGAAGAAGGGGGGGAAGAAAAGGAGGGGGGATGGAAAGGGGAGAGGGGAGGAGATAGGGATACAACCTTGAAGAACACCTCAAAAAAAAACATCAAGCAGGATCATCACTACAACGAGCAGGGCGAGGGCGTTGTGGAGTACGGGAAGGACGCTTCCGGCCCCTACGAACTGGTGTCCAGATCTTGCTGGGGGTAGCGGAAGGACGAGATGGAGTAGATGGTAGTGAGGCATTGTCGTCCGGCAGGGGGGGTAGTCCCAGTTGCTTCAGGAAGGAGTCCGCTTCAAAAAGATCGCGTAGAATAACTTGGGCGTTATCTTTGGAGACGACCAGCTTGAAGGGAAAACCCCAGCGGTAAGGGATACGAAGATGTTGAAGATGTGTGGTGAGTGGTTTCAGCGTTCGCTGTTTAGCCAGGGTAATAGGAGAAAGATCACAAAAGAGCTGAAGCCGGTCCCCTTTAAATTCCAGGGAGGGAACGTTGCGTACAGAGGCCAACAAGGCTTCCTTGCTCTCAAAAAAATGAAAGCGGACGATGACATCACGTGGTCTGGTGCCGTCAGCAGGTCTGGGACCTAAAGAACGATGAGCCCTGTCCATGCGCCACTCCGCTTCTGGGACCAAGGGTGCGGTTGTGGTGAAGAAAGACAGGAGGTGTCGGCGAAGTTGGGAATCGGCAATGGATTCAGATATACCTCGAATACGGACATTTTGCCGGCGTTCCCTGTTTTCCAAATCTTCTTGCTGGAGCTGAATTTGGGACATGGTGTGTTTCAAGTATGCATTGTCTTCTTCCAAGACATGAACGTATTGCACCAGTTCATCAAATTTATTCTCCAGTTGATCTGCACGCTCCCCAATCTGCGCTATTTCTCCACGAAGATCCAAGGCTAATTTGCCTACTTCAGCGGCAATAGTGGCGGTAATATTGCGCAAGAATACCTGCAATTTTTCTTCTAGCGTAGATATCGTGAGGGCAGGTGACACATGGAGATTTGTGAGAGCGGAGGAGGAAAGGCTCATCAAAGGATGCTCTGCTGTCCCCTCTATAGGGATTTGGGATTCAGATTCATCTATATGTTGGTGCTGAGGGAGTGAGGAGATTAGCTGCATTGTAGAGGCAGCAGGTGTAGTACCTCCGACCGCCACTGGGGGCCCGTCAGAGCTCATCCCTGGGAGTGAGGAGGTTGGCTGCATTGTGGAGGCATTGTGGAGGAAGCTGGAGGCAGCTGGTGTAGTACCTCCGACCGCCACTGGGGGCCCGTCGGAGCTCGTCTGTGGGATCCCTGTTGTAATTGAGGCCGAGGATTGTGGCCTGTGAAGAAACCGCTGCAGCGGTGATGGCCGCGGCTCACGTGGCGGAGGGGAGGGGGGCTTCCAGCGCCCTATCTTCCCCATTATAGGACTGAGGTCTGGCGCGCTGGGTGCCCTGCTACTGTGACTCACCCAGGGAGGAATATGGAGCAGCGGTGCGCCGTGGGTGAGTCTCTTAGGTCGGGGGATGTACGGAGCTCACAGGAATGCGGCCATCAAAGTTCCCAGCCGCGCATGCGCCCCCACCCTGCCTACATTTTGAATGTTCTTTCTGCCTGGAAACTTAGAAAAGTCCATGGCGTCCAAAAAGCATCCCTTTTTGTCAAAAGCGGTTTTAGAACAGCGATAGTAAATCAGAACCACTTGCAGAATTGAGTGATAATGATTCGTGGGGAAATTCGTCATCAGACACTGAAAATGATTTTGCGACTTTGCTCAGCGATGTGCGAATTTGCCTCTGTATTTCAAATTTCAGTGTTTTTGGTTTGATTATATTATTGAATTAAATTTATTATTATATTATATGATTATTTATTAAATTATAATTTATGATTTCGTGTTTCAAGTTATATCAGATCCGGAATGTTTACTAGACTCTTGTTCGTACAGATTTCAGTGAGTTATTCCTAAAAATTACAGCCTACAATAAAAAACTACATATTTCCATGCAAAAAAATGGTACGCTTTCAGCACAAAAAAATCGGAAAGAATCATACCGCCGAGGAGGTTAAAAAGGCAGAGGAAAAATAAGTTATATAATATGACTTATTCTGAATGGAAGGCATTGGAAGATCTGCGTAGTAATAAAGAAGTAGGTATAAAAGCAGCTGACAAAGGAGGAAATATAGTCTTGATGGAAAGAGCATTTTATTTGAAAATGAGTTATGATTTATTAAGCAATGAGAATAACTATGAAATACTTCAGAATGAATCAACCCTCCAAATACTTGAGTGAGTTGAACTCTATTTTGAAAAGGGCTGTTGAAGAGGGGATCCTCTCCAAAGATGAAGGTGACTTTATTAAGAATGCACATCCAACTATTGTGACTTTTTATGCCTTACCTAAGATACACAAAAATAAAGAAAAACCTCCTGGTCCCCCTATTATTTTGGGCAATAACATTCTTACAGAAGGAGGAAGCAAATATATATGTATTATATTATGTGTCCATTTGTATATAGTTTACTTTCATATATCTAAGATACACAAGACTTTGTAAACAGACTAATAGATATCACAATGGAAGATGATGTGTGGCTAGCTGGTCTAGATGTGTAGGCTTTATATAGTAATATTAGTCATGATTTGGGTCTAAAAGCTTGTAAATCCTTTCTGGATACTAGAGGCAAACTATTTTAGAACCATACCACATTTACTCTCCAACTTTTGCAGTTTGTATTGGAACAAAATTTTCTCCTATTTAATGGTAAAGTATATAGACAGTGCAGAGGAACTGCGATGGGTTCGTCTTGCGCACCTACGTATGCAAATCTTTTTCTTGGGTGGTGGAAGTGTGCTATGGTCTTTGTAGAAGAACTAGAATGTTTTACGGAGCACATTCTCATGTGGGTAAGATTCTTTGATGATGAGTTTATATTATGGCATGATCAAAAGGATCTGTTCATGGAATTTGTAGCCTCCTTAAATTGAAAGAACATTGGGATGTACTTCATGAGTGAAATTAAATATGATAACATACATTTTTTAGACTTGGAGATTAAGAGAGGTGAAGGAGGCAATATTAATACAATAATTTATCGAAAACCAACTTCCACGAATAGACTGTTACATAGGGGTAGTTCATATCCAGCAGCCTTGAAAAGAGGAATCCCCACTGGTCATCTTATGAGAGCAAAGAGAAATTGCTCAACAGAAGGGGCATTCCAAACTGAGAGTCAATAATTGTTTGACAGATTTATGAGACGTGGCTATCATAAGACTTATTTGATTAAATCCTATGAGAAAGTGAAAGGGGTTCTGAGGGAATCTCTGTTGGGTCAGAAGACCATAAACGTGGATGACCAGCAAGGCATGCGTATCATAGGTACATAGTCAAACCAATCAGGGCAGATTTTTACATCATAAAGAGATATTGGAACATTTTGCATGAGGATAAATATCTATCACAGATCCTATTCAAAGACCCTAAGATAACCTATATAAGATAACCTACAGACAGGGTTGGAATCTGAAAGACATGTTAGTACATAGTCACCTAGAAAAAACCTCTAAAACATCAATGAAACACACTTGGCTACCTGAGAAACCAAAAAGTAGTTTCAGGTGTGGTCACTGTAAGGCATGTACTTTCTTGAGCAACACCAAGGAGTTTGTTAATCCTAAAATAAGAGATTTTTATTATTGCAGTACAGATGGGGTGATTTATGCTTTAAAATGCCCATGTCCCCTAATATATGTAGGAAAAACAATTCTCCCTTTTAGGAGAGGAGTTCTTCAACATGTGCATGATATTACTTGAAATAAAGATAGACCAGTAGCAAGACATATGATACAAAAACATGATGGTAAGGCTGACCTCCTGAACTTTTGGATTATTGACAATTATAATCTGGGTCCTAGAAAAGGAGACCTAGATAAATGTCTTTTGAAACTTGAAGCAAAATGGATTTTCCGTTTAGGCTCAAGGTGTCTGGGACCATCGCGACCCATGGGTCTGCACATGCGTAGGTGTCTGTCAAGACATGCAGGCAGCAGGGCACTTGGACCCAGGCGCACCCGTCACCTATGACGGCGCTGGGCAGGCACTAGGACCTAGGCCACGCCTGTCAGGTGCAGGGCGGGCTACTTAAACCAGCCCTGCACAGACACAAGTTGCCGTATGGTCTGATCTTGTTCCTGTGATCTGTGAGTTGATTCCTGACTGTTGCTGACCTTGCTTGAACCTGACCTTGCTGATATTCTCCTGCCCTGACCCTCTGGCTCGTTTGACTACTCTTCTGGATATCCCTTCTGATCTGAACTTCTGTTACCAGACCCGGCGAGTGACCCGATTCCTCTGTGCCTGCTGTCTTGTACCACGCTGTCCGCCCGTTACCGGCCCGGCCCGTCTGACCACACTATTGCTCAGCCATCCATCCGACCCGCACGGATTAGCTGCTACTCTCCAGACCTGTCTGCCTCTTCACATCAGGCTCTCTACCTGTCATTATCTCTGGTGATTCCTCTACCTCAGGTGGGTGTACTCAGGGGCCACGACCTGGTCACTGTCCACTCCAAGCTCATCCCCACCATCAGGGGCTCTGGTGAACAAGCGGACTGGAGCTTAGACTCCGCGCCCTGGGGAATCCTGTCCTGTGGACTGCTAGAGTACACCAGGTGGTCCATAACACAAGGGCACCTTATGATTTAAATGAAGGCTTTACCTTCCTTCCTTTTGTGTGTGATTAGGGATTCTGTGCTCTCTGTTTGATTTTGCCCCATAAATGCTATATAATGGTATCAACTGTAATTTTGATCCTTAATTAGTGGGGCATTAACATTGTTTGAGAGCACCAGCAGTGTGTATTGTGTTTTGGATTGATGTGCTGCTGCGGTGTTGTTTTTTGTCCACAAGATGGCATCTGTTGAGGTACTGAGCATGTGCGGGGGCCATTTTGATGGCCAGCATCTCTATATATAGAGGTGAAACAAAGGATAGGTGCCATTTTGCTACCATGTGAAGCTGAGCACAACTTCCAGCCATTATGTGACCTATTTTAATTCTTTATACTCCTGATGAATCTTTGTTTTTTTGGAGAGAAACATGTGGAGTCTCTTTTTTTTTCTTTTCTTTGGGAACACATTTTGAATGCACTGGTATTTACTCCTCTCCCCCTCTTTTTTGGAGAGGTCTGTACTGCACTTTATAGTGCATCATTTGCATTCCTCAAGACAGTGAGATATTTTTGACTGGATATGGTGATATATGGGGCTTGTCCATTAGAGGCTGACATTAAGGCCCGTGGATGAGTGTACCCGTATTACATATCTGTAGCAAGACAAATGAGTTTTTTCCATGGGGCAACTTAATTTCTTTAATAGAGATTATATATTCAAGCTGATAGGCTCATGATCACTACAGTGAGTATTTTTATGCAATCACTTCATCTAAAACGATATTGGATTACACCAGACCAGATAAACTACCATACCGTTTTAGATGAAGTGATTGCATAAAAATACATGCCCTCTCCCAGGCTGGACCAATCCTGGACAGGAAAAGATCCAGAACTCCAGACCCAGAAGTGTGCTCACTGATTATATACAGTCACCCAGCATGCCATCAGAGCCAGTCACTCTGGGATAGGCTGAGGTTGTATCAATATCCATGCTGCCATCATAAGTCCACACCTATGACCTAGAAGCTTCCCAAGCTTTCTAGATGCAGTGGGGGATATCAGCCTGACAGCAGCTGATCACACTGAGCAGACATATCTTGCAGAACTCAGCAACACTGATTACAGTATGCAAATTATACTTTTACCAAACAGCAATCACAGTCATACTGACTACAATGTAGCAACTAAATGTACCTATCAAAAACACAACTGACTTTATCTATCTAAACCTAGCACCTATATAGGAGGGTGTTACATATGTGTTAGCATATTCATTTGGAATGGCATCCTAACACACTAAGGCCATGAAGGCCAATTAATTTGAATACTTTGCCTTCAAGTAATGCATGTTAATGTGGGATACAACATGCATTACCATGTGTAAATTAACTCAATTCACCAGTACACCAAGGTGTGAATGGGCACTAAGTCAAAGAAGTGCATGTATTGTCCATGTTTAGCAAGCTCCATTGGAAGACCCACTTAGAAAAGCAATTGAAATCCGCGTGTTAGCATGGCTCAAATATTCAGTGCAAAATTCAGATGAGGCTGCCACAATACAATGCCCAATGAATGCGGAAGAGTGTGGTTCAGTATCTCCTTTCCTTTTAAACTTAGGATGAGGTTTGTACTGAAAGTAATGCAAGACTATGCATAACTTTTGTATTACCTTAAAATGTAATTCAAATTGTGAAATATGAACGACCTATATATTGTATGCTCACTTTGGCATTACTATTGGAACAGCCCTCGTATATAATTAGGCCCCTTTCACAAGAACGTTAAGATCAGGTCTGCCTGTCTGTTTTTCACCCAATTGGAACATCCATTCTCCTCTGCCTACATCTAATCTGATCTACTAAAAGCAAATGGATGGGGATCCATTCCCCTGCATCTGGCTAGATCTGATTGGAGTGGAGGGCAGTCTGGTGTTGCCTGCCCATTTACATCAGACCACCCATAGAGGAGAGCAGGCTGTATCTGTGTTTGCTTTGCATAAGCAGAGCTGACATGAACCTGTCATCCACCTGCTCAGCTGGGATTGCAGGGGGTGTCTGCCCATCAGTCTGAAAGGGGCCTTAAAGAAAGCCTTCAAGTTTCACAATGTGTTTAAACTAATTTTACTGCCTAACTTTGGGAACCCCAGGGAGGCTCAGAGTGAAAATTCAAGGCATCTATGCCGAGACATAGAAAACACTGCACTCAGAGACAGCCAGGCAACTAGTATTTGTCATCAGCTTTCCCAGAAGATACGAATGTCAGCCTCCATTCTTCTCTCAGGACAGGTGTCCTTTAAAAACTTTGTGAAGCATTCCTTTAAGAATAAATTCACTCTGACATTTTAAGGCAGAGTAGTGAAATCATCAAATCTGTAAACAATATTAATCACCTGTCTCGTTCCACTATGGCTGCAGGGAGAAGCACAGGTTCTCAGTGGGATAATTAACCCAGACTACACAGTAACCTTTAATAACTCCCAGCACCAGAAGACTCACACGTTAAATAAACACACGTACATCAAAGCTCTCTTTTGTGGGTGGAAGTCGGCCAGAGCTTTATTAAACTATTTACAAAGCATTCAGCCACCACTGCTGAGTAGAGCAAATGCGGCAGGCATGTTAACCCATTCACTTTTAATGTCTTCCAGTAAAGTGGGTTTTGGCACAAACAACTACCAAAAAATACTCAAAATATATTGGGAAATATGGAGGTTATTATTGGGTGACAAAAGCGAGCTTACAAAACTTTTAAAAATAGGGTGAACACCCTCAGAAGCAAACCTGTGGCAATAGTTATATCTGGATGAATTAAATTAATGAGACTGGATGGAGAGATAAATATTCCCAAAAAAGAATTAAAGGCAAGGAAATAGTAAAGGAAAATGAGGCCTTATCTGATTGGCTGTTGAAGGTCAGGTGGCTGGGATGAGCTGGATTGATGAATCTGTGGAACTGATGGAAGGTCTTTTCAAAAAGATCAATAGATAGAGAAGTGTGGCTGAGTGCCCATCCACTCCCCATGACTCCTTTAACTTCCCTCCCCACAATCTCCTGAGTTCTAACAATTCCCTTGACTCCTGGACATGTTCAGGGGATATGTTTACCTGTTTCTCACCTTCAGGTGTGCAGAAAGACCACCTAATGAGGTAGAGGTGGCTGGGCATGTGATATGCAGCCAGATGTATGGTTCTCTATTGTTAGTATCGGGAGGACAGCTGAGCATGAGTAAGCAGATTTTAGAGAAGACCAAACCGCTGAGGAAAGCACTTCTCCAATTGCTACCAGAGTACTGTGCTTCAAGTGGGGTGGCCTTTGGTCTCCAGCTGCTCACCTGTGTTACCAGCCCTGAGACTCCTCCAGCCATTTTCCTACATTACCAGCCCTGAGATTCTTCCAGTTCTTCAACTGTATTACCAGACCTGGCCTGGACTTCACTGTCTGTGAGGGACACTGTCTGTAGGGATAATCACAAGTTGCTGTTTGTGTACGGCATTACTTAGTGTTGTAGCACCCCTTTATCCCAAAGAGGCTATTAAGGACCCCCAGAGGTCAGATGGACTGACAGTTCACCTAAGATTTGAACCCTTGACTTATAGTAGAGTTGTAAACAGATGGGCACCAGTCATTTTATTACAGCTTAACAGAGTTTATTACTACCATAAAAACTCAGTAAGACTGTTGGGGCACAGTATACCCAGAATACAAAGTGCAGACTCCTAACATCCTATTTACAGTTATACAGAAAGAAGACCTTGAAGCCAGGCCAGCAACTATTTTTTTGACCATTGTAAGTAGTTTCAGTTCATTGATGAGCAATTAGATTTTCTGCAAAGTCTCCAGCTTCTCTGAACACTCCCAGCAGATGAAGTTTTTCCACTTTAGGTGATTGTAGCCATATCAGTGCACTTGCAAGAGAAACAATCGAGTAATCTTCATGATTCTTTTCTTATTTGCACTAAGATCCAAATTTTCAGGACAAGCTTTCGGGGTGACCCCATTCTTCAAGGTCCAAGCAGTACTAACACACAAAGCTTTAGTAGAATGTTAATAAGACAATCTTTAATGGGGAGAAAACAAACAAAGCAATGGTAATTAAACTTGGATAGTTGGTGAGATAAGGCAGGGAAAGGGTTATGGATTGGGAGGGAGGAAAAGGCACAGAGGTGAAAGTGGCCATAAAACTTTTGGATAGTGATTTAGAAAACTGAGGTCCACATTTAGTGCTATCTTTGGTGTCAAATAGAGTTTTTTCCTTTCCTGAGTAGTTTTTAATTTTCCGTTATTCGGATGTATCCAAATTGCAATAGTAACGAATTTAACGGATCCAAAATAACAAAATTAAATTCAGCTGGAATTCAAATAGATTTGACTTCGAAAACAAATTTGAATTTGAAAACAAGTTCTAAAAAAATTTTTAAAAATGTATTCAAATTTGAAAACAAGAATATAATAACATGGAATAGAAAATAAAGGAACAGAATAAAATAGAAAATAATAGGATAGAAAAGAATAGAGGAAAGAGAACAGAATAGAAAAAAATAAAACAGAATACAAAAGAAAAGAATAGAATAGAATAGAAAAGAAAGGAATAGAATAAAACAAGAATAGAATCAATTAGAATAGAATAGAAACAATTAGAACAGAATAGAAAATCAATAAATAGAATAAAAAAAATACAATAGAATAGAAAAAAGTACAATCGAATAGAATGAAATAGAAACAATATAACTGTCTTCTGAAATTTGAATTTCAAATAGAATGAATTTGAATAGACTGCATTAGAATAGTATAGGAAATAATAGGATAGAAAAGAATAGCAGAAAAAAGAAAAGAATAGAACAGAATACAAAAGAAAAGAATAGAACAGAAAAGAATAGAGTAAACCAGAACAAAATAGAATAGAAAATAAAGGAATAGAACAGAATCAATTAGAACAGAATAAAAAATCAAAGAATAGAATAAAAAAATCAAAGAATAGAATAAAAAATCAAAGAATAGAATAGAAAATCAAAGAATAGAATAGAAAAGATTAGAATAGAAAATCAAAGAATAAATAGAAAAAAATAGAATAGAATAAAATAGAATATAACTGTCTTTCGAAATTCGAATTTCAAATAGAATGAATTCAAGTTCAAATAGCATATATTAGAATAGAATATAAATAATAGAATAGAAAATAAAAGAATATAATTTAAAAGGACAGAATACTTTACAAAACAATAAAAATTGAGAGCTGTGCTATGGTGACGCGATAAGTGATCAACAAAGGCACTGTGAACATTTTGCTGAAAAAAATAGAAATTTCCAATATGGTCACGTAACTCCTTATAAAGCCCATATACCATCAAAAACACAGATGGATTGTGGATTACGGATTGTAACATTACAAATATTATCAAATCCGTTAGAATTATGTTTGAATCCATTTGAATTATTTTTAAATCTGTTTGAAATTTCGAATTCGGTCGAAGCAGAATAAACGAATTTGGAAAACAAATTAAACAAATTTAAAGAATCAAACAAAATTAAATTAGTCAAATAACAAATCAAAATGAAAGACAATTTTTTTTTCATTTTGCACATCTAAGGCCCACATGAAATGGCCTGAAGGGTTGGATTCCGCCTGAAGGGCCTTGTATCTGACATATGTGCTCTATCTGATTGTTCATCCAATATGCAGAAATTGTCCCATCTGACTTCCCCCTTTATTTTATGGTAAAACATTGGTTGTGATTTCTTGAGGACTGTCATGGCAGCTTTACAGCTAATCTGGAATGGCCACCATGATTAGAAAGCCTTCACCTTTGGCCAGAAGCACTTTTCCTAAATATCTTTAGTATCTTACAGCCTTCAATACATTGTTCCCATTTGGGTTATTAAAAATGCTCCAATTTTTTCATCTGTAGTTCAACCAAAGTTAATTAGCTCAAACCATTATAAGGAGCATCCAAAACTAATGCTTTTCTATGAGGGGCACTTAACAACCCTTAATTGGTTTCCCATCGTCTCTTGTTGCTGTGATGGGTGCTTTGAAGCTGAGTACACTTATTCTCAGTTGTCAGGAGCATGGTTCACCCTGTCCTCAAAAATCACAATGTTTTTAAACTTCCGGGCATTTGCTTTGTTGCGTATTTTCATTTATATATACAGTGCATATTCCATTTTATGAGTAGTAGCTCAGACTGAGGTGATGCACACCCTTTGGAGTAAACCAATCTGAAGTGCTCCGGCATATGTTTTATGATAGCAATGCAGCTCAGTGACCGAACCTCTCTTAGTTTAGACTTGAAAAGAGCATTGACATCAGATCTTCAATGAACTGAATACAAGTTCTAGATTTGCCAGTAGAAACAGAAACAACACCTCTTGCGCTCTAGGACCCAGAGCAAGGGTGGATAGATGGAGAAGGAACTTGTGGAAATTCGTCCACCAATGCATAACGGTTGTGTGGCTCTAAATAAGTCTGGGGAAGCCCGACCAGTACTACGAAGGGGGTCCCTTCTTCATCAGAGCTCTGATGAAGAAGGGACCCCCTTCGAAAAGCATCAGCAGAACTTTGAGAGTCTACCCTTGTGAGGTGATTTTCACTGGTTTTACACTTCAAATGTTCCTTTGAGGATCTTATACGCTTGTTTTACTTCTTTATTTGTGAGTATATATCTCAATTTAATAAAATCACAGTTTACTGAGGTAATTCGTAAGGTTGGTGCGCTTTCTTCTTGTTTCACTTTGCAGTACAAGTTCTAGATTATCTAACAACTGACAATTACAGCAGTCGTTCAGCAAGGATGCTGTCTAGCCAGACAGGGTAATCCCCCAAAGAAAGAACCAACAAATTTCTATATAAAATATGATCATGAAAATTTGTCCCAGCAAGCTTGAAAAATGTGTTAGGATTATTTGAAAAATATTTTTTACTTTCAATAGATTTTTATTGGAAAAGCAGTGAGGTACAAAACATAGCTTAAGAAAACTTTCCAAAATAGCCAAAACATGTTAGGCAGCAGGAACGTAGCTGCCAAGAACATAAAAACATACAACAGTATAAGTAGAATAATAATAAGCAGACCATGTAGCCTATAAGGGAGAGTACAGTTGCAAGAAAAAGTATGTGAACCCCTTGGGATTACGTGGAGTTTTGCATGAATTGGGCATAAAATGTGCTCTGAACGTCATCTAAGTCACAACAATAGAAGAACACAGTCTGCTGAACATAATACTACACAAACATTAGATGTTGCCATGGTTTAATTGCACATAACATGTAAACATTCACAGTGCAGGGAGGAAAAAGTATGTGAGGCCCTAGCTTAATGACTTCTCCCAAAGCTAATTGGAGCCAGTAGTGAGCCAACCTTGACTCCAATCAGTGTGATGACATTGGATGTGTTGCTGACAGCTGTCCTGCCCTTAAAAAACACACACCTGTTTTGGGTTTACTGGTTTCAAGAAGCACTGTCTGATGTGAACCATGCCTCGCAGAAAAGAGCTCTCAGAAGACCTAAGATCTAGAATTGTTGACTTGCATGAAGCTAGAAAGAGTTACAAAAGTATCTCCTTGAGCCTTGATGTTCATGTGTCCACGGTAAGAGAGACTGTCTACAAATGGAGAAAGTTTAGCACTGTTGCTACTCTCCCTAGGCGTGGTCATCCTGTAAAAATGACTGCAAGAGCACAGCACAGAATGCTGCATGAGGTAATGAAGAATCCCAGAGTGTCAGCTAAAGACCTACAGAAATCTCTGGCACATGCTAACATTTTTGTTGACACATCTACAATAAGGAAAACATGAAACAAGAATGGAGTACATGGGAGGACACCACAGAGGAAGCCATTGCTGTCCAAAAAGAATATTGCAGCACGTTTGAAGTTTGCAAAAGAGCACCTAGATGTTCCACAGCACTACTGGCAAAATATACTGTGGACAGATGAAACCAAGATTGAGTTGTTTGGGAAGAACACACAACACTATGTGTGGAGAAAAAAAGGCACAGCACACCAACATCAAAACCTCATCCCCACTGTGAAACATGGCGGAGGGAGCATCATGGTTTGGGGCTGCTTTGCTGCCTCAGGGCTGGACGGATTTTTGTCATTGATGGGAAAATGAATTCCAGAGTTTATCAAGACATTTTGCAGGAAAACGTACGACCATCTGTCCGCCAACTGAAGCTCCGCAGAGGATGGGTGATGCAACAGGACAATGACCCAAAGCATACAAGTCATTCAACAAAACAATGGCTGCAACAGCACAGAATACGCCTTCTGGAGTGGCCCAGTCAGAGTCCTGACCTCAACCCGATTGAAATGCTGTGGCATGACCTTAAGAGAGCGCTTCACACCAGACATCCCAAGAATATTGCTACACTGAAAGAGTTTTGTGAAGAGGAGTGCTCCAAAATGACTCCAGATCGTTGTGCAGGTCTGATCTGCAACTACAGGAAATGTTTGGTTGAGGTTATTGCTGCCGAAGGAGGGTCAACCAGTTATTAAGTCCAAAGGTTCACATACTTTTTCCTCCCTGCACTGTGAATGTTTATATGTTATGTGCAATTAAACCATGGCAACATCTAATGTTTGTGTAGTATTATGTTCAGCAGACTGTGTTCTTCTATTGTTGTGACTTAGATGACGTTCAGAGCACATTTTATGCCCAATTCATGTAAAACTCCACGTAATCCCAAGGGGTTCACATACTTTTTCTTGCAACTGTAGGTGTTATTGAGTCAAGTCATTTGCAGCAAAACAAGAAGAAGATCAGAACATCCAGTCTGAACAAACACAATTATCTGCAACAATCTAATGAGAAAGGAAGTAAAGAGGAAGAGAGTATATTCACAGTAGGAAAGGGGGAAGAAAATGTAAGGGTCATTTGAGTGGAAAAGGAATGGGGAAAAAAAAGAAACCCCCAAAGCTGAATTGTTATAATGAGGCATAGCTCTCCACGGGGTGTGATGGCTGGGTGTAATGAATCCATAAATTCCAAATCTGTAAGAATCTATTTTGCGTGTCCGATAGGGTGCTGGTTAATTTCTCATTGATGAAGAACCCTTTTTAATATTACAATAATACCTTAAAAGGTGCATCCTGATAGGTCACAAGGGAAGGATAATGCAAAGAAAGCATGTGTAATGTCAGGTACTGATGTGGGCTGAGAAGACCTGGCTCACAGTCAGCATTCCAATTGAAAGGTTCATCGGGTTGAGGTCAGGACTCTGTGTAGGATACTTTAGTGCCTCCACACCAAACTCAACAAACCATGTCTTTATGGAGCTGGCTTTGTGAATGGGGCACAGTCATACTGGGACAGGAAAGGGCCTTCTCCAAGCTGTTGCCACAAGATAAGAAGCTAGCCCTTACAGCGACTTTACTGGAAATAATTGAACTTAAAATATATTTCTCTGTAAAACATTTTGGGGGAAGATAGTTGGAAAACGTTAGACCTTCTATTAAGTATTTAATGCCGTCTATTTGCCTATTTAGGAGATTCACCCATGACCACCAAAACAGAAAATTCTATTGCACATGAATGCCCGAGATGTTGCAATGTAAATTTCAATATATTTCGCCCACCCAGTAATCCCAAGAGCTTGGAATACACCTGTATTCTATATGAGCATTTACTATTTTATGTATTTATTACAGGTATTTATATAGCACCATCAATTTACACAGTGCTATATATATATATATATATATATATATATACTCACTGGCCACCTGTTCGATTGCTTGGCAACAAGTTGTTAATCATCCAATTACATGGCAGCAACTCAATCTAGATGTGGTGAAGGTGAATGGCTAAAGTTCAAATGGAGCATCAAAATAGGGAATTTAAGTTACTTTAACGTGGCATGGTTGTTGGTGCCAGATGGGCTGGTCTGAGTATTTCAAAACGTACCTATCTACTGTGATTTTCACACACAACCATCTCTAGGGTTTACAGAGAATGGTCCGAAACAGAAAAAATATCCAGTGAGTGGCAGTTGTGTGGACGAAAATGCCTTGTTGATGTCAGAGGAGAATGGGCAGACTGGTTGATGCAGCATTCAGATGGTAGGGTCAGAATTTGGCATAAACAACATGAAAGCATGGATCCATCTTACCTTGTATCAACAGTTCAGGCTGGTGGTGTAATGGTTTGGGGGATATTTTCTTGGCACTAGCAAGGTATACCTAATAAAGTGGCCAGTGAGTGTATAGTGTAGAGTGTCACACCAGTCCCTAACCCTCAAGGAGCATACAATCTAAGGCCCCTAACTCACATTCATACATATGCATACTTGGCCCAATTTAGACAGGAGCCAATTAACCTATCAGCATGTCATTGGAGTGTGGGAGGAAACCCACACAGGCACAGGGAGAACATGCAAACTCCAGGAAGGTGGTGCCATGTTTGGGACTCAAGCCAATGACCCTAGTGCTGCCAGGAGGACGTATTAACCATTTAGCCACTGTGCTGCCCAGTACTAGCATCTACCCACTGCACACAGCCATTCATGTCTATGGGTGTAGGCACTCTTCACTTGGACTTCCTGGCAAGGTAAATACTCTGCAATGTGCATTGTATGGACTCATGCAAGAGGCCAAAGTGAGGAAAAAGCCAACATTTCAGAGCTGTCCACATAAAAAGGGGTAATTTTTTTTTTTATTACGGACACTTGTCCCTTACAAGAGGGTAATTCCTCTTTGGGGCAGGAAATTATGAGAGATGTTGTCAAAGATACTCAGACTGCAGAAAAAAAAATAAACCCTGGAAACAGTTTTAGCCCTACCTTACTTTATCCAACACTAAAAACAAAAAGTTTTGGCTACAAGTAAACTTTAACAATTCGGAAGGTCCCCACATATATTTGGCCATATCGTGTATCTCAAAATATTTTTGGCCTTAAAACTTGGCCTTATAATTTAGTATCTAAAATGCTGCACCAACTACTGGTCTGTATAAAACGATATATCTGCTTTAGGTTTCCTATTTTTATTCTCCTACTCCATTTAGATGACTAAGACTTTCAATTCCTTGTCCCTGTCAGATTCAGGTGTCTATCTTCCTCTCTACCCAAGAGGCTACACTCCATACTATATTGTCTTTGTCAACGAGGGTGACACAACACTTAACTTCCACTGAACTGCGAAGACACCAACAAACAATTGGCTGTTGTAATCTTTTCAAATTACACAAAGAGGAGCACGTTTTCCTGACAGAACATGACTTTTAATGTACTTGCTCAAGTACCCCACTGCTGTTTCCTACAATAGCCTTTTAAATACCTTTTTACACTTTTTAACACAGCAAATGATTCTAAAAGCCTGATTTTTTTTTATAACGAGATGCCTTGTTGTGGTGTTTTAGGGAAAACAATGCTAAAATCTAGAAATCAATGTCAATCATATGGTTTGTAAAGCATATTTTTACCCTTTCTATATGTGCAGAACCTTAAATTAGCATCATTTTTAAATCCATTAACTGCCTACTGTGCAAATGACATTTATTGTATGTGTTCTTGTGACAACTGTTAAAACAGCTTGTTTTGTAGATTAAAAGGTAAAGAATCAAATAACAATACTTACATTAGCCATGTATTTTATTGGCTTTATGAAGAGAGACTCTAGGCAACAAGCAAAAATCAGCAAATGAATAGAGTGCAAGAAGAACTGCAATTCTGCATAAGTTGTAAATTCAACATATTGATATGATTAGGACTGGATAGTCGCAGAATTACATAGCTAGTCAGGTTGAAAAAAGACATATGTCTTTTGAGTTCAACCATTAGCAATGTAAATAAATAAATACAATAAAATCTTGCATCAACAGCGCCCCAAATCCACAGCTGATCCAGAGGAAGGCAAAAGAACCCTTATAAAGCATTATAAAGAACTGTTTTTGTATGTAAAGGTTAAACCTATATTTTTTTTTATGAAGTGGATCTAATTAAGAAAAATGTTTGATTTCATATGGGTGGGTTGACAACAAATGAGTAGTGGTACCAAAGGAGAAGTATAATTCTTCTCAATACAGAGTACCACACTGCATAACATAATTAAAGTGGTTGTAAAGGCTGAAGATTTTTTTTTCCCTTCATACATGATATGCATGAAGGTAGAAAAAAAACTTTTCAGTGTGCTGCTCCCTCCACAGCCCCCCTAATACTTACCTGAGCCCAATCGTGATCCAGCACTGTGCACAGGATCTTTGGCTCTCACGGGTCTCAATCTCCTCATTGGCTGAGACACATTGGCTCCCCCTGCTGTCAATCACAGCCATTGGGGAGTGAGCAGGGGTCAGGAATCAGCTACACTCTGTGTGTCTTTTAGAAACACGGAGGTGGCTTGGGGCGAGCGTGCATGAGTGCCTCCAGAGCCTTTAATATCACTTTAAAAACTCTCATTTGTTGGACTTGGGTAGATAAAATTTAAACACCATCATTGTGTTTTGTAAGTCAGGAAGGTTACATTATCAGTAAGGCATGTAGGAACTCTTTTAGAGGCCTTTTGTCCTGATATCTGGTTCCCCCAACACGTGGATGAAAGGCCACTGTAAAAATTGTTATACAGCTTCCTAAATAGATCACCATCCTGAGTCAATTGACGATGATTACATTTTGAGTCCATTCATTGCTATTCTGTGTGGATTTCTTGCATTAAGAACTACACACCCTCATTGTCCAGATTTTATATAGAGATTGTCAAATTTCTATTCAAGTGCATACAGCAGAATCTTTTCATCAAGTGTGACCAGGTTCTGGACCTTCATCAGGAGAATCAAATTTGTACCAAGGTCTGTGCTGAATTCTCCAAAAGGTTGTAGATTTCTTGAGCTTAATTGAGTCAAGGGATCCTCTATAGATTATTTTTTTTACCATAAATATGTTTTTTTTTTTCATCAGAAGAACATCATTTTTTTATGGGGAATTTACCACACTATCGACTCCACCACCTCCTCCTGGATCTTCTTTCCCTCCTATTTTTTTCTTCCCTTCTGGAAGTTTTCTATTGCATATTTTACAAAATTAATTTTAGAGATGGATATGCTTGCTAGAATCCAATTAGAATCCTTGTTTAATTCTACTACAAAAAAAAAATGGAATATAAATGATTGTATTGGCAAAATTTCCAATTTTCCAATAATTTTGTCTAGTTTTTCATACAAAGCCCACTGGAAAATCTTGAAAGACCAGTGAAAGCTTCATCATACTTTCTACTGGGCTTTTGTATGGACAGCAGCATCTACTCACATAATTCCATCCCTCTCATGTTCCATGTGTGAATGTGGCTGTTGTAGGTTAAGAGAAAAACTGGTGCTGCAACCAAAAAATACATTAGCTTGCACTTTCGAAGGACCTTACAGAAGATTGGCATGGGCAAAGCACAGGCTCATTTTAAGGTGTTTGTTCAAATTAGATGTAAGCGTATTAAGTAAAGTGATATTAGAGACAATTAATAAAATAAATGACAAACATATTTTACTTAGCAGCTGTGTGCAGTGGTTTTACACAGAGCAGCCCAAATCCTCCCCTTCTCGGGTCCCCCACAGCACTCCTGGCCCCTCCCTCCTGCCAATTGCCCCCAGCGCAAGCATGTTTGATATTGGGGCACCCAAGCAGGCTTGCTCCCAAGCCGCTGCTCTGTGTGTTCATTCACACACAGAGCCACGGCTTGGCTCCGTTCTCTCTTTCTTTTCATTTGCTCACTGGCTGCGATTGACTCAGCCAATATGGAGGGAGAGTTTGAGGCTCTTGTGCACATCACTGGACCGCAATGAGGCTCAGGTAAGTTTCCTGGGGCTGGAAGGGCTGCTGCACACAGGTGTTTTACCTTCATGCATAGAATGCATGAAGGTAAAACACCTGGTGCCTTTACAATCACTTTAAGTAATGTTCAATATTTTAGATCTGCATTAAATTAAAATAAAATTAAAATATTAACAGATTATCCTGCCATGAAGGTTCTTGCGGTTATAAGGTGACAACACTCTGTCCATGTCTCCATAATATGCTCCTGCATTGTCACCCTTGAAGCAGAAAACATGTCACCAGCACACCAGGGATATTCCAGATGGGTCCAAAGCTTCATTCAGTGGTAACTCCATATCAATAAAGGCAATGTTTCAGAGCCACACAGGGCCCCACTTGCCGGATGAAAGGGCCCTGCGTGACTCCAAAATGTTGTCTTTATTGATATGGTGTGACCACTGAAGAAAACTTTGGACCCCTTTGGAGAATCCCTGGGGTGGAGGTGACATTTTCTGCTACAAATGTCTGTTGTTTCCAGCCCATGGTCCCTGGAGCACACACTGACACCCAACAGCCATTTTCAGGAAGGTATGCGTTGAGAATATTGTGATCTTGCATTGTCACCCTGTCACCAGGCATCTGATAGATTCTACAAGCAGCTGTTTCAACACCCATTGCATAGGCATGGTCCATTATTGTCACCATCAGGAAACCTGTCCAGAGGTATATTATGTGACCATTGCTGGAGTGCATGTAGGCAGGAAGTGGTTTCAACTTGCAAGAGATTCAACAAGGAATTTAAAAACTTTTTTTTCTTTAAAGCCCATTATGCCAACTACTATTCAATCATGGTTACATCAACTTCAAAAGAGTATACAACAATAATGAATGTAAGTACACACGAACAATCAAGCAGTTATCTGAGAACAGTTAATACAATGACTTCCAAGGAAAGCTAGATGGCTTCTAATTATGTTCACCTTCCATTCAGCTCTTTCTCATGTAAATGACACAAGGGCAATTTAGGAGTTATTTTAGATCAATGTGCATTATATGCAACATGCTATTAAACTTTTACTTCTCTTTGAAAGACTAAACGACACCTGCAGTAGAATTCCCAGAAGGAAGACGATGTTCAGGATAATATCAGGCACCGGAACAAGACCTCCAGCAAAGCTGTAAAGCTTTAAAATGTAGTAATAACTATACACCAGAGCAGGAGGGCAAAGAAAGCCCAGCAAGAAGCAGAAAAAGATGGCATTTTCTTTTCAGTTAGCAGAATGCTCTCTGTACAAATGTAATCATTATCTCATGATCACTTGTGACTGTGTTATTGTGGCCCTTCTAAATTACTTTCCATGCTGTTTGGAAATCTAAATAAGGGAGATGCACTTAACTCCAGATGTTGATACTATGGTTGTCACACTTAAATGTAATTTTCCAAGACACTTTTTGGCCGATCAGCTGTTACACTGTCCATTATTTACGGCACCTAGCGGCATCTGCGGCACGTAATAGGTTTAAGGTGTACCCAAAGACACACACTTCAAGAACAATAGCTAGAAACAGCGCATAATGGCAACACAGTTTTGCATTTTAAATGCTTGCCTACAGTAATGGATTAGTTGCATGACAGGCATAGCTAAACGAAGAATGGTTTCCATCATAATGAGCAAACCAAAGGGAAATAACAAAATGTCAACTTTAATTTAAAGGAATAGTTCTGTCAAAATTAAAAATTAGTATTGATCCAAAAATATTATTCTGGTGAACTTCTCTGAAATATGGCACACATGTAGCCTTGGATTTAAAGGCCCCTTGGTGAGTTTCTCCATGCCTTGTTGCATTTCCAACTCTGTCACTTCTCTTTTTTTGTCTCTTTCAGATCTCTTTGACTGTGTATCTAAAGCTGGCCATACGCCGATAAAATTCCTTACGCAAATTGTCAATTTCGGAACATTGATTTGATTTTCTAATGCTTATTGGAGGTCAAATCAACAAAAAGAATAGCATAGCACTAAGTTTAAAACAACAATGTCGACTCTAAAAAGTCCAAAAGATCACACAATGTATTATTCTGATGGATGGGATATGATGGCTCTCGGGTCTCGCAACTTCCAACAATCCTTTGGGCAATGAATAGCTGAAAAAAAGCCAAAAAGAAAGCTCAAACCCTAATGCAGTTAATCCTTTTATTAGTAAAACAAAATGAAAATCATTGTGTGGAATAAAGCAGGCACTAGGGCAGTGTTGTGGAATCCAATATAAAAATGTGTTTTTGGTTCAAATCAACATTTGTTATTGACCACAATGACAAGAAAATTCAGAGGAGCAAGAAAAAACATTTCTTGAACAAATGAAATTCCAAGGCCCCTTTCAGGTACTGTAGGCATTCTGATCAGGTCCGCCTGTCAGTTTTTCAAGTGGCCCTGCTAAGAAAGTTGGTGTATTCTTATGGACAGGTGGATGGAAACGGACTGATCAGAACAAAATCCACCCGTGTAAAAAGGGCCTAACTGTGAATGTGCTTTTTGTTCAGGGGAAAAAAAAAAAAAAAGAAACCAAGTAGCAGGTCTGGTTGAACTGTTTAAAATTGACTGAATGATGGCAAGAAAGAATGCTCTGGCAAATTATTTTTCATACCAATGTTCAAGAGTAAATCTTACCATGTGAGGACAACTTAAAGTGAAATTTCAGCTGAAAATGAAAGTTCCGGGTTTTTCTTGCAACCCCTTAACCTTTAGTTGACATTTTTTGGAAATTCCTTAATTCTTGCATAGGTGAGCATAATGTCACTTTAGCACCGCCCACCCGCCTGCAGTCTTCTGGGATAATGTCACATATCCCAGGAGGCTGCAGGACCAGACTTCTTGTGTCTCATTTTCTTGCACATGTACATTGAGTATCATCAGGAAGTCACAGCCAACTCCCAAATCCAAATTTGGATTGGATTAGTGGTCTCTCTTAACAAACAGGAGGGTAGAATCATGTACCTTACCCAATATTAGTCATGTGGACTTTAGCTTGAATTTACTTGATCTACTTTTTAATTTAACCCCTCCCCCCCAGCTCTGCCTCTAAGGTGCCCCTAAGCTTGCACTCCCCCCCTAGGGAATCCATGGTACATTTATGTGGGATTTTATGCACAAATGTAGTTAGTATTACCATTTACCTAATGAATTGTTGCATTTTAAAGTTAACAAGATACTATTATATTATCTATGATCAATTTTTGTTACATCTTTGGAGATTTATCGTTCTCTCCCATCCTCCCGAGGAAGTGGGTGACATCCCGTGAAATGGGTAGAGAAATTCAGCTCCTTTTGAATAGTCCATTTACAATAAATACCTCCACTCAAGATAAATATCTGATAAATGTCTGTTTAATATAATTACATATGTTTCTACATTTTTAAAATCTACAAACGTGGGATACCAAGGGGGCTCTGTGACAGGAGGGGGTTATCTGTAAATTATGAGGACAGAAGACTTTTAAAACATACATGTTGGCGTGTGTAATACTTTCTACATTAATAGATTTTGTATATTTTTTTAATTATGTTGTGTAATCCTTGGCCACCTACAAAATTCCACTTTCAAAAAATACATGTACCATAATTAGGATGTGGTGTCAGTGTATACTGTATCACCCACCAAAATTGGGGAGTTCAAAAATGAAAGTGTCTCTTAATATTTTCCTTCCCTCAGCCTCTAATGCATTCTTTTTTTTGGGTACAACATCACAACATCAGAAAGTCACACCAACTCCCAAATCCAAGTTGATGGTGCCATAACCAGCTGTGGGTAAGACAGCACTGGATTCCATGGACTGGTAGGTACAGTTGCAAGAAAAAGTATGTGAACCCCTTGGGATTACGTGGAGTTTTGCACGAATTGGGCATAAAATGTGCTCTGAACATCATCTAAGTCACAACAATAGAAGAACACAGTCTGCTGAACATAATACTACACAAACATTAGATGTTGCCATGGTTTAATTGCACATAACATGTAAACATTCACAGTGCAGGGAGGAAAACGTATGTGAACCTTTGGACTTAATACCTGGTTGACCCTCCTTTGGCAGCAATAACCTCAACCAAACGTTTCCTGTAGTTGCAGATCAGACCTGCACAACAATCTGGAGTAATTTTGGACCACTCCTCTTCACAAAACTGTTTCAGTGTAGCAATATTCTTAGGATGTCTGGTGTGAATCGCTCTCTTAAGGTCATACCACAGCATTTCAATTGGGTTGAGGTCAGGACTCTGACTGGGCCACTCCAGAAGGCGTATTCTGTGCTGTTGCAGCCATTGTTTTGTTGAATTACTTGTATGCTTTTGGTAATTGTCCTGTTGCATCACCCATCCTCTGCGGAGCTTCAGTTGGCGGACAGATGGTCGTACGTTTTCCTGCAAAATGTCTTGATAAACTCTGGAATTCATTTTCCCATCAATGACAAAAATCCGTCCAGGCCCTGAGGCAGCAAAGCAGCCCCAAACCATGATGCTCCCTCCGCCATGTTTTACAGTGGGGATGAGGTTTTGATGTTGGTGTGCTGTGCCTTTTTTTCTCCACACATAGTGTTGTGTGTTCTTCCCAAACAACTCAATCTTGGTTTCATCTGTCCACAGTATATTTTGCCAGTAGTGCTGTGGAAAATCCAGGTGCTCTTTTGCAAACTTCAAACGTGCTGCAATATTCTTTTTGGACAGCAATGGCTTCCTCCGTGGTGTTCTCCCATGTACTCCATTCTTGTTTAATGTTTTCCTTATTGTAGATGTGTCAACAAAAATGTTATCATGTGCCAGAGATTTCTGTAGGTCTTTATCTGACACTTTGGGATTCTTCTTTACCTCATGCAGCATTCTGCACTGTGCTCTTGCAGTCATTTTTACAGGACGACCACGCCTAGGGAGAGTAGCATCAGTGCTAAACATTCTCCATTTGTAGACAGTCTGTCTTACCGTGGACACATGAACATCAAGGCTTTTGGAGATACTTTTGTAACCCTTTCCAGCTTCATGCAAGTCAACAATTCTTGATCGTAGGTCTTCTGAGAGCTCTTTTCTGCGAGGCATGGTTCACATCAGACAGTGCTTCTTGAAATCAGTAAACCCAAAACAGGTGTGTGTTTTTTAAGGGCAGGACAGCTGTCAGCAACACATCCAATATCATCACACTGATTGGAGTCAAGGTTGGCTCACTCCTGGCTTCAATTAGGTCTGGGAGAAGTCTTTAAGCTAGGGCCTCACATACTTTTCCTCCCTGCACTGTGAATGTTTACATGTTATGTGCAATTAAACCATGGCAACATCTAATGTTTGTGTAGTATTATGTTCAGCAGACTGTGTTCTTCTATTGTGAATTAGATGACGTTCAGAGCACATTTTATGCCTAATTCATGCAAAACTCCACGTAATCCCAAGGGGTTCACATACTTTTTCTTGCAACTGTATCTGTTTTGTTACCAATGGTAGGTAAATTGACAGGTTTACTTAAATTGACACTAAACTCTGGTTTTAAAGAAAAAAAAGCATAACATTCTATTGAAGTATGTATTCCTAACTCGAAAAATATTCTTCTATTGCTCTCAGCCTTTTCCAAATATCAAAATTCCTTTTTTTTTTTTTGCTGCTATGATCAAACTTCCTGTTAGAGGGTGACTATGTTCATTCTCCATGGTACCCTGTATGTAGGAACATGGCCATCCTTTCTTGCTCACTCCTGAAATGGACTAGTGACTAAAGACTATGGGATGTGTAGTGTACATAGAGCCGTGTACACGACCGCAACTAAGGTGCACTAGTCATTCCAAACATTAAGTAGTGAATGTGTGTGGATTATTTATGGAGAATAGGGATACTGTTTACTGCCACTGTAAAGCGACTCTGTAAGGTTTAACACTTACCTGTCACACAGTTGATCTCTATTTTCTTGAAATGCTTAGCTTTGCTGAAAACCTGTATGTTGCATCGTGTTTGGTGGCCCACTTTGCACTGTACTTCTATCTTCCAGCCCATTACAGTAGGATATAGTAGTGATCTAGTGGCTGGCGGAAGGGACTACGGCATGCATCTGACACAGAGCACATGCATAAATGTGTGAGATGTCGAAGGTTCTTCAACAATTTAGCTCTTCGGGATTGGCTGTGTAACAGATAAGTATTACATGTTAAAACATTTTTAAAAGATATTTTAATTAGAATTAAAGAGCCACTTTATTACCAACTAGCCTACTAATTATATTGACTTTACTACGCCACCCTCTTAGCACACAAGAGAAAAACAAAAAAAAAGCCCAGAGTAGCTTACTCAGGGAAGATGGTTCCAAACTGTCTCAACATGGTTCTCCTCTCTATCTCAGGTTTGGACACTGTAAGGATCTGGAACTGAACCTCTATTATGTCTCTCTTTGGCTGTTCTCGATGTGCTACCTGAAATGCCAAACATCTCCCTGCCCTGTCTGGTGGATATTCCTGCTTTATAGCTTTTCTCTGCTGAATCCTGAACTCTTTACTCTCATGAACTTCTTATTTAAGCCTTTTCCAGGCACTTCCTCTTTATAAGATTTATGTGTTCTTTCCAGCTACTTAATTGCTCTTTGTGTACCTGCTGCTGCCCTTACCTCTGCTACTACTCATTACCAACCCTTGGCTTGTTCTTTGATTATGCTGCCATCTGATCCCAGCCAACTACTGGTCATTAATGACTTTTGGCTTGCTCCTCAACTATATTTCTGCTTGTTCCCTATCTGTTTCATCTGTGTCTCGACCCCTACTTGCCCTGAAATCCTGAGGGCCATGGTCTGGTATTAGTACACAGTGAAACCCATCTCCACCATCAGGAGCTCTGGCAAAGATCTGCTATTGCTTAGACCCTGCACCTCAGGTAAACCAGCAGGCAGGTGCAGTCTACATTCTCCAATGCAGGTGGCACTCATCCATGAACAGTAATGCAGCTTGAGGGGGAAGTCAAGAGAAACTCGGTTTCTCTATGATTTCCTTGGTCCCCTGCGGCAGCACTTCGATTGGCTACTCTGGTTCCAGGAGACCCTAGTGGCCATCTTGGGTCATGCAAAGCCTTTTTAAGACCCTGCCCCCAGGTTTTGGCAAGCATTTTGTGAATTGATTAATGTAGGGACATAAAACCCATCTGTCAGGGGCAGCACTAGCGGTATGGAGAGGCTCCGGAAGAGTAGAGAAAGTTTAACCGCATGTCAACCAGGCACTGTAGTTTTACTGCTACAGCGCAGGCCATCTTTGAAACATCACAGATATACGTGATTGCTTATTTTCAGGTAGTGGGCACACCTGGCTGTGCTCACACTGGCTCCCTTAGATGCCGATCTAAGGCCAGCCAATGATTCATGGATGCAGAGACACAGATCTACTGACAGAGGGGATATGGTTGTTTTTGTCTCCTTGCAAACCAGGGAATAAAAACCAACACATTCCCTAGTAAAAACAGCATGCATTTAACACAATAAAACTTGCTAGGCACACAGTTAACCTTTTGATTGCCCCAGATGTTAAGCCCTCTATCCAGTATCATTAGTACAGTAACAGCACATATTATTAGCACAGATTACTGTCTTAGTGTCACTGGTAATGCCGGTGTCAGTCAATTCTCACTCACTGTCAGTGTCAGATTGAACCGTAAGTCCCGCTGTAAGTTGCTGATCTCCATCATTACTAGTATAAAAAAAAGGTTCAAGCATATATACTGTAATTTGTAGACGCTATAACATTCACACAAACCAATCAATATACACTTATTGGAATATTTTACCAAAGACACATAGCAGAATACAGTTTGTCCTAAATTTATGAAGAAATTCGATTTTCTTTTTTTATGGGATATGTTTTATAGCACAAAATATTTATTTATTTTCAAAATTTTCAGTCTTTTTTCGTTTATAGCACAAAAAATAAAAAACCCAGTGGTGATCAAATACCCCCAAAAGAAAGCTCCAAATGATATAAATTGCATTTGTGTACAATGTTGCATGACCACGCAATTACCAATTAAAGTAATGCAGTTTCGTATAGCAAACAAATGGCCTGGTTACTATAGGGGTAAAATCTTCTGGAGGTCAAGTGGTTAAGGCCTTCATCAGCAGCTCAGCAAGTTTCTTTTTGATTAAACCAGCCAGGCCACGCTCCACTCTCCTTGACAGGTACTTTCTCCGGCTCAGGCCCACTCTTTGTTCTAACTGGTGTGAGTACCCTGGGTGGGTATGGTACCCCGCGGGTTGTTATACTGTTTTACATGTTCTACAATTTTTTGCATTGTTGTCTGACGCCGCATCATGCTGCATCTACCCGACAAGCCTGTGTCATCTGCTAAGGGGAACTGCTTGTGTATTTATCCAGCAGACTGCCGCATGAACCTCTCTACAGCTACAACCCCCAGCCGCCATGCCTCATCCCAGTCCGTGCCACATGCTTGAAGGATGACACTCTTGTACAATCTCTGTCCATTGTGCCTTGCGATTATTTTAGCAAAAACTAACCCTACAATCTGCTCTCCTCTGCTCCACCTTTGCCATCTTTACCCTTAAGGTTCCCTTGCTGAATTTAGTCACATACATCCAGAAGTTGCCAGGAGAAGGAAGCAAAAAAAACAACAAATAATTCCAGTCTGTAAAGTTTTAGAGTTGGTGCTGCCCCCTTCTAACCAATGTTCTTGCCCAGAATTGCCATTATGGTAAATACAGAACCTTGTTTTAGGACCCTTTGCCTCTTTCTTTGACAGTCTCTTGTTTTTTATCAAGAGTGCGATGTTGAGCCATTAATAACACATGTTCTGTCAGAACGTTAGTGCTGTAATATTTTAGGATCATGAAGTATGTTCTCACTATCAGCACCTTCTATCTTGAGATGTGGAGAGTCCCAGCGCTGGCCTTCCATCTAACATGCCTCCCAGTGCTGTGTGATATTTATAATGTAATAGCTTGCACGGTGTCACTGCTTCAGACTGTGATACCTGACATCTGACAAAGAATCTTGCCCCGTCTTGCCATTACCTATAAGCTCACGGGAAATGAGAAAGTTAACAGGTAGAGCGCTGATTAATGTCCCTGCCAGTGAAGGCAACTATACCAATTGTACAGGCAGCAGCCACTGACCTGGAGAACATGAGGTCATACAAGGGGTCTGCACAGCATGGTTTACAGTATAGTTCCAGATTTCTCTTAATGTAACACACAGGAAGAACCAGGAGTAAAAGAAAAAAAAATGTACAAGATATTTTTAACTAACTAAAAAAATATAATTCTAATAAACTGTCATTGAACATAATTAACAAGCAAAGGTTATTTACTCAAAGACATTTTATGGTAACTGAGCACCCACTCAGGATAGGATGAATGTACAGTTTGGTCCATAAATATTGGGACATCTACACAATTCTAACTTTTTTGGCTCTATACACCAACACAATGGATTTGAAATGAAACAAACAAGATGTGCTTTAACTGCAGACTATCAGCTTTAATTTGAGGGTATTTACATCCAAATCAGGTGAACGGTGTAGGAATTACAACAGTTTGCATATGTGCCTCCCATTTGTTAAGGGACCAAAAGTAATGGGACAGAATAATAACCATAAATCAAACTTTCACTTTTTAATACTTGGTTGCAAATCCTTTGCAGTCAATTACAGCCTGAAGTCTGGAATGCATAGACATCACCAGACGCTGGGTTTCATCCCTGGTGATGCTCTGCCAGGCCTCTACTGCAACTGTCTTCAGTTCCTGCTTGTTCTTGGGACATTTTCCCTTCAGTTTTGTCTTCAGGAAGTGAAATGTATGCTCAATCAGATTCAGGTCAGGTGATTAACTTGGCCATTGCATAACATTCCACTTTTCCCTTAAAAAACTCTTTGGTTGCTTTTGCAGTATGCTTTGGGTCATTGTCCATCTGCACTGTGAAGCGGCGTCTAATGAGTTCTGAAGCATTTGGCTGAATATGAGCAGATAATATTGCCCGAAACACTTTAGAATTCATCCTGCTGCTTTTGTCAGCAGTCACATCATCAATAAATACAAGAGAACCAGTTCCATTGGCAGCCATACATGCCCACGCCATGACACTACCACCACCATGCTTCACTGATGAGGTGGTATGATTAGGATCATGAGCAGTTCCTTTCCTTCTCCATACTCTTCTCTTCCCATCACTCTGGTACAAGTTGATCTCGGTCTCATCTGTCCATAGGATGTTGTTCCAGAACTGTGAAGGCTTTTTTAGATGTTGTTTAGCAAACTCTAATCTGGCCTTCCTGTTTTTGAGGCTCACCAATGGTTTACATCTTGTGGTGAACCCTCTGTATTCACTCTAGTGAAGTATTTTCTTGATTGTTGACTTTGACACACATACACCTACCTCCTGGAGAGTGTTCTTGATCTGGCCAACTGTTGTGAAGGGTGTTTTCTTCACCAGGGAAAGAATTCTTTGGTCATCCACCACAGTTGTTTTCCGTGGTCTTCCGGGTCTTTTGGTGTTGCTGAGCTCACCAGTGCGTTCCTTCTTTTTAAGAATGTTCCAAACAGTTGTTTTGGCCACGCCTAATGTTTTTTCTATCTCTCTGATGGGTTTGTTTTGTGTTTTCAGCCTAATGATGGCTTGCTTCACTGATAGTGACAGCTCTTTGGATCTCATATTGAGAGTTGACAGCAACAGATTCCAAATGCAAATAGCACACTTGAAATGAACTCTGGACCTTTTATCTGCTCATTGTAATTGGGATAATGAGGGAATAACACACACCTGGCCATGGAACAGCTGAGAAGCCAATCGTCCCATTACTTTTGGTCCCTTAACAAGTGGGAGGCACATATGCAAACTGTTGTATTTCCTATACTGTTCACCTGATTTGGATGTAAAAACCCTCAAATTAAAGCTGACAGTCTGCAGTTAAAGCACATCTTGTTCGTTTCATTTCAAATCCATTGTGGTGGTGTATAGAGCCAAAAAAATTAGAATCGTGTCGATGTCCCAATATTTATGGACCTGACTGTATGTTTAAGCGCCCCTTCACACTCGTGTATGCATTAACATGTGCATTTTTTTGTATTGAGGTGTGCTGCATTTTCAAGAATGGGGTGAAAGGGGGTTTAAGACTACATTCATTATATGCCTTCTGCCGCAATCAGAGCTATTGTGTGTTTGCTTTTAAATAAATGACACCACAATGCACACAGTACCATCCCAGCCAAGGCACCTTCTGCCTTGTCATGGAAATTTTGTATTGTTGGTTGAACTTTAAATGTGTCATATATTAGTGTTATTCATATGTCTCTCATGTGGCTTAATTAAAGCTCTGAAGGCTGCAATTGGGCCATGCGCATGTACAATGTATGTATTACAGTACTCAGCTCGGTAATGGATGAGATGGCAGATCTGCGCTTATAGACCGGCGTGTATACCACCACGGCATTCGATGCGAATGCCGCCGGCGATAGGCCGCGGGCCTGTATCCACATATCAGCAGCATAGTACCACATGGACTCTGTGCCGCAAGGCGCCAAGCGGTACGAACTCCGCGTGTAGGCTTATGCATATCTTACAACCCATTACCAACCTGAACTGTATCTGGATGGATGTGTTTTAATAAAGATCGTATTGGGCCCATCCAGGTACAGACTGGTGTTTAGCCTAAGGAATGCTTGTACAAGGAATTTGCATACCAATAGGAGCTAGTAGGACAGGAAGTATGCTCTCCATAGAGGGCTCAGGGGGGGAAGGGGAGGAAGTCTGCTGACCTCAGAGGGCTCATGGGGGAGGACCAGTGATAGATAATAGGAAAGGCTCCAATCGGAATGTATATCCTGTGTATAGACACTCCCCATTGCATTGTTCGGTGGGAGGGGATTGACCTTATTCATGTGGGGGAGCGTGTGTCTGCTTGTAAATAAAATCCGAGGCTGGAGTCAGAGCGGGCCTTATGTGAATTCAAACATCATCCTGAGAGTGTCGCCTGATCATTCTAGGGTAACGGAGCTCCATCTCCCACATTTCAACAGAGCTAACCCAGTTGGATGGGCAGGAATCGTGTAGTTTAGCTGCAGTCGTGGTAAGCAAGATTCGCACAGCTTTATGGGGGATTTCTGCGCATCCAACTGCGAGTACTCACGGTAAGGAGAAATTCGTTAAAGCGAATTTCCAAGACAGCCTGGAGTTTGCATGTTCTCTCTGAGTCTACGTGGGTTTCCTCCGGGTACTCCAGTTTCCTCCCACACTCCAAAGACATGCTGGTAGGTTAATTGGATCCTGTCTAAATTGGCCCTAGTATGTGTATGTATGAATGTGAGTTAGGGACCTTAGATTGTAGACCCCTTGAGGGTCAGGGACTGATGTGAATGTACAATATATATGTAAAGCGCTGCGTAAATTGACGGCGCTATATAAGTACCTGAAATAAATAAATAAATGTGCAACAATACAGGAGTGAGGAGGACTTTGTGGCTGGCAGACCTTATTGAGACTGCCTGTTGTTGGACGACGAATACATCCTTTGTACACCTGGTGATATGGTTCCTACCTTCCAGGATAGATACAGTACATATATATATATATACATATATATCCCATTCTTAGTCTGTAGGGTTCAATATTGATTTGGCCCACCCTTTGCAGCTATCACAGCTTAAATATTCAGGAGTGTGTCTATGGGAATGTTTGACCATTCTTCCAGAAGTGCATTTGTGAGGTCAGGCACTGATGTCGGACGAAAAGGCCTGGCTCAAAGTCTCCACTCTATCGGGTTGAGGTCAGGACTCTGTGCAGGTCAATCAAGTTTCTCCACCCCAAACTTGCTCATCCATGTCTTTATGGACCTTGCTTTGTGCACTGGTGCGCAGTCATGTTGGGACAGGAAGGAGCCATCCCCAAACTGTTCCCACAAAGTTGGGAGCATGAAATTGTCCAAAATGTCTTGTTATGCTGACGCCTTAAGAGTTCCCTTCACTAGTACTAAGAGGCCAAGCCCAACCCCTGAAAAACAACCCCATACCATAATCCCCCCTCCACCAAACTTCACACTTGGCTCAGTGCAGTCAGGCAAGTACCATTCTCCTGGCAACTGCCAAACCCAAACAACTCCATCTGATTGCCAAACAGAAGCATGATTGGTTACTCCAGAGAACACATCTCCACTGCTCTAGAGTCCAGTGGCTGTGTGCTTTGCACCACTGCATCCAACGGTTTGCATTGCACTTGGTGATGTAAGGCATGAACCATGAAGCTCTCTATGCACTGTTGTCGTGCTAATCTGATGGGCACACAGCGTTTGAAGGTCCTTAGCTATTGACTGCAGACAGTTGGTGACTTCTGCACACTGTGTTGTTCAGCATGCGATGACCCCGCTCTGTCATTTTACGTGGCCTACCACTTTGTTGCTGTAGTTCCCAGTTGCTTCCACTTTGTTATAATACCACTAACAGTTGACCGTGGAATATTAAGTAGCAATACAATGTCATGGATGGACTTATTGCACAGGTGGCAACCTATCACAGTACCACGCTTGAATTTACTGAGCTCCTGAGAGCGACCCATTCTTTCACAAATGTTTGTATTCTGCATGCCTAGGTGATGATTTTATATACCTGTGGCCATGGAGGTGCTTAGAACACCTGAATCCAATGATTTGGAGGGGTGTCCCAATACATATGGCAATACAGTTTGTGTGTGTGTGTGTGTATATATATATATATATAATTTTATTTATTTTTAGTAGAAATTCGTAACCACAACATACAACATACTGCGCCAAAAGATGAAATACACCAGGAACCTTGAACACAGGTCAGGAGGGAGGGGAAGTTTCATCTTTGCCTGAACTTTTTGGAATGAATACCCAACAACCATTGCAATGGACCATACTTGTGGCACCACCCAGGGGTGTATCTACTGCGAGGCAAACATGGCGTTTGCCTAGGGTGGCAATTTATATGGGGGAGGCACTGCCCTCCTGGAAGAAGGGACCTGGTGAGCTGGGCCATGCAGGACTGCCATCTGAGGAATTCCAACGGTACTCCTGTAGGTGGCCTGGACAGCAGAATGATCAGTGTGGAGGGAGGGAGCAGTTGCAGAAGGATTAACTGCTCCCCCTCTCCCTTCTGTCAGCTTTCTGCTGCTGGAGGGAGAGACAGATCTGACCGAATGGAGGGGGTTCCCTGGTGTTCCTGAGTGGCCGCTCTCCACTGAGCTCCTTTCCCCACCCACACTTAGAGCCAGGAGCAGGGAACAGGCTGGATCAGGGAGAGGAGAAGTGGTGGAGAGAAAAGAGCCAGGAGGAGGTGAGCTGTGATTTGTTATCTGGGCTCTCCCTCCTGTGTCCATGCAGCACATGATACACGATCACTGATAGATCGTATGTGACTGCACACACACAGTATGATTATCACCCCCTGCCCACTTTAGCTGCTGGCCAGAGATCAGCAGCCCTTGGAGGAGGTGGGGGTAATCATAGTGTGTGTGTGCTGTTTCATATAATCAGAGAGAGAGAGGGAAGAGAGTGAGAGAGAGAGGAGAGAGAAGGAAGAGAGAGAGAGAGAGAAGAGAGAGGAAATGAGAGAGAGAGGTGGGGAAGAGCGAGGGAAGAGCGAGCGAGGGAAGAGCGAGCAAGGGAAGAGCGAGCGAGGGAAGAGCGAGCGAGGGAAGAGAGGAAATGGGAGAGAGAAGGAGAGAGAGGGATAGGAAAGAGAGAGAGGTGGGGAAAAGAGAGAGGGAAGAGAGAGCGAGGGAAGAGAGAGGGAAGAGAGGGGGGCAGAGAGGGGGGAGAGAGAGGGAGAAAGAGAGGGGGGAGGGAGAAAGAGAGGGGGAGAAAGAGGGGGAGTAGAGAAAGGGGGGAGAGAGAGAAAGAGAGGGAAGAGAGAGAGGTGTGAGAGAGAGAGAGAGAGAGAGAGAGAAGAGAGTAGGAGAGGAGAGAGGGAAGAAAGAGAGGAGAAAGAGGGGGGAAGAGTTAGGGTTCAGGGAGGGGGGGGGGAGAGAGGGAAGAGAGACAGAGAAAGAGAGAGGGAAGACAGAGAGAGGGAAGAGAGAGAGGGAGAGAGAGATAGAGAGGGAAGAAAGGCGGAGAGAGAGAGAGAGAGGGGGGGGGGGAGAGGAAGAGAGGGAGAATCATACATTCACACACCTATTGAACTCTCTCGCTCCCTCATTGGGGGGGGGGGGCTGCTAAATGTTTGTGTTGCCTAGGGCAGCACAAAATCTAAATACACCACTGGGTTTGGCATTGCCAAAAGGGTCATTGTCATCTGGAATCAGGGGGCCCAAGCATCAGCAGCTAAGAGGGGTATGCTTAACCTGCATTTTATGGAAATCCACCAGCCCCCCCAGGCCCTACCCTCTGGAGTACAGACTCCCTGTTATCTATTTCTTTTTTTTTTTTTCTGATTACCACATGACCTGGTGGGTCCTCTCCCTTCTCCACTGTCCTCCAGAGGATGGAAGGGCCCTATGTGATTCAGACGGGAGTCTGTTAAAGAATTAAAGTGTCCCCTGCAAAGAATATAGGAAGCACTCACCTTGCTCACAAAATCTGTCTTTGCTGTAATATAGAGAAAACTCAACATGAAGAATCTTCAGAATCTAACACTCCTGGGAGTTTCAGATTCCTGCTCCTCTGGGACACTCTGTAGTTCCATCTGCCAGCCCCTATGTTACTACCATGTCCCTTTTTTGTGTTGGGTGTCAAAAAAAGATGAAATTAGACGCAGAGCCCTAATAGTATCCTAAAAAGATGGTGGACAGCACAGTGGCTAAATGGTTAGCACTTCCTCCTGGCAGTACTAGGGTCGTTGGTTTGAACCCCAACCATGGCATCACCTGCCTGGAGTTTGCATGTTCTCCCTGTGCCTGCGTGGGTTTCCTCTGGGTACTCCGGTTTGCTCCCACACTCCAAAGACATGCTGGTAGGTTAATTGGTCCTGTCTAAATTGTCCCTAATATGTGTATGTATGAATGTGAGTTAGGGAGCTTAGATTGTACACCCCTTGAGGGTTAGGGACTGATGTGAATGTACAATATGTATGTAAAGTGCTGCATAAATTGACAGCGCTATATAAGTACCTGAAATAAATAAATAAAAATAACTAAAAAGGGCCTACTGGAACCCAAGGTTCAAAGAAAACAGTATTATCAGGTATACTTTATACCTGTGTTTTGTCATTGTTGTTTGCTGAAACATGACATTTCTAAAGAGTTCACCTTTAAGGCATTGTATACTTTCAAATGTTGTTAAATAGGTAGTGCCTTTCCTTGTAATGATGGACTCACATGGCGTGGCTGCAATTTGTAGAGTCATGGCTGATCTATGTTCATTCACCTAGTTTGTCCCTATTAATTAAAGAGATAGGCAACATCACATGAAGTGTCCAATTTATGCCTCACCATTTCCTCTGTGTTACATCACAACCAGGGGCAGACTGACCATTTGGAAACTCGGGCACTGTCCGAGGGCCCGGGGTCAGTAGGGGGCCCCATGAGATACCCCTGGTACCTTTTTCATAGGCTTTTTTGAGTTTGGGCAAGGACACAGGGGCCCCATGATCCCCTATTGCCCGGGGGCCCCGTGAGTTGTCAGTCCACCCCTGATCACAAGTGTGGGAGTGATAATGTGATAAAACACAGCATGGTAATCTATCTGTTAATTGTGTTGCCTGTTTGTGTCTAATTACTATGTAGCTCTCACCTGTTGAGTTCTAGACTGGGAGACGCATGGTTGTGGGATATGTCGCTTCTTCACAGGAGATGTCAGCTCTTGGACTACAGAGAGGTCATGCATTAACGTGTGCAGTGCCATGCCACATGCCTCATGTTTGAGCACAAACTTAAAGTGCTGACACCAGAATGTGAAGATTTACTGCACTATAGACCAGGGGCGGACTGACAACTCATGGGGCCCCCGGGCAATAGGGGATCATGGGGCCCCAGTATTCTTGCCAAAACTCAAGCCTATGAAAAAGGTACCAGGGGCATCTCATGGGGCCCCCTACTGACCCCAGGCCCTCGGGCAGTGCCCGAGTTTCCAAATGGTCAGTCCGCCCTGCTATAGACTGTATGTACAGGTAAACAAATGACACCATAAAACTACATGATAAATGCACATCTTATGCAGATAAAAAAACTCAAGGTGCAGGTAGGAAGATCAATTTTGGATTTCACAAAATTAAAAAAAAAACAGTGCCCTCTAAGGTGTAAAATTAAAACAAAATTTTGATGGTTGCAGTACTCATGTTCTCTTTTGTGTTGTCCTCCATAGACCTGCCTATCTCTGACTCAGCACAGGTCCTCTTAAGGAAGAGTGGGGAAGCTTAACTTTTATGGAGTTTGGCTTTGAATGAATAAAATCCTTTAAATAAAAAACAAAAAAGCAAGCACAATGTCATTAAGAGGGAACAGGCATAATATTTAGTAAAACAAAAATGTATGCAATGATCAAAGTACACCACTTGGTAATGGGGTTGATTTACTAAAACCAGAGAGTGTAAAATCTGGTGTAGCTCTGCATTGTAGCCAATCAGCTTCTTATGTCAGCTTGTTCAATTAAGCTTTGACAAAAACTTTGGCTCAGAGACAAAAAGAAACGCATGCAAATCCTGGTGCCTGTGCAGTTCTTGTCTGTGTTTACAAATGTCTGACACAGATCTACCCATGCTGAAGCTGAAACTTGCTACAAAGTTGCAATGTACAGTCTGATGACTGGTGGAGAGGAGACTGAAGAAAAGTTCCCTTCTGCCTGCAGCAGCAGATGACATCATTGCAGCCTTGGCTAAGTCATTGGAGAGCAACTCAAGGAAGGCTTTTAATGATAAAAGCTGTACTGAAAAATGGATACTATTCCTATTTATTTCAGGATTTTATTCATGTAAAATTGTCAAGTTGCTAAATGTCCAAAAGGTGTGTTTTATCGCTTTCCAGAAAGAATTAGACAGGCAGTGAGGTGTTATATCGCCCCCTCACTGCCTGATTTAACCCTATAACGCTACTACTACTACTACTTTGACACTTGTCAAACCCTGTACCCTGAGTTAAAATTGCCGCTCCCATGAAGCAAAGCAGTTATTTTATAATTTGTGTGGGCATTTGGTGGTGGTAAAACCATAACTCAGCCACCCATTTTTACATCCCCCCCGCTCTTGCTGGCCACCTGTCTGAAAGAGATCATAGTAAATCAATCAATAGTAACTGGAATATTGCCATAGATATACAAATGGATATTTTTTTTAATTCTTTATCACATCTTCTAAACATACCATAGCAAAATCATGGAAGAAACCCAGTCTTTCTGTTTTCTAAGTGAAACAAAGTGTAATGCAGGCTATGAGTCATAGCAAGATGGAAGCTATTTTGTTAGACTGTATCCCTAAACATGTTAAATTCTGCCAACCCTGGGTCTATAATTATCTCCCCCTAAACTTTGATCAATCTTTACTTGAGCCATAAATGACCCTACATCCAAAATCTAGCTCCCTCTGCCTAATCTTGCACAGATCGTCCAGGCTGGGTGTGACCCAGGGGTGGACTGACCATTCGAGCACTCGGGCACTGCCCGAGGGCCCGGGGTCAGTAGGGGGCCCCATAAAATGCCCCGGTACCTTTTTATAGGCTTTTTTGGGTGTACTTTGAGTGTGGGCAAGGACACAGGGGCCTAGAGGCGGACTGACAACTCACGGGGCCCCCGGGCAATAGGAGATCATGGGGCCCCTGTGCCCTTGCCCGAACTCAAAAAAGCCTATGAAAAAAGGTACCAGGGGCATCTCATGGGGCCCCCTACTGACTCCGGACCCTCGGGCAGTGCCCGAGTTTCCAAATGGTCAGTCCACCCCTGGAGGGGCCCCATGATCCCCTATTGCCCGGGGGCCCCATGAGTTGTCAGTCCGCCCCTGGTGTGACCCCTAAACTCCCCTCCACTACCCCCCTCTTCCCCACCTCTATTATTCTTTATTTCTTCCCCCCAGTTTGATTTTCTTTTTCTTACAGAGCCTATTATTAGACTTTTAAGCTCTATGTACTTCTACTTGGGAACGTACAGGTCAATTTTTTATCAGGTGGTCTGCGGACTGTTATTACGAAGGTTTTGTTCACATTTGTTCCTATCAATACTAAAATGACGTTGATGGTCAATAACTTATTCACACAACTCAGAAAATGTAATGTTACCATTGTGGTTAGAGTGCTTATTGCTTATTCACGTACTCTGCATCTGTACACTACTTATCTATTCTAATAAAAAAATGCTGAACAAGGAAAAAAAATTATTAGAATATATCTACTATATATACAGTACATATATATACAGTACATATATATATATATATATATATATATATATATATATATATATACAGTCATGGCCAATAGATATATATATAAACATAGGGCAGACTCAATGGACTACTTGATCTTTCTCCTGTCACTCTTCTGTTTCTATATACGCTGTATCTGTTAGTTGCTCGGCATCTGTGCATATTTCACTACTTTACTGACTAAGAAAAAAAAGAAAAGAAAAAAATCAGCTATTACCCAAAGAAAAGCAGAACACCTAGAAGCCCTCATTACAATAATATAAAACAGTGCCAGCCGACAGCCGTGGATTCTTACACCGATCCCTTAAATCACAGCATATGTCTTTGTTGAAAACTATAACTGTCTTCAAACTGGATCCATTTAAATTGTAGCCATGCTAAATCAGCCTTCATTAAACTCCTCCAGGAGTCTTTCTTATAATGAAACAAAAATGGTGAAACTGAGATGAAAGAGAATGTAATAGGTGACAATTTATTCAAATGCCCATTATTTCTCCATTGAAATCTAGAATGTAAGTCGAAGTGTGTGAAGATCAGACATAACTCATAATTCAGCAGCTCCAATTATCTACACGTTCCTCTTCTAATCAGAGATATGTCTCAGAGATGGAGGTGATGGCCCCAGGTGACTTGGGTGCTCTCTGATCTACGGTCCGAAACTTGGTCATAGATCTTATTTTTCAAAAGTTTAAAAATTAACCTGGGATTTTACCAGTATTGGATAAAGCAACAGGTGCACTTTAATGTCCCCAAGCTGTGTAGACTGATCTTCTGTCTGAGCATTCACAGAAGTGAAGAGAAGAGGCTCTGCTTAAGCTGACCATACACCAGTCATATTTTTTTTTATACAACCGACAGGTGGGTTACAGACATCAGCTTCAGATAAACCTGTTGTTTGTTCTCTATAGGCAATACATAAGTCAACTTTAAGTAAGAGTTCTAGTGCAAAGTTCAACCAATGCATTTGTCTATATCAACATATAAATTAGATTCCTCCTTACTAGGGTTGAGTTGAACACACCTGGATTCAGTTTGTGGAGGTTCAGCCGAACATGTTAAAAGTTGTGATTCTGAACCTGAACGCTATTGAAGTAGATTGTTGCCGAATCTGTCAAATCAATTTCCACCATGCTTTAAGTGTCATTAAACTCAGGCTATGAAAAACTTTCATGGCATGCTATATAGCACAGTGTGCACACTCACGATGCTGCTAAAGCATTCATTTTGTGTAGATTGAAATATAACTGATCTCACCTTCAGCTGTCCCTTCCATCTTCTCTGTGTCCCCATTGCGGCCTGAGATTGTATAGACCAGCGGGTGTCCTCTACTGAGTATGAACCAGTTAATGTTCCCGTATTAGCTCTTCATTTCCTTCTTTTTATTATCTGTGAAGCCCATATGACTATATGTGGGTGTATAAACAGTGATAAATGGCACTCCCCTCTCTCACCTCCTCCATGTCCTATTGCTAAACATTATGTGGGCAGGATATAGTATGCTGTTTGATTACAATTACTAGGAAACTCCCAAAAAAGCTTAGTTATATTATAAATCAGTGTAGTGCTACTCCCTTGAGGGCCGCTGGATTTTACTGAGTCCCCCTAAGCTCTGCACAGCCAGGCAACACAAATTCTCCACACTTTCTATCAAAGTCAGTAAAAAAAGTCCTTCAGCTTGTTTTTGTTGTTTTTTTTTATTAGGGTTAACAACTTGGATGGGTTCTAGGGGTACATGGGATGCCCAAGGAACTGTAAAACTTGAGGATAACTTCTGCAAAAAAAAATGTGAACCAAAAATTAGCAACAGTCTTATTAAGGAGCAATGAGTCCACTTTTTGCATACCTCCTAAGACCCCAGATGAACATTCCCTCACCCGGCTGTCCTGGGGGTATCCTTCAGCAAAGTTTTCCAAGATCTACTGCAGGGTAGTAGATCTTGGAAACTAGTTGGGTATTGCACCTGACCGCACTCTCTCTTCTGTGGCCCAAGCAGGGGAGGACTGACCATTTGGAAACTCGGGCACTGCCCGAGGGCCCGGGGTCAGTAGGGGGCCCCATGAGATGTCCCTGGTACCTTTTTCATAGGATTTTTTGAGTTTGGGCAAGGACACAGGGGCCCCATGATCCCCTATTGCCCGGGGGCCCCATGAGTTGTCAGTCCGCCCCTGGGCCCCGGGGGTGTAGAAGTACTCACACTGTCCTTTTCCTGTAGCTTAGTGGGTTGCAGCTTCATTCATGCCTTATGCTAGCCTGGTTCTTTTCCAGCTGACAGGCTGTCCTCCCTAGGACACTATACAGCAGTGGAGATCCTTCTGTCTGCTCCAGCCTGTAGGTAGGCCTCCCCCCCTGGGGCCCCCCTCCCAGGCTTCATGCTCCAGCACCTTCCTTCAGTCCATCTTCCACTTGACTCCAACACACGCTATACTACTATACAAGCTCTCACAGTTAAGGGCTGTCCTAATCACTAGACCTGGCCTCCTGTCCGGGCATTGACCATGTTCCCCTAAACATGCAAATCCAGACATCCTCCCCTCCTCCTCACCTCTTCTAGAAAGTTCCTGTAGTTTTAGGAAGGGTGGGATGGCTCCAGAAGCCCTGACCTGTAGAGCCTCCCATATTATAGAGAGCATACATCAACAAAGTAATAGAAAACCCTCCCAATGATCTTTCCCTGTAGATGTCAAAGAACAGGTAAAGGTCATGTGACCACACAGAAATAGGGGACTTAGAGAATTTTTAAAATAAAAAAGGTCCCTAAACCTGCCTGTGAAGTGGCGCATCTCTACCATATAAACAAAGTAATAGCAAAATTGAAATTTACAAAGGATAAAAAGCTGTTTAAAACATATTTTCCTACAAGCTTCCTTTGTTTTCTAATTAATGTAATGGAGACTGCTTCCTCCCCCAAAATACATACCAGACCCACATCAAGGATGGGTCCCCATTGCATTACTTACAAAATAAAGGATACTTTCAGGGAAAAGTGAGTTAATAGCTGTTATTGTTTTCTATATTTCATTTTAGCTATACATTTTTTAAAAAAATAACATGATTTCCCTCTTAAAATAATACCAGATGGTTCAGATCTGGAATGGATTTTAAGGAACTCGGTGCAAAACAAAAAAATTACATAGAGTTCCCCCCCAATATGCATAGCAGACTCTTTGTATCTGGTTCAGATTTTACAGGAACAGGTAAAACAGCCCTTCAACCTTCACTGCAATCCAGAGCTCTATGTACCGGGTGCTTTTATTAATGGCTTTCAATAACTTCCAATGCTGCATAGACCACAAAGAAAAGCCAACACCTCAGTAAATCAGCAAAAAATTGATATAATTTAATGCAAAATAGTAAGGCACAGTAGAGTAGAAATCCAGTGCATTTTGGCCTTGAGGCCTTAGTCATGGCTAAGACCCAATGGCTAAAACCATTTTGGACTAAAGGATATCCATTTTCACTGATTTACTGGGGTTCTGGCTTTTCTTTGTGGTCTATGGTTTTTTACGGAGAGCCTCATGTGAAAGAAAAGGCATGGGAGTCTCCTTCCAATAACAAACCAGGATCCTGATCCACACAACACAACCTCCAACATGCTCTCATTAACAAGAAAAGTCACTTGTAAATAAACACTAAAGTCCTTTATAAAAAAAAAAAAAGAGAAAAAAAAGTCCATCTCATTAAATCCCGGGTCAATCAGGATGAATGTTACTCCCAATCAGGGGTGGACTGACAACGCATGGGGCCCCTGGGCAATAGGAGATCATGGGGCCCTTGTGTCCTTGCCCAAACTCAAAAAAGCCTATGAAAAAGGTACCAGGGGCATCTCATGGGGCCCCCTACTGACCCCGGGCCCTCGGGCAGTGCCAGAGTTTCCAAATGGTCCCCTGCTCCCAATATCATTCCCCACCATTGATTGAAAGACAAAAATCATTAATAAGCTGATCCCTCCACTTGTGCTGCACTTTCACTGGTAGTGACAGTCTCTTGGCTGTCACTAGGTTTAGAAACAAAAGGGCAGGGATCTGGTGACAACACTAACTGAATTTGGACATGGCCATTATTGGTCTAAGGCCATCTCTAGATTTGTCAGTGATGTCACCACATAAGCAAAGGTGCTTATGTTACCAGGGATTCCTGGTTCTGTAAGTGAATATGGATGGTGATACCACTAGTCATCCTTAAAGGGGAACTTCACCCTCCAGGGCATGTTGCCTCCCATCCAACCCTCCTCTCCTCTACTGCAAAAATTGAGGCTTTGTTTTTTGTCCTTTATTTTGTTTCGGAAAGAATGGCCTGAACACACACGTCTTTGTGTAGGCGAATGACTCGAACTTTGCCCGTATGGCCTCCTGGTATATGTTGTCTCATATCCCAGGAGGCATAATTCTTCTTTAGGAAAAGAAGAGGGGGTGGGGCCAGGTGGGGCCTCATCGGTGAAGCTGCTGGTTTACCCCGATAAGGCCGGTAGCTTATCGATGACACAGAAGAAGATGGCGGAGCGGGACCATGAGGGGTGCAGAGAAGAAGCGGATCTCAGCAGGACAATGCTGGTTCTGCTGGGTAGGTGAGTACCTTCAATGTGCAGGACCTGCAACCAGGTAATTAGGGGGGGTAAAAAAAGGGGGGTGGGTTAGGGAGCCTTATGTTCCGCTTTAACAATCATTAACAGGAGGAAGCTGTTATGTATAATATTGATAGGCCTTGTCTTCTACTTGGCCAGTTCACACCACCGCAAACATAAAGCATATCTGTTGCTCTGTCCTGAATGGGTTATAAGAAATTAGTTCCGCAGTTCATCTTAGCAGAACTTCATCAAGCCTGAAATGTCAGTTTTCATTCGGAGGTGACCTTTAAAGTGATTTCTACATTATTTCAGTCTACTCTTCAACATTCTTATCTTGCTTTAAATAGACTCCCTTTAATCACCTTGGATTTTATACAGCATTTAGCATCATAATCTATGGGTTTAACCTTGACCAGTTTTGGGGATAGAATGTGCTGGAATTATTTGAATTATTGGACTGCCCTAAAGTTGGCTACATGTTTAATCCAAGCCCATAATTTTGTCATTATCCCCAGGCAGCAAAATCCACCTCCTCACCCGGGAACATGTAATATTCTTCAGCTAGGTCTGATTTATTACCATTGCCTATTCATCTGACACTGAATATTGTGATATATAGCAATATTTAAAATTCTGGAGATAAACAGCTGAAATAAATGGCTCGGCTTGTACAAATGGGACAATCACCGCCAAGGGAAGCTGTAAAACGTAAAAATGGGAGCGGAGTCATACTGAGTGCTGTTTGAATTGGGGAGTTCAGGCAATCATTTTCCACCCGGGAATGTCTCCTCTGTCACTTAGTCAAATCCTTCAACTGTTCCTGCAGTGGAATTATCATATGGCGGAAGGATAAAATCCACTTCTAACCTCACTTTGCATAATCCTCCCTCCTACATCCTCCAACATATAACTTTACTGCAAAATTCAGAAATTTTCCATTTTAATACTGTTTATGATAGGATGGGCTGTAGATTATGTTCTGCTATAAATGTGTAAATCCTAAATTAAAGAGACCCTGTCAATTCCCTAAAATTATTTAAATACAGGTCCTTGCAATAGAAGAGTAGTGATGAACCTGATGAGTAGGTTCAGCCTGACCCCATGGGAAACTATTACACGATAGCAGGCTGCTGGCCCAATCAGTTGCAGCTAGGGAATGCTCCACCCGCAGCCGCATGTAAGAAAAGGGCATCATTGACCTAGGCAATATTTGGACAACTATTGTCCCAATATGGTTATGTGGCCATATTAGATCACTGATGACCCCAGCATCCCTGTTCCTCTGTTACATGCTTCTGCAAAGTAGGGAATTACCCAGCACAGCTGATTGGGCAGCTGACAACTCCATGTATGTTTAGTCCTTACCTCATTATTATAGTAGAAGAATTGTTCTTGTTTCCCCAGTGGCTTATGTCTCCTACCTTCCCTTTATGAGACTAATCAACATTTGACACTTCCAGAAGTGTCAGATGCCTGGGTCCTACACTGTATGCTGTATTTCCTTCTGCTGTGCTGTCCCCATGATCGTCATGTCCTTTAATGATGTACAGATCCAGAAGCTGGAGTAAGGAACCACATAATGTGTCAGGGAACAATCCTGGAAGTGTTGAATGCTGAAGAATGTGTTAAAGAAGAGAGGGGGGGGGGACACAAGTCACCAGAAAGGTGTATATAGACCTCTTATATTGCATAGATATGGTGTTTCAAATGAACCAGAAGGGTCACTTTAAGACCCAATGCATACTAAACATTTGCCCAGCTCTTCTAAACAGTTTTCTCCTGCCAAGGAAAAAGCAACTTCAAAAACATGCCTAAGCCTCATTTTTACAGATCTGCTTAGGTGCATCAAGCATTTGAACATTCATTCATTTCATTGGCCATAATATTGATTTATTACGGTAATTGAAATGGATGAATGCTCAAGCATTAAATGCGCCTAGCGTGTGGATACGCATTTCCTCGAGTTTAGGCGCGGTTGGCATTTTTTTTTCTACCAAAAAAGCTCCTCTCCTGAATGCACAGATGGTATTTCTTTTCTTGCCTCTAAACTCCCCTTCCTATAAACACTTCGGTGTGCAGGGGGGGGGCTTTTAGAGGCAATACCAAAAACATCAATGCCTGGAAAACAGACGTTTGTGAGTTGCAGTGTGCTTGAGGCCTAAAGGGTCATATACAGGAGAATTGTATTTAAGCCCAACTCTAGGACTTAGAAAACATCTACTCTTGCAGTGGGCCCCCCTACTGCAATGATTAAATGCTTGTTATGTATAGGGGAATAGAGGAATAGGCATCATTGCCTAATCTAACTCAATGCCACCACCCCCCATGCATTCCAAGGGGACAGAAAAAATTCCCTTGCAATGAGTAGGGGGTGGGAGGGAGTGGTTATTGCAAGTGCATTTTTTCTATGCCCAGAGTTGGACTTTAAGAAAAAAGAAGGGACTCCTATTGGTGACTACTTCTTAAACTTCTAAGAAAACCCCTTTTTCTCGTAAAGTCCATCTCTGGGTACAGAAGAAAATACCATTGCAATGCCCCCCCTCCATGCACTGCACGGGTTAAATGCTTGTTATATTTAGAGGTGCTACTAAGTCCATCAGTATTAAAGCTACTTGATTAGCCACAAAGCCAGGCAACAAGCATTTTCAGACGGCGGTCAGCAATGACAGCCTCCACTTTCTCTCAGTATTATTCATGTAAACCTGATCGCTAAAATGTTGTATAGGCTTTGACATGATAATGTATAACTACAGGTAATTTTTTTTTTCGCCTGGCAATACTAAGGTCATTGGTTCGCATCCTAACCACGGCACCACATGTCTGAAGTTTGCATGTTCTCCCAGTGGCTGCGTGGGTTTCCTCTTGATACTCCAATTTCCACCCGCACTCCAAAGACATGCGGGTAGGTTAAAGCGGAGTTCCACTCACCCTGTCAAAAAACAAAAGTCTGCAGCTACAAAAACTGTAAAAAACAGCCACTTACCTGCCCCTCGGTCCCATGGTGTGTCCCCCGCAGCCCGTTTCATCCTGTATTCCAGGATGCCGGCATCTTCAGTGTGGGCACCCAGCTGTGACAGCTTGTGGCTTTACAGCCGGGTACCCACTGCGCATGTGCGAGTAGCGCTGCGCTTCATGAATGGTCCTGTAGTCTTCTGGGACCTGTCATGTGTCCCAAAAGACTACAGGGAGGGAAGGAGGGAGGGAGGACACCTTCCGCTTCTGGTCGCCTAGGCGATCGAACCAGAAGTGGGTACCTGTCAAATTTGGGTATCCGCTCCCCCCAAAGGTGTCAATCCTTAATAGGGAGCGGGGGAGCAGTCCTTAAAGTGGAACTTCCCATTTTGGGTGGAGCTCCGCTTTAATTGGCTCCTATATAAATTGGTCCTAGTATGTAAATGTATGAGTGAGTTAGGAACCTTAGATTGTATGCTCCTTGAGGGTTAGGGACTGATATGAATGTACTATAGTGTATATGTCTGTGTGTGTATGAAGTGCTGTATAAATGAACGCTGCTATTTGAGTTCCTGAGAGAAGTTCTGCTGACTTTCATCATCCAATCATGTGCAAGTAAAAATGCTGATATATACATTTTCCTAGCATATGATTGGATATTCTTTGCAAAGTGAAGCTTATATTATAACTAAAGGCAAAACTTTTTTTTTTTTTTAAGTTTTGGATGGCGTGGAGAAGGATTAGAACCCCTGTTAGTTTTTATTGCTGTCTGTGCCCCCATTAGGGAAATTCACCCTCTCTATTTGTCCTGTTTACCATTATTATTGAAAGTGAAAGTAAAGAAAATCCCAAACTTTGGGTGGATATCCTTAATGGGGACACAGACAGCAATGAAAACTGACAGGTGTTCTAATCCTTCTCCACGCCAACCAAAACTAAAAAAGAAAAAAAATTAGTTTTGCTTTTAATTATACTATAAGCTTCATTTTGCAAAGAATGCCCAATAATATGCTAGGAAAATGTATAAATCAGCATTTTTACTTACACATGATTGGAGGATGAAAGTCAGCAGAGCTTATTTCAGGTACTTAAATAGCACCATTCATTTACACAGCACTTTACACACATATATTTATTTAATTTTATTGAGATATATATATTACATTCATATCAGTCCCTAAACCTCAAGGAGCATACAATCTAAGGTCCCTAATTCACTCATACATTTACATACTAGGGCCAATTTACATAGGAGCCAATTAACCTACTAGCAGGTCTTTGGAGTGTGGGAGGAAACTGGAGTACCAAGAGGAAACCCATACAGCCACTAGGAGAACATACAAGTTCCAGACAGGTGATGCCGTGGTTAGGATGCGAACCAATGACCTTAGTATTGCCAGCTGGGGAAAAAAAAATTGCGTTTAGTTATACTTTAACATGTCAAAGCCTATACGACATTTTAGCGATCAGGTTTACATGAATTTATACTGAGAGAATGGGGAGGCTATCATTGCTGACCACCTTCTGAAAATGCTTGTTGCCTGGCTTTATCGCTAATCCAATTACCTTAGTACTGCCAGGCAGAAGTGCTAATCACTTGGCTACTGAGCTTCTGCTCAATTCTGAAATTCTGGAGCAACTGTTCTTGCAGAGTGCAACTGCACTTTGCGAAGTGCACAGTCCATTCCCCTTTAGTAAATCACCCCAGTTTATCTTTTTGGATAGAGTAGAGAAGAGCATGCCACACATTTTGAGTTGGCTGCAGAGCAATATATGCGATAAAATACTTCAGTGGAGACAGGGGCGGACTGACAACTCATGGGGCCCCCGGGCAATAGGGGATCATGGGGCCCCTGTGTCCTTGCCCACACTCAAACCACACCCCAAAAAAGCCTATAAAAAAGGTACCAGGGGCATCTCATGGGGCCCCTACTGACTCAGGGCCCTCGGGCAGTGCCCAAGTTCCCAAATGGTCAGTCCGCCCCTGGGAGACACCTATTCCTGTGACAACTCTCTAAGACAGAAATTCTGTTCATGGTGGAGAGATTTTCTCTCATTTCCTGTTGCGTCTCAATGGCAGGAAATTAGTAGAAATCTCTAGGCTGGACACAGACAGCAGAAAATAAATGGATAGTAAAACTTTCCCCACTTTATATTTAAAAATGGACTAGACATATACTTTAAACTGAATGCATAAGCAGCATTAACGGGCAATGCCATGTTCTTTACACATTGCAAAAATATATTTTTTTAAAGATTTCCATTATCTAACAAAAGCTGGTGGTCAATAAACATTGTACCTTGAAAGTATTTTTTTCAACACACATCTGACAAATATAACAAAGACTAGATATCCTGGCCATTTTTGATTAATAATAAAAGAGACTCATTGGTAGAATGGAATTGTACATTATTTCACAGCGGTATACACAAGCCGAACTTTGATAAATCGCCCTCACATGGCAACAGCACACGGCTCAGTGGAGCCTAGAATGAGCTACGTACTTCGTATGATCAAACACCATTAAGGGAACATTTGTCAGGTAATGGATATCGATATCTACGTTTCACAACAGGTGGCTCTTTTGTTTTTATTATAAAACTGGTGAATGCCATATAAACTCATGAATAGTATAAGTGTCCAGTTGAAAACAATGTTTAAAAACAATTAGAGTGAAACTCCAGTATTTGTATATACATTTCAATTGAAACTATTGAACTAGACACTTTATTGTGCATACAGTAGCGTACCAATATACATTGTAGCCCATGCAGAGCCCGGGGCAGTATGAGGTTACCATTATGGAGTCTGGAAAAATTCAGTGTGAACTGTTTATGACTAGGATATTAAAGGTGATTTATCTCCCAAACTGCCTGCCCACCACTCCATCACTTATCAACATCTAAGTAACCCACACAGGACACAAAGTGGTGTTTAATGGTCATAGCAGCCTTTAATTGAAAAATGTATAAATAACAGAATTACAATAAATATAATAGACATCCTCTGTATAGACGAAACGCGTAAGAAAAGGCTATTGTCCTATGACATCATCACGCCCCTCCTCCCCCGATGTACTGCAGTGAGGCTTCTGCTGTGCTTTTATTACCTTGAGATACTTAATCACAGCCCAAGAACAGCCAGTGGAAGTCCCTGTTGGTACTGAAGGTGCCACTATATCTCAAAGTCATCTGGAGCCGATGTTTCTTGCAATGTTAATCTCTTATTATTTGGAGATCACTGTGATCCAGTAAGAGAGTTTGCACATTTGATTGCAAGGTAGTTTGGAACTTTCACACGCTGAATTTTGGCACCTGATCTTAATTCAAGATCTTGGATTGGCTTTTCCAGAGCACTGAATATTTTTTTTGGGGAGAGTGGAGTTTTATCACGTTAAAGCGGAGCTCCACCCAAACGGGGAAGTTCCACTTTAAGGACTGCTCCCCCGCACCCCATTACGTATTGGCACCTTTGGGGGGCAGGGGGGAGCGGGTACCCAAATTTTACAGGTACCCGCTCTCATTTCCGGTCCAATCGCCTAGGTCAGTGGTGGGCAACCTTTTTTTTCAACTGAGCCAAATCTCGCCAAAACCACGATTGAAATTTATTTTGAGAGCCACATTTTTAAAACTGAAAATACATCCCCCATATAGTAATTCATCCCCCATAGTAATTCATCCCCCATAGTAATTCATCCCCCATATAGTAATTCATCCCCCATATAGTAATTCATCCCCCATAGTAATTCATCCCCCTATAGTAATTCATCCCCCATATAGTAATTCATACCCCATATAGTAATTCATCCCCCATATAGTAATTCATCCCCCATAGTATTTCATCCCCCATATAGTAATTCATCCCCCATAGTAATTCATCCCCCATAGTAATTCATCTCCCATAGTAATTCATCCCCCATATAGTAATTCATCCCCCATAGTAATTCATCCCCCATATAGTAATTCATCCCCCATATAGTAATTCATCCCCCATAGTAATTAATCCCCCATAGTAATTCATCCCCCCTATAGTAATTCATCCCCCCTATAGTAATTCATCCCCCCTATAGTAATTCATCCCCCATAGTAATTCATCCCCCATATAGTAATTCATCCCCCATAGTAATTAATCCCCCCTATAGTAATTCATCCCCCATATAGTAATTCATCCCCCATATAGTAATTCATCCCCCCTATAGTAAATAATTCCCCATATAGTAATTCATCCCCCATATAGTAATTCATCCCGCATAGTAATTCATCCCCCCTATAGTAATTCATCCCCCCTATAGTAATTCATTCCCCCTATAGTAATTCATTCCCCCTATAGTAATTCATTCCCCCTATAGTAATTCATCCCCCCTATAGTAATTCATCCCCCATATAGTAATTCACCCCCTATAGTAATTCATCCCCCATAGTAATTCATCCCCCATATAGTAATTCATCCCCCATAGTAATTCTTCCCCCATAGAGTAATTCATCCCCCATAGTAATTCATCCCCCATAGTAATTCATCCCCCATAGTAATTCATCCCCCATATAGTAATTCATCCCCCATATAGTAATTCATCCCCATATAGTAATTCATCCCCCCTATAGTAATTCATCCCCCATAGTAATTCATCCCCCCTATATTAATTCATTCCCCATAGTAATTCATCCCCCATATTGTGTCAATTCACTTACCTTTGCTCCGCGCGTTCCTCTCGCCGTGTTCCCGCGCCGTTCTGGTCTTCAGGGTGGACTGTGAGAGGAGAGGAGTTAGTCACGCTGCCCCGCCTACATCCTGGCTGCCCCGCTTACATCTTGACAGCTGCAGAGTCCTGACTTTTGGGGCGGCCGCCCAAGAGGAGGGAGGGGGACGGGCGCCCGAGAGGAGGGAGGGGGGCGGGCGCCCGGCACACAGAAGAGCCGCATTTAAGTTTGTAAAGAGTCGCATGTGGCTCGCGAGCCGTGGCTTGCCGACCACTGGTCTAGGTGATCGGAAGTGGAAGGTGTCCTCCCTCCCTGTCATCTTGTGGGACACGTGACAGGTCCCAGAAGACTACAGGACCATTCATGAAGCGCAGCGCTACTCGCGCATGCACAGTGGGTACCCGGCTGTGAAGCCGCAAGCTGTCACAGCCGGGTGCCCACACTGAAGATGCCGGCCTCCTGGAATACAGGACGGCCGGAGAAATGTGCTGCGGGGGACACACCACGGGACCGAGGGACAGGTAAGTGGCTGTTTTTTAAAAGTCAGCAGCTACAGTTTTTGTAGCTGCTTACTTTTATTTTTTGACAGGTGAGTGGAACTCCACTTTAAGTTACATTGATTACACTTTTTTGTTATTTATTTATTGCTTGAATTATTTCACAATTTGGTGGTTTTAGAAGCACTTATATACATTACGGTGGGTTTAATTAGCATCATTTTATTGTTTTGTTTATTATTATTTATTTTATTATTTTCATTCAGTTTCATTTTTATTGATCATTCTTTTTGTGTACCAATAGAAATGACATCCCAAGGTCTTTGTAGGCATGTCTACTTAACTGAGTACCTGCATAAACCCACCAAGCAAGTCTCTAGCTGCACAACACGACTTGGAGACAACTGCACCAATAGCTGCTGATACAACCAGGAATGATCTACAAGTTCACTATCACTGAAGCATAAGGGCCAGTTCACACTACAAAAACGCACTCCGGATACATTTTTGCTTCCAGTTCACACCATGCTCAGTTTCGGTGCAGTTTTGATGCAGTTTGCTATGTTCCAGTATGGTTCTGTACAGAAAAAAATGCAGCCTGTTCTACTTTTTTTTTCTGCACTGGAAACTGATTGGAACTGACATTGGAATACATGGAACACACTATGCATGCATTTTTTATGCAGAAATAAAGCGCATTGAACTACATCAAGTGTGAACTAAAAGATAAGGGAAGTCATACTTAAGACGGTTCCCTACCAATTTACATTGGACCCTAATGACGGCCTTCAAGGAGCTTGTACCCTGCCAGTTGCTATGACTCTTCAGACCAAAACTGTAACAGTCCACAGCTGATTGATAACAGCCATCAAAATAAAGAGATGGAAGAGAAGGGTGGGAAGTTTTTCCAACGTCAACACTCTGCATACTGAAGACTTACAAGAATCCTCCTCCAAATCATCCCCTGAAGCTCTTTCTGTTCCTGTCTGACCAACCGATCAGGTAAGTACCCTTGACTCTGTATTTTCTTTTAACTTCAAAAAACTCTCCTATGCCAACCTTTTTTAACCCAGTCATGCAGACCCTACATCTATGTCTCTCCTTCTTTTAATTCCAGCTTTGATATAGAAGGGATAAAGTCAGACCAAGGGGCGGACTGACAACTCATGGGGCCCCCGGGCAGTAGGGGATCATGGGGCCCCTGTGCCCTCACCCACAAACAAAAAAGCCTATGAAAAAGCCAATGAAAGATACTAGGGGCATCTCATGGGGCCCCCTACTGACCCCGGGTCCCCGGGCAGTGCCCGAGTGTTCAAATGGTCAGTCCGCCCCTGGTCAGACCTCAGTATCTTTACTAGTCATAGAATCCCCTCTGTGCAGTAAGAAGCATTTGCTTAGTTGTCTTAGCAGTGTAGATTTATCGCCCTCTGAACCTTTTGCTACAGACTGTGATTAACCCTGTATGTCTAATGTAGTAAGAAATCTTGGAGTTATATAGCATGTATATAGATGTAAAATCTTTTATCTCCAAAGAAAAAAAAAGTTTGCTGTAGCCGATTATAACGTGTTAGCTGGAGTTTGGCTTCAATTTGTTATCGTATTCAAATCCGCTAATGCTCCCATCCCCACCAGACTGGCAATGCTGTTGACTGCTGTGTCCTGTACCCATTTCTCCAGCGTGGTGTCTCACTAATACAGGAGGTGTGTTATTGATGCGATCATTAAGTGACAACAGAGGGGAAAAAAGCCTAAGATAAGGAAACTGATACAGTCACCACATCTAATGACTGGTAAGCTGCAATATATTACATTTTTGATAATGGGTTTAATACTGTTTTAAATGCTCCTTTATGACTAGGAGACAAGAAAAAGCCATTTTACTTTCCTGATGCTCTGCGGGAAGCACATGCAGGGAAAGAAGAGCAATGTGAAGCACCATGAAAAAGTTAATTACATTAATATATTTTGTATTAAAAAAAATGCACGGCAGATATGTTTATACTGGAAAATGAGGAAGCAGAACATAGAATAAGAGATATATGTACTTTATTGTAAGTTACAATGAGAAGCTTGCCATTGACACCCAGGGCTATTATCACTCACAGCAAGTCCATCATTACATTGTCCACCTTATTACTTTGCTGATATTGACCACTGGATCATGTGGTGCCATTTCCAAGGGAGTGATGAATGTGGGAAATTGATGTTTCTAGGATCCCTATCATTGCAGTTTATGTCCCTAACACATCTCACTTCCAGGAAGAGAGAAAACTTTAATGGCTTTCCAAGATAGCGATCAGGCTTTTGTTAATTGGTTGTCCACCGATGCATTTTTTTTTTGTTCGTTGATATGCAGCTTCACAGTTGCATCCTATTGCCCAAAGGAAACATTTCTTATTGGAATTTTGCTGTACTTATAATGTTTAATATTGAAGGGACAAAAATGTAGAGATGATAATAAATAGCAGTCGCATAATAAACATACAAAACAATAAAAAATATATTTAAAGAAATACAAATATAAAAGCAATATCAATGCAATTTATAAATATCAATATATAAAATCCTCCACCATGAAGTGTCCATGAATCGTGGCTATCCAAATTGTAATAATTCAACCCTAAAAGTGGCTGTAAACTCTTTATATAAACCCAGTGAAGTGACTGGCCTCAGGTGATACACAGAAATAAAAAATCGTCCTAAAATAGTTGTGCCTGCAGTCATCTCTTCTCAGCATCTGTTCAAAGTCCAGAATTTATAAAACTTGTCTGAGCTTTCAGAAAACAGGGGGAAGAGAGCTCAAGTTACACACTGCAAAGCTCAGTGAAGAGAGCTCTGAGAGCTGATTGGAGGGAAGGGGACCACCGCCCCATCACAGGCTGTGCCCTCCCCTGTCACCATTTTTCTCTTGCTGTCAGGAAAAAGTGTCAGAAGTGATTCATGCAGATAGCAGAGAAACAAAGCAGCAGACAGGAATGACAATAATGCAGGCCATACATAGGTCAAAATCCGGATTAATTTTCTTTAGAAAATTGGAAATGTGCATTTTGTAATGCGATGGTGCCACCATTGATTTCAAAATTCAACCAACCAAGCCTTCAATTCCCCCTCATGTTGCTACAGAAAAGAATTTTCATGGCCAAAAATTTTCTTTTCTTTCCAGGTCACAGCTTTATATTTCTTGAACGATTCTCCCATCATTGATTCGAAATTCATTCCATTTTTTCAAAACATTTCCAAATGCCCGATCACTCAGATTTGATGGTTATATGAAAATCGGCCATTTCTGTGACCCACTAATGATGCGAAATTTGAACGAAAGATTTTCAAAAGAAATTTCTTTCGGAATTTGACCCGAGTATGGCCAGCTTTAGTGCTCTGGATTGAGACAAGTACAAACTATAGAGGGATTATACTATTTCATTTTTTGTGTGAGGTTTACAACCACTTTAAATGAAATTCATGCTCCCCATTTCCATGATCTCAACCACTATAAGAGAGGGACTCCAGATATTTGACATTTCAATTATAGGATGGTCAAAAAGAGCTCTGTGGTCCCAAGCTTTCACAGCCACTGTTCCAGAGGAATTTCCAGCAGGTGGGATAACATTCCCAATGAGTGATATACAGTATCTTATGCAATTATGCAATCGTTTAGTTCTTTATTTCAATCGCATCCACACAATATCCAGATAAATGATGAAAGCAATATTGGATCTAATGTACGAGCAGTGGGATGATTGAAGAACAATTTGTTTTTTGTGTTCTGAAATAAAAAAAAAATAATAAAAACTACTCCTTCCCCCCCTCATGCCCAAGAGTAGTGTCTGCTCTCTCCCTCCCCACAGAACAGATTGATAGCAGTGGAAGCCATTAGCCCCTGCTGCTGTCAATCAAATCCTGTGACGAGGGGGTGGGGGCAGGACCAAGGTGCGCTATCTGTGTCCATTGACAAGCAGCTAGGAAGCAAGCTCGCATGAGCGCCTCCATAGGAAGCAGCTCCCTATGGAGCACTCACCAAAGAGGAGAGCTCCATAGGGAGCACTGGCAGGGGACACCAGAAGAGGATCAGGGCTGCTCTGTGACAAATCAGAGCAGGTAAGTATGACATGTTTATTTTTATTAAAAAAAAGTGAGTTAACGTTGCATTAGCGCAGCCCAAAAGGCAGCAGGTCAATGAGTGTTGCTGTGCATTGTGTTGTCGTGTGTGTCTTGGAGTGCCGAAAACACATGTTAGAAATGTTACCACACATTGTAGTAATGCCCATATGTAGTGTAATGGGACCATGTGTATGTAGATTAGCTCTTTCTTACTCATCTCAGGGTGATCCATGAAGCACACTGTTGCACCTTGCATGGGGTTCCCCAGGGTTCCTATGATGGACAGGGCAAAACACACACACATCTTCCTTTGTGACTACCAGAGCAGCTCAACCAGAACCCAGGCCCTCTATCCAACCTCTTCTGTTCTGACTAGTCCCCAGAAACAAGTCCATGGCCAAGACTAATATTAGTACAAAAAAAGTCCACATCAGGCTCCTTGGAAAGGGTAGGTATCTTTACTAACAAATGATAAGTGAACAATCAGCCATACTGGGTAATGGCAGCACATTGCTTACAACAGTTCTTAATGATGATGAGAGAGAGAGAAACCGTGCCCTTGCAGTAGTCCAGACTCAAGGGGAGGAATGCTGTAATTCTTACCTCCCCAAATTGGGAGAAGCCTGAATGCTGGCCCCGAAGAGGTGCTTACTTAATGCTTACCCTAGGCTACCTCCTTCCTAAGGGTGTGCACCAACTAGAAGAACCAAACATGCTTTCCAGACAGCAGTGACGTCCCCCCAACAATGAGCAATGGCGCTTCTATCCTTTGAATGCTAAGTATAACTGTGAATCTTAGTGGGCAGGGACTAGGATGCCAAGGCAGGAAGAATTGACTTAAAGGTGGCTTCACCCCATTACACATTACTGCAACACAAAAGTATTACCTGACCTAAGTGGACAGTTGCCACATGGTAAAACCGCAGTACATAGTTACATACCCTGACAAAAAAAAGACAAAAGTTCATCCAGTTCAACCATTAAAAAAAAGTTATAATCTTATACCCACAGTTGATCCAGAGGAAGGCAAAAAACCCAGCAAAGCATGATATAATTTGCTCCTGCAGGGCAAAAAATTCCTTCCTGATCCTCTGAGAGGCAATCGGATATTCCCTGGATCAACTTTACCTATAAATGTTAGTATCCAGTTATATTCTGTGTATCCAAGAAAGAATCCAGGACTTTTTTAAAGTAATCCACTGAGCTGGCCAGAACCAACTCTTGAGGGATTCTATTCCACAATTTCACAGCTCTCACTGTGAAGAAATCTTTCCGTATTTGGAGATTAAATCTCTTTTCCTCCAGGCGTAAAGAATACCCCCTTGTCCTCTGTGATGACTTCAGAGTGAATAGCTCTACACCGAGTTCACTATATGAATCACTGATGTATTTATACATGTTGATCATATCCCCCCTTATGTATTATACATGGAGATCATATCCCCCTTATGTATTATACATGGAGAGCATATCCCCCCTTATGTATTATACATGGAGATCATATCCCCCCTTATGTATTCTAAATGGAGATCATATCCCCCCTTATGTATTATACATGGAGATCATATCCCCCTTATGTATTATACATGGAGATCATATCCCCCCTTATGTATTATACATGGAGATCATATCCCCCTTATGTATTATACATGGAGATCATATCCCCCCTTATGTATTATACATGGAGATCATATCCCCCTTATGTATTATACATGGAGATCATATCCCCCCTTATGTATTATACATGGAGATCATATCCCCCTTATGTATTATACATGGAGATCATATCCCCCCTTATGTATTATACATGGAGATCATATCCCCCTTATGTATTATACATGGAGATCATATCCCCCCTTATGTATTATACATGGAGATCATATCCCTCTTATGTATTATACATGGAGATCATATCCCCCCTTATGTATTATACATGGAGATCATATCCCTCTTATGTATTATACATGGAGATCATATCCCCCCTTATGTATTATACATGGAGATCATATCCCCCCTTATGTATTATACATGGAGATCATATCCCCCTTATGTATTATACATGGTGATCACATCCCCCCTTATGTATTATACATGGAGATCATATCCCCCCTATGTATTATACATGGAGATCATACCCCCCCTTATGTATTATACATGGAGATCATATCCCCCCTTATGTATTATACATGGAGATCATATCCCCCCTTATGTATTATACATGGAGATCATATCCCCTTATGTATTATACATGTTGATCATACCCCCCCTTATGTATTATACATGGAGATCATATCCCCCTTATGTATTATACATGGTGATCATATCCCCCTTATGTATTATACATGGAGATCATATCCCCCCTTATGTATTATACATGGAGATCATATCCCCCTTATGTATTATACATGGAGATCATATCCCCCCTTATGTATTATACATGGAGATCATATCCCCCCTTATGTATTATACATGGAGATCATATCCCCCCTTATGTATTATACATGGAGATCATATCCCCCCTTATGTATTATACATGGAGATCATATCCCCCTTATGTATTATACATGGAGATCATATCCCCCCTTATGTATTATACATGGTGATCATATCCCCCCTTATGTATTATACATGGAGATCATATCCCCCTTATGTATTATACATGGAGATCATATCCCCCCTTATGTATTATACATGGAGATCATATCCCCCCTTATGTATTATACATGGAGATCATATCCCCCTTATGTATTATACATGGTGATCATATCCCCCCTTATGTATTATACATGGAGATCATATCCCCCCTATGTATTATACATGGAAATCATACCCCCCCTTATGTATTATACATGGAGATCATATCCCCCCCCTTATGTATTATACATGGTGATCATATCCCCCCTTATGTATTATACATGAAGATCATATCCCCCCTTATGTATTATACATGGAGATCATATCCCCCCTTATGTATTATACATGGAGATCATATCCCCCCTTATGTATTATACATGGTGATCATATCCCCCTTATGTATTATACATGGAGATCATATCCCCCCTTATGTATTATACATGGAGATCATATCCCCCCTTATGTATTATACATGGAGATCATATCCCCCCTTATGTATTATACATGGAGATCATATCCCCTTATGTATTATACATGTTGATCATACCCCCCCCTTATGTATTATACATGGAGATCATATCCCCCTTATGTATTATACATGGTGATCATATCCCCCTTATGTATTATACATGGAGATCATATCCCCCCTTATGTATTATACATGGAGATCATATCCCCCTTATGTATTATACATGGAGATCATATCCCCCCTTATGTATTATACATGGAGATCATATCCCCCCTTATGTATTATACATGGAGATCATATCCCCCCTTATGTATTATACATGGAGATCATATCCCCCCTTATGTATTATACATGGAGATCATATCCCCCTTATGTATTATACATGGAGATCATATCCCCCCTTATGTATTATACATGGTGATCATATCCCCCCTTATGTATTATACATGGAGATCATATCCCCCCTTATGTATTATACATGGTGATCATATCCCCCCTTATGTATTATACATGGAGATCATATCCCCCCTTATGTATTATACATGGAGATCATATCCCCCTTATGTATTATACATGGAGATCATATCCCCCCTTATGTATTATACATGGAGATCATATCCCCCCTTATGTATTATACATGGTGATCATATCCCCCCTTATGTATTATACATGGAGATCATATCCCCCTTATGTATTATACATGTTGATCATACCCCCCCTTATGTATTATACATGGAGATCATATCCCCCTTATGTATTATACATGGTGATCATATCCCCCTTATGTATTATACATGGAGATCATATCCCCCCTTATGTATTATACATGGAGATCATATCCCCCTTATGTATTATACATGGAGATCATATCCCCCCTTATGTATTATACATGGAGATCATATCCCCCTTATGTATTATACATGGAGATCATATCCCCCCTTATGTATCATACATGGAGATCATATCCCCCCTTATGTATCATACATGGAGATCATATCCCCCCTTATGTTTTATACATGGAGATCATATCCCCCTTATGTATTATACATGGTGATCATATCCTCCTTATGTATTATACAAGGAGATCATATCCCCGCTTATGTATTATATATGGAGATCATATCCCCCCTTATGTATTATACATGGTGATCATATCCCCCCTTATGTATCATACATGGAGATCATATCCCCCTTATGTATTATACATGGAGATCATATCCCCCCTTATGTATTATACATGGAGATCATATCCCCCTTATGTATTATACATGGAGATCATATCCCCCTTATGTATTATACATGGAGATCATATCCCCCCTTATGTATTATACATGGAGATCATATCCCCCCTTATGTATTATACATGGAGATCATATCCCCCTTATGTATTATACATGGAGATCATATCCCCCCTTATGTATTATACATGGTGATCATATCCCCCTTATGTATTATACATGGAGATCATATCCCCCCTTATGTATTATACATGGAGATCATATCCCCCCTTATGTATTATACATGGTGATCATATCCCCCCTTATGTATTATACATGGTGATCATATCCCCCCCTTATGTATTATACATGGAGATCATATCCCCCCTTATGTATTATACATGGAGATCATATCCCCCCTTAATCTCCTCTTCTCAAGAGAATAAATTCAGTTCCTCTAATCTTTCCTCATAGCTGAGCTCAGCAGGGGGCGATGTGGTGCACAATTCAGTACATCACACAACTTCCTTTTTTATCTTTATTTGAAGTGCACAAAAGTGACACTTCATTCATGTCACTGTAGAGCCGCATGGTGTGCTACACTGCTGTACATTGACATGCAATCCTATCCAGTGCGCTGCAATGAAATGCAACATGTCTGCATTTGATCACAGATCACTGCAACGCAGCGCCTGGCTGTGTTTCAGTGCGAACAGGACGCATAGAAAACAATTGTTGGCCCTTAAAGTTCACAATAAATCTTGTTCCTATTACTTTCTATAGCACCAAAAAGTTGGCAGCTGGCAAGCTCTCTAATGTACATATGCAGCAGATGTTTCAAACTTGTTTGAAACAAACAGAAACCTGACTTTAGAGTTAATTACTTCACAGCTCAAGCAGCTAGAGAGGTCAGGGATATTTTAAGGCCCTTTTACATTGTGTTATGAATATGCAAATACTCTAATGACCGTAGTCTGGGAACAGGTGCACTTTAAAGTGGTTCTTCACCCTTTAAAAAAAAACAAAACAAATTAAAAGTAGCTACAAATACTGTAGCTGCTGACTTTTCATAAAAGGGCACTTACATTTCCAGCAGTTCAGCGGCATGATCACCGGAACCGCTTCTTCACTGGTCTTTGGGTCCCTGGCTTTGGCAAGCTTCCCATGGGCAGCTGGATGTGATTCCTTGTGGCTTCACAGTTGGATACCCACTTTGCATGTGTGAGCCATGCTGTGCCTTGTGGAAGGTCCCTTCTGGGAAAGGTTGCGGGGGGGGGGGAGAACTTCTGACGGATCGCCCCCCCCCACACACACACACACACACACCCAAAAGTACCAAAAATAGAAGAGGTGGGGACAGAGGGCATAAAGTGGAACCTTCCATTTATTTATTTTTTTAATTATATCTTTTATTACATTTTTCAATACAAGAATCAACATTGTATCATATTTATCAAAAATACAAACATCCCACATAGATTATCTCTCCCCCCCCCATTAAATTACCCTTGTCCAGATAGTTCTTTTCATCTCTTTACTTTCGTATTTTTTTGCTGTCTATATCCCTATTTTCCCTCTTTCCTTTTCCCTTCTTTGATCTCTCTCCTTTCTCCTCTTATTATCTTCATATATGACCCTCCAGTTATTCAGTTTAATCCTCCAACCTCACTGCCTGGGATTCCCACCACTTCCCGATATTTTTTCGATGTCTTACAGTCATATCATCTACTCCATGCCTTTCTATATTTTTCCATTTTATCTTCATCTATATGGTAAAACTCCTCCATCTTATTTATATACTCGATCCTACCCATCCAATCCCTCAATGTTGAGGTCTCCTGTTCCTGCCAAAATTTGGGAAAAAGTCCTTTAGCCTCACTGATTAGGTGATATAGTATACTGTTTTTATATTGTTTCACTGACCACTCTGAATTATAAAATAAGCACACCCACGGGTCCTTCTGAATAACGATCCCCATTATCTCCTGTATATATTGGATTATATCTTGCTTAAACACCTGTATTTTTGGACAATCCCACCATAACTGTGCCATTGTTCCTTTAGACCAACATCCCCTCCAACACAGTGGTGGAACTTCTGCTCGTTGTCTGTGTCACACTAGGTGTAAAATACCATCTAGTTAAACATTTGTAATTCATTTTAACTGTGTCAATATTCATCATCCTGTGTGTTAACGTAAAACATTTAATTTTTCTGTTACTCATTTTTGTTCCCAATTCCCTTTCCCATTTCTCTAAGAATAACGGAGGAGGAATCTCCCATTAGGAGTGAAGTTCCACTTTAAGTAGCACAGGGTACATTTCACTAGGTGATTCTGATAAGTTTGTTGACCTCACCTACTATGTAGCACAATACATCAGGTAGTTTATCAGTGTATGATATCATGCTTATGTGAAAGATCTAAACATAAAGTTTATTGTATATTGTATAAAGAACAATGCAAGCTTGTTTATTTCAATACATGTATAACTACAGGCTCTTACGCATTGTACACATTGTACCAGCCTCGAAGTGTCCTTAAAGTTCTGCCATCTCAGTTTCTTGAAAAAAAACAAAAAAACTGTCTTTGGTATCATTATATGCTTGCCAGCCTCTAATGGTTGAATATGTATAATACAAGCATCTGATGCATGAGTTAATATAATAATAGCCTTGAGTGTTGGTTTATAAAGCCAGCTGCCTGAGTAACACTAACCTAGGACTTGGCATACCAGCGAACATAATCAGCAAGCATTGACAAAAATATATAGTTTCAATAAAATGGACAAATTCAAGTAGAATTCTAGCCAAAATTCTTTTTAGTACTTTTTAGTACTGCAGCTGTTCTAAGTTAGATTAGAACCTGGGGAGATTTCTTCCTACTCTGGAGACCCAATTTTTACTTTCTGTTTTAAGAACAAACAGGAAGTGAAGGAAAATCATCCCCAACGTTTTGTGACAAATGTCACAAAAAAAGAAAAATAGATAATTTCTTTGTACCACTGGGTCCAGTGACAACTCAGATAATTTCATTTATCCTCCCTTTTTGGTTACCAAGGCAAATAGTGAGGGTGAATCTTCCAACCAAGAGGAAGAAATATTTGTAAAATCTCTTTATGACCACTCATGTCTCCATATTGGTGTCACTTTTCTAAAACAAAATATGTACTTGTTGAGGTCCTACTGCTTGGAAGACCTTTAAGTTGTGACTATTGCCCCTACACAAATTTGTTGTAAGCAATTGTGCCCCATTGCACATCACTGAAGAAACATTACTGATTTACAATTTATGGGTGGAAAGCACACAGCTAATTTTTAGAAGATTTTTGCTGTTTTGCAGAGATATGCTGGTTGAAAATTCCAACACCCACTGCTGCTACACCCACCAACCACTATGCCACAAGTGAGCATCTGCAGAGCTGTAGTGATGTAGAAGCTACAGATGGAACCACACCTCACAGTGGTGGAAGGGATCCCACATTGCTTGAAATGTTGGGTGCCAAAGATTCTTTGGCCTTCAAAGATCAGATTCACTGTTAGGGCTTGGATGTAAACCCTGGACCTGTGCTGTGTCTGGCAGTAACTCTTTCTGCTAAGCCACCTGAGATGCTGGACCACTCACTTCTAACCCAGTAGACAATCTTGCCTTGTACCTTGTTTTTCATGAACCTTGAACTCTTTTCTACTCCCATGAACTTCCTGATGTAAGCCATACCTCTGCAATAACTGCTTGCCAAATAATTGTGCTATCTCCAGCCAATTTCTCACTCTTGTCAATCTTGCTGCCATTCGTATCTTTGCTACAACTCATTTCCAATCTTTGGCTTGTTCATCAACTACAGTTCTGCTTGATCCCAACTGGCAACCACTTTTCACCAACGTTTGACTAGTTTACTTGTAGGTAGGTGCAATCTGCTTCCTCCACTGTAAGTGGTGTGCAACTGAAGTGGTACTGCAGCTGGAAAGGAATTCAAGAGAAGCCTAGCTTCTCCATGATTTTCTGGGCCTTTAGAGCAGTGTTCCAGTTGGCTATACTGCATCCAAGTGACCCCTGGCAGCCATCTTGGGTGCAAAAGAGCCTTTTTAGGTCCCTGCTCCAGACTTTGACATGCATTGTCGGTAGTGGATAGTGCAGAGAAAGACCCATCTTAAAGGGAAAGTGATTAGCAGCAAGAAGAGGTTCCAGATGAATATGGGACTGGAGAGAGACGCTCTCAGTGCATCTGAATCTGCTGTATTGCCAAGCTACATGAGATAGTGGGTGTTGCCGGGCGTGGTGCTCTTTCCATTTGGCTGCTTTTAAAGTTGAGCCATTCCTTCAATACAAGTTCGTAATCTCTGCCACAGGACTCTACTTTACTATGCTGTCTATGCTTCTGCTTGATCTCAGTCTGCTATATCGACTACTGGACCCCGGCTTGTTCAACTCCTGGTGGGGCGATGCTGAGAACCACGACCTGGTACTAACACACAGCAAAACCCATCTCCACCATCCGGAGCTCTGGTGAAAATCAGTTAGTACTTAGACCCCGCACCTTGGGTGAGCCAACATTATCCTCCAAGGGATCTGCTTGTAGACCTATCCTGCTGGTCGTTGGGAGCCTTTCTATTGCTATAGCTACACGTCTCTGAGCCCTGACCATGACACTCATAGTCTACCAGCATGGTAAGTTCTATAAATTATATGCAGGATAATTTTTTTTTAGTTTTTGGAGATAGTCACTTTAAATAGTTTATAAGGTTACCATTTTATTTCCTTTGTTACTTCTTTGCCTTTAAATGTCTTCTTTATTAATTCCAACTCTGTGCTTGAAAGTATTAAGCCTTTTTTTTTATATGCTTTATTCTTTCATAAGTAAAGAGAGAGAGGGCGAAAAAAAAATTATAATGCGGCTGTGAATGTATTGAGGTAGCAGTTTCCAGCGAATTTTATGCTGCCGTCTGAAAATCACGAACGTCGGAGCCTTTTTCAAATAATACAGAAATTCTCTGAATATTCATAATGATCTTTAATAAGGATCTAACATATTTTTCATATTTCACCAGAAAGAAAAATCCTGCATACATTTACAGAAGAAAAAAAAAAAAGACAAGGACTGTTATATTGTATCATTAAAAATAGATATTATGGCGTAGAGTTTCTTGAGAGGCCAGCGACAACTGTGATGAAGGATTTCAGTCACTTTGGGTCATTCTCTCATCTTGGAAGACTAGAAGGAGATCTACGAGATGGTAACAATCAGATTAATGTTCAGGAGAAACTGAACCAATATTTAAAGAGTTCTTGCAAGAAGTCATTATTCTGTCAGTGTCATGGCAACCAGGAGAAGATAATATCATCATGGAATGGAGTCTTGAACTTTCCCCTTGCAAAATTATCACCTCTGGATTTCATGTTTTTCTTAACAAATGAAATTTTGCCACTTCACACAGAAATAAAAGGTGTTTTCAGTGTACTTGTATACTTTTAGACACATGTTCTGTTTTCTTACGTTATCTCAGAAATGTATATCTTAGGAGAACTTTTAGTGGTTTTTGTGACAATTGTGAGGTCTGGCTAATGAACCCTAACTTCATGGAGTGAATAGAGAAGTAGTAGTGAATGCTGTGCCATCCTCATTTTGGCCAAAATTCACAATTCTGTAATACAAATGGTCAGATTTAAACCTCATCTTTAGGGTAGGTAGCCATAGAAAGTTACACATTTGAGAAACCACAAATACAGATTAAAGTGGCTGTAAATCCTTACATATACCCAGTGAAGTGACTGACCTCAGGTGATACACAGAGATAAAACAAATCCTCCTACATAAGTTGTACCTGTTATCTACAGTCTTCTCTTCTTTACAGCCTTTCAATGTGCAGAATTTATACAGCTTGCCTGAGCTTTCAAAAAGCATGGGCGGGGAGAGACACTCTGCAGAGCTCAGTGAGAGCTGATTGGAGGGAAGAGGCACGCCCCTTTCACACAGCACACAGGAACATAGCTGAGGATGTCAATCACAGTGTGCTTGAGCTCCCTTCCGTATAAACTTTTTACCTACTGGAAAACTTGCCATAAGTGACTCATGCTAATAGCAAAAGAAAAAAAAGCATACAGAAATGACACTTAGTGCTCTGGATTGAGTAAAATACACACTATAGAAGGATATTTGCTTTGTTCATATTTCATGTCTGAAGTTTAAAGCCACTTTAAAGGCTACGTTCATCTTTTCCAGAAAATAGCTTATGCCAGGGCTCAAAAGTTCAAGTCCGGAGCTACTAGCCAGGTCTTAAGCATTACTCGCCACCAGTTACCCCACCAAACCCCTGCCTCAAAACACGCCCTCATAAATTATCTCATGAAATGACATTGTTAAATGTTTTATGCAGAATAAAGTTACAAAAATAAATATTAACAACAACTTTAACAATACAAAACATAAAGCAATGTAAACATAAAAGGAAAATACGTGCTTTACATAAATAGGGACACCAATGCTGAGGCACTATTTTTCCTAGTGATACCAAAGCTGAGGCACTATTCCTCCCACTGACACCAACAATGGGGCCCTATTCCTCCCACTGACACCAAACATGTGGCACTATTCCTCCCACTGACACCAATGATGGGCACTATTCCTTCCACTGACACCAATGATGGGGCACTATTCCTTCCACTGACACCAATGATGAGGCACTATTCCTTCCACTGACACCAAGCATCGGGCATTGTCCTTTTTACTGATACCAATGACAGGGTATAATTCCCCCCACTGATACAAACGCTGAGGCATTATTCCTTCCACTGAAACCAAAGTTAAGGCACTACTACTCCCAAAGAATATCCAGGGAACCTTGGTATCTCCACCACCATGCAGTAGTCCTAATTCATTCCTCCTCCACTGAAGCATGCACACCTCCATCCTTAGCCTTAATCCAGGGAACCTCAGTGTCTCCATCATACATACAAGCTTCACACTTCAATGGAGGAGGAATGAAATGGGACTATTGCATGGTGGTGAAGACACCGAGTTCCCTGGATGCCCAGTTAAGGATGGAGGTGTCCACGCACACCTCCATCATTAACTGAAATCCAGAAACATCAATATTTCCATATGGTCACACTTTGCTGCTCACCAGATCTCTTGATGTAAGAAGGACAAAGGTCACCCTGCTGCACAACTTGGAATCCACCTCACACAGTCTCCTCCTTGCAGCCAGAGCCTCACACGTGTGCTAGAGGGCCAACCCCACCCTCTACTCAAGTTCCATCCAATCAAAATGTAAGTCTCCGACTCAAATGGTGTTCTCACTCCTGAGAGAGCTCTGTCCTCAGCAATGAGCATGTGTGCCTGTCATCTGCGCTAAGGATTTCTTGATTCCTGAGCCCTGCCTGATCAGCTGCTGGAGGAGGAGGTGGGAGGAGGGATCTCTGCCTACATCTCTGTTCTGAAGTGACACATGCTGTCATCTGCAGGATTCTGCTTCTGCTGGCAAGGTTACTGTCCATGATTGGCACACACTCGCCCCACATTATTTCCACTCGCCAAATGAGAGCAGGCGAATGGAAAATTTGAGGCCTGGCTTATGCAGTCAGGGGACCCCAGCAGATACTACAAATCTGTGCAGCTTTGTAAAATGATCAATAATTTTATTGTTTTGCTTGTAGGCCATTTGTATCTACTCAGGAAACTGAATTTAAAAAATTATAGTTATTTACACCCATGTCTGCCACCCGCACACACCCCTGCCTTGTTACCAGGATGCAAAAACTGTTTTCACTCTTGCAATGCTGGAATTGAGAATGCACGGGTTTTCAGGTCCTAGCCTGAGGGTCAACATGCTCTGGTAAGCTGCAGAGTGTTTTATTGTGGGTGTATGTCATTTTCCTGGTCGAAGTTGAACTTTCTTCTCTTATTTCGCAAGAATACCATCTGGAAAAAATTGTTATTGTTTAATCTGATGACACCTTTCCTATATTGTTCTTCTGAAGACTTGAATATCTTCACTTATTTGAACTACAATATTTAACCTCCTATTGTCTGGGTGGTTGGCACACAAGTTTTTCACATTATTTATTTGTATATTGTGAAAATAGTACAATTTATTTTTCAGGTATGTTTAAGTTGCACATTATCACTATATTGAGTGTATCACAGTTGTTTGTACTGTTTATTTTTCTGCATTATTGCTACACGTTTGTCCACATTTATAGTACTGAGTATCAAAGTACAGTGTTAGCAACGCAGGAGGTTGTTTATTCCAAGTGCAGATTAATTTATAGATATAGAACAGAATTTAAGTTGTATCTGAAAGTCATTGCAACAGCCTTTTTTTCAATGTGCTGTCAGGAGATAACATCTCATTTAACCCGAGGGCAACAGAAAGCAGTGCCATGCCATTACAAATAAACAGTAATGCATATTGAACTAATGATAGGAAGTTTTATGGGATGCTAAAAAGCAGAAGCTATGTGCTTTCAGACTGTCTCTCTCTAATTTAAAGTTTAATTAAACCCACATTATAAAAAACTATCAAATGCTATATTACTTGCTGTTCATACTCATTCACTATGGGATTCATTTTCTGTATTCTGCAAAATAACCTAGCTGATCCTGCTGTTCTCTATCTCCCCCTGCTGTCCATGTCCCCACTGCAGTTGGGGATATTGCAGAGCAGTGTTGGCAGCTACTCCACATGCTGAGTTTCATGTTATTCTAAGACAGAGGCTAGAGGGGCATGAACTTAAATATATATTTGATGATTTAAAACAGTTTACCGATATTGATTTTTTTTTCTGTATTCCAAATGCTGTTTTTTTTTTAACATGTGACCAACAGCAGAGGATAAGAAGCTCCTCCTACTTAGACAGGCTGGGAAAGAGCCAAGTCATGTGACAGCTGTACATTGGTTAGGTTATAGGTACTTAAGTTTTTTTTTTTATTTTATTTTGCAGTGCCATCATCCACATACAGAAAGAGAAGGGTAATGTAAATTAAAGAGTGTGTGTTTAGTATCACATTAAAGTCTATACAAAGATAGCAGAGAGCAGGCATGTAGGGAAGATAATGGGACACTTATCTGTCTTAGTTGCATGCAATCAGAACTTTACCTAATATAAGATATTGCAAACAAAATGATTTATACACAAAGTCGTTCTGGAGAAGATTGGGATTGAGGGAAACATTTGAAAATGAGCCCAGAGCTTCACTTGCTGGCTGGCACAATACACTATATTGCCAAAAGTATTGGTCGGCCTGCCTTTACATGCACATGAAATTTAATGGCATCCCAGTATTTGTCCATAGGGTTCAATATTGAGTTGGCCCACCCATTACAGCTACAACAGCTTCAACTCTTCTGGGAAGGCTGTCCACAAGGTTTAGGAGTGTGTCTATGGGAATGTTTGACCATTCTTCCAGAAGCACATTTGTGAGGTCAGGCACTGATGTCGAATGAGAAGGCCTGGCCCGCAGTCTCCACACTAAGTCATCCAAAATGTGTTCTATCAGGTTGAAGTCAGGACTCTGTGCAGGTCAGTCAAGTTCCTCCACCCCAAACTCGCTCATCCATGTCTTTATGGACCTTGCTTTGTGCACTGGTGCGCAGTCATGTTGGAACAGAAAGGGGCCATCCCCAAACTGTTCCCACAAAGTTGGGAGCATGAAATTGTCCAAAATGTCTTGGTATGCTGACACCTTAAGAGTTCCCTTCAATGGTACTAAGGGGCCAAGCTCAACCCCTAAAGAACAACCCCACACCATAATCCCCCCTCCACCAAACATTACACTTGGCACAATGAAGTCATCAAGTACCGTTCTCCTGGCATCTGCAAAAAGTCAGACAAGTCCATCGGATTGTCAGATAGTGAAGCGTGATTCATCACTCCAGAGAACACGTCTCCACTGCTGTAGAGTCCAGTGGTGGCGTGCTTTACACCACTGCATCTGACGCTTTGCATTGCACTTGTTGATGTAAGGCTTCAATTCTTCTGGAAAGGTTGTCCACAAGGTTTAGGAGTGTGTCTATGGGAAGGTTTGACCATTGTTCCAGAAGCGCATTTGTGAGGTCAAGCACTGATGTCACACGATAAGGCCTGGCTTGCAGTCTCCACTCTAATTCATCCCAAAGGTGTTCTATCGGATTGAGGTCAGGAATCTGTGCAGGCCAGTGTATAGTGTTTATGTTCCTTACTTAATCATAAACATGTTTATGAGATTACTAAATGCAATCTTTTTTATATATCTAATGTTTTAGACCCAGTGACATCATCCCTGGGTTTCTGTGGTTCTCTTGAATAAAAGCAAACAAGGGCACACTCTCATCTTGCATTACCATGGTACACCACGTGTTTATTATGTGATCAAATAGATATATACTCACAAACCAAAGGAGAGTAAAAGCAGAATTAGTTGTCCGCAATGGCAGTCAATACAATGGTGTGCCCTAATTAGAGATAAGCTGATGCGTTTCGGGAGATGAACCCCCTTCTTCAGAGCTCTGGAGAAGGGGGTTCGTCTCCCGAAATGCGTCAGCTTATCCCCAATTAGGGCACAGCATTGTATTGACTGCCATTGCGGACTATAATTCTGCTTTTAATCTCCTTTGTTTTGTGAGTATATACAGTATCTATTTGATCACATAATAAACACGTGGTGTACCACGGTAATGCACGATGAGAGTGCGCCCTTGTTTGCTTTTGTTCATCAGTATCCAGATTTCCCGATCTTTGAAGGGCTGCACCTCCCCATTTGGCATTCTAAATTCCTTCTAGTCTGCATGAAGATTTGAGCACTGGTTTTGTTTGTTTGTTCTGTGGTTCTCTATTTAAATGTACGCAGTTCGTGGCTGGTAAGAGGGTCAGAAGGGTATATAGCTTCCTGAAAACATCACAGTACCCTGCCTCAGATCCTCTCTCAAGATTAAGAGTTATGCAAATATCAAAATGCCTGGATGGGTGAATGCAAGTCTGGAGGAGTGGGCATTCCTACATAGACTGCATTTGCATGCAGACTGCCAAAGGTACCACTTACACGTGCCTAGACCAAGCATTAGTTAGGAATAAGTATGCCTATTGACTAAATCTCCTGTCTTTCTGTCTTAAATGCCAAAGTACCTCCTGCTTGCAGAGGCTCTGGCATTTCACTGTTGAATGAAATGGGTTGGACTTTATCTTGGCCAGAAGTTGAGTCTTTGTGTTTAGCATGGGTCTAGGCTCCAAAGGGTCTGCAAAAGGATACAGGGATTGCTCTGAAGACTAAAACCAATAGTTGCAGGTTTCGTAATCTACCCATACTTCAGCAGTATTGTTACCTTAGAAGCCAGGCCAGGTTCATGTTAACCTACCAGATTGGGTTTCCCTGCAATTTTACTTGGAAGTTGGAGCCAGTACCACAGATAATAATGCATACTATGTCTACACTCTTCACATTTTATTTAATCTTTTATAGCAATTAATTTTATTTTTGTAGAGCTACCTATTCTGTTTGCTTTGGGTTGGAAAAGATAACAAGTGGCAATAGCAGGCAAGCATCCACCCCATAATAACTCACAAACTGCATGTACATATATAGAATTTAATTAGACCACCAGCCAGAACATTTTTATTAGTTTCATATAGTTTGAGAAAGGCATACAGCTCCAAACAAATTTTTACTTCTGTTGGTGTTCCCATATGAAAATGTTCCCCTCACTTCCTTCTATTGTAAAATGAATTGCTGGCCAGGCTCAGGAACTGTAAATATTTAACTGTTCTTAAAATGGTTCTTCACAATAGAAAGAAAAAACGAAAACTCAGCAGCTCTAAATACTGTAGCTACTGATTTTTAATAATAGGGCACTTGCCTATCCAGGTATCCAGCACTGTCCTCACCCAGGCCAACTCTTTGCCAGTCTTCAGGTCCTTCAACATGCTTTCTTTGGGAAGCCAGCTGTGACTGCTTGCTACTTCACAGCCGACTTCTCATTGCACATGTGGGAACTGCATTGTGCTTTTATGAATGGTCCCGCAGCCTTCAGGGACAAGGGGAACTGCAGAGATCTGACCAGAAGTGCAAGTGTCAGAGCTAGGTATCCGCCCCCCCTAAAAAAAAAATAGAGAATGACTTGTGATTCAACACAGATGGAGTTGGGTTTTAATGAGTCTGGGCAGCTCTGTCTCATAGATGAGGAAAGTGGAATAGTATTGCTGGACCCTGTGAGGTTATCTTTGGTATGGCTTTCTTACAGCAATGATGTAAAAAAAAATGGTTCCTAGGCAGGTGTATTCTACACCCAAGAGGATCTGCACTGTCTCCTTGTCTTGTAGTGTAATGGAAATGGAAGTGCCATACCAATGCTGAGCCCTCATGCACATTGGACATTTTGATAATGCTGGTAACGTTAGCAGTGTAAAGTCGGGTTAAAAACGTGAGTTTTTCAGCTTTTGTTAGCGTTTTTGTATTAGCGTTTAGCGGCATTTTCTGCGATTAGCAGAGTTTTTCTGCATTTGCATTTTTTAGCATTGTTTTTTTACCAGAAAAAAAAATTTGATACAAAAAAAGTCCAAAAACACTGGTTTGCGGCTTTTTACCGTGTTTTGCCATGTTTTACAGCTAAAAAAACTCCTCTAGAAACCCACTAGTCCTGGGTTTTTTTTTCCAGCCCAAAAAATGTCCCTGCCAAAAAATGTTGATTACAGTCTATGTGTATACATGGACACATAGGAAAACATGCTGGATGCCTTACTGGCTGTAGAAAAATTGTCAAAAACCATAGATAGCAGCTGTAAAAACGTTGTGTTCATGAGGGCTAAAAGGTCCAAACACAACTTTATTGAAGGCTAAAAGGTCCAAACACAACTTTATTGAAGGCTAAAAAGTCGAAACACAACTTTATTGAAGGCTAAATGGTCCAAACACAACTCTATTGAGGGTTAAAAGGTCCAAACACAACTTTATTCCAATATAAATCAGAGGGACAATCCAAACAGTTTCCAACATTTTTCGAGGGTCCAGTAATGTCCGCTTCATTAGCACATGGTTAAATATAATGTAAATGAATCAAGCTGCCATACAAGCTGCTGACAGGGCCTGTGTTTGGAATCATATTTAAAAAATAACATTAAAGGTACGGCTCATGTCTACCTCATTCACATCGTGTTCAATCAAGCCCTAATTAAGGGGATATTTTGAACCCTTGAAAAATGTTTCCTACTCTTTGGATTGTCTCTTGACTTTTATTGGAATAAAGTTGTATTTGGACCCCTTAGAAGTAGGGTGGCACTTCAATTTCCATTTCATTCCCACATGATGGCCTCTATCAGCCAGACTGGAATGTTCCAAATATATAAGGTCCGTACATTGATTAATTACTGCTTCTTGAAACATCACCTTGTAGATACATGATTAGTAGAGATGAGCGAATCGAACTTGGCGAAGTGGAATTAGTTTCGAATATTAGGAAAAATTTGATTCGCACCGAATCCGAATTTTAGCAAACTTCGGATGCACGAATCGAATTTTCCCCGATCAGCCGGCAAAAAGTGTCACTGCAGAGAGCTCCGCTATTTCTGACAGTTCTCTGACAGTTCCTTCACATTTACAGCGGTTGAAACATTGTATCTATTTGTTTCCATTTAGGATACAGATGTTTTTATTCGGAAAAAAATAGATACAATGTTTCAACCGCTGTAAATGTGAAGGAACTGTCAGAGAACTGTCAGAAATAGCGGAGCTCTCTGCAGATACACTTTTTGCTGTACTGGAATTCTTCTTCTTTTCATTCTTCTTCTTCTTTTCATTCTTCTTCTTCTTCTTCTTCTTTTCATTCTTCTTCTTTTCATTCTTCTTCTTCTTTTCATTCTTCTTTTCATTCTTCTTCTTCTTCTTTTCATTCTTCTTCTTCTTCTTTTCATTCTTCTTCTTCTTCTTTTTATTCTTCTTCTTTTCATTCTTCTTCTTTTCATTCTTCTTCTTCTTCTTTTCATTCTTCTTTTCATTCTTCTCATTCTTCTTCTTCTTCTTTTCATTCTTCTTTTCATTCTTCTTTTCATTCTTCTTCTCATTCTTCTTTTCATTCTTCTTCTTCTTCTTCTTTTCATTCTTCTTCTTCTTCTTTTCATTCTTCTTTTCATTCTTCTTCTTCTTCTTTTCATTCTTCTTCTTCTTCTTCTTCTTTTCATTCTTCTTTTCATTCTTCTTCTTCTTTTCATTCTTCTTCTTTTCATTCTTCTTCTTTTCATTCTTCTCATTCTTCTTTTCATTCTTCTTCTTCTTTTCATTCTTCTTCTTCTTCTTTTCATTCTTCTTCTTCTTCTTTTCATTCTTCTTCTTCTTCTTTTCATTCTTCTTCTTTTCATTCTTCTTTTCATTCTTCTTCTTCTTCTTTTCATTCTTCTTCTTTTCATTCTTCTTTTCATTCTTCTCATTCTTCTTTTCATTCTTCTTTTCATTCTTCTTCTCATTCTTCTTTTCATTCTGCTTCTTCTTCTTTTCATTCTGCTTCTTCTTCTTTTCATTCTTCTTCTTCTTCTTTTCATTCTTCTTTTCATTCTTCTTCTTCTTCTTCTTCTTCTTCTTCTTCGTCGTGCCCGTGACTGCCCAAATGAGTGAAGTGTGCGGTGATTCTAAGATCGACGGCACTCATCTGCATGTCATACTGACTGACAGTATTATTTCTCTTCCCCAGCAGACTCCAAGGGCATTTAAATTAAAGGTACAGTGTTCTGCACTAATATAAAGGCTCTCTGAAGCCTAGAAACCCTTTTAATAAGTTAAATTCGCAGCGAATAAATTCGCATCGAATCGAATTTCTCCCGCAAATTCGGCGAATCAGCCGAATCGAATTTTTTAATAATTCGCTCATCTCTAATGATTAGCATCATATGTATGTGCCCTAAGAGAATGGAAAACAACACGCAAGCAAGAGGGAGGCTTCTCAACCTTGATTCTCTATTCTCAAGTAATTTCAAGAAAAGAATAATATACATTAAGTCTATATAGGCAAAGTAGACAATTCTTTCATTCTTTTATGTCATATCTGATGTAGATATATTATTTATATTTTATTTTTGCTATTGTAAAAGAGTAAAAAGGTCAAAGTTAATAAATATCATTGAAAAGCCTTGAAGCTGAGCTTCATTTATCTTTTCATATAATATGTCATGTCAGATAAGAGTAGAGTAGGACTAAAAAGGAGGATTGTGTCACTCAACCATATGCATTCTGATATATTACAGCTTAGCTGGAAGGTGTTTTAAAGAAAGTTCTTTTCAAGAATTACAGAAGGTTAATTTGGCCTTAGAACAGGATTGCATTGAAGAGTTAGCCAGATCAGTAGAAGAACTTCAGACACTTCAGGTACTTTCATAACACTTGGAAAGAAATGAAGCCTCTGGGTTGAAATGTTTTCCGATTCCTCCCCTAGTGTTAATTCTACTCGATGATGAATAACCTAGGAAAGCTTTATAAGAGATGAAACAGGAACAATGCAGGCACAAGATGAAAGTTTCTTCACTTACCAAAGTGTATTTTTTTACATATTGTATATTGGAAAAAGCTGATGGAACCAACATTTCTATTTGTTGTAGGAACACGCATGCCGTAGCCCTTTATATTTTTGCTGTTTGGCGAAAAAAAAACCCCCACCATCACGTACATCAGGGGTTAAAATTTTGAGTCCAGACCTACTAGCCGGTCACAAAACTTACTCTCCACCAGTTGCCCCACCCAACCTTGCCCAGGTCCGCCCCCAACCCCTCCCCTGGCCCACCCCGCCCCAACCCTGCCCTCTTAAAGCTTATGAAATTAAATTTTTCTTTAGAATAAAGAGTCCAAAATATAAAACTGTACACAGTAATGTATATCCCCCCTCCCCTGTACTCCATTATAGTGATATGACATGTATACAGTAATGTATATCCCCCCTCCCCTGTACTCCATTATAGTGATATGACATGTATACAGTATGTATATCCCCCCTCCCCTGTAGTCCATTATAGTGATATGACGTGTATACAGTATGTATATCCCCCTCCCCTGTACCCCATTATAGTGATATGACGTGTATACAGTAATGTATATCCCAGCTCCCCTGTACTCCATTATAGTGATATGACATGTATACAGTAATGTATATCTCCCCTCCCCTGTACTCCATTATAGTGATATGACATGTATACAGTAATGTATATCCCCCTCCCCTGTACCCCATTATAGTGATATGACGTGTATACAGTAATGTATATCCCAGCTCCCCTGTACTCCATTATAGTGCTATGACATGTATACAGTAATGTATATCCCCCCTCCCCTGTACTCCATTATAGTGATATGACGTGTATACAGTATGTATATCCCCCTCCCCTGTACTCCATTATAGTGATATGACGTGTATACAGTAATGTATATCCCAGCTCCCCTGTACTCCATTATAGTGATATGACATGTATACAGTAATGTATATCCCCCCTCCCCTGTACTCCATTATAGTGATATGACATGTATACAGTAATGTATATCCCCCTCCCCTGTACCCCATTATAGTGATATGACGTGTATACAGTAATGTATATCCCAGCTCCCCTGTACTTCATTATAGTGATATGACGTGTATACAGTAATATATATCCCAGCTCCCCTGTACTCCATTATAGTGATATGACATGTATACAGTAATGTATATCCCCCTCCCCTGTACTCCATTATAGTGATATGACATGTATACAGTAATGTATATCCCCCCTCCCCTGTACTCCATTATAGTAATATGACGTGTATACAGTAATGTATATCCCCCTCCCCTGTACTCCAGTATAGTGATATGACATGTATACAGTAATGTATATCCCAGCTCCCCTGTACTCCATTACAGTGATATGACATGTATACAGTAATGTATATCCCCCTCCCCTGTACTCGATTATAATGATATGACGTGTATACAGTAATGTATATCCCCCTCCCCTGTACTCCATTATAATGATATGACGTGTATACAGTAATGTATATCCCCCCTCCCCTGTACTCCATTATAGTGATATGACATGTATACAGTAATGTATATCCCCCTCCCCTGTACTCCATTATAGTGATATGACGTGTATACAGTAATGTATATCCCCCTCCCCTGTACTCCATTATAGTGATATGACATGTATACAGTAATGTATATCCCCCTCCCCTGTACTCCATTATAATGATATGACGTGTATACAGTAATGTATATCCCCCCCTCCCCTGTACTCCATTATAGTGATATGACGTGTATACACTAATGTATATCCCCCCTCCCTTGTACTCCATTATAGTGATATGACATATATACAGTAATGTATATCCCCCTCCCCTGTACCCCATTATAGTGATATGACATGTATACAGTAATGTATATCCCAGCTCCCCTGTACTCCATTATAGTGATATGACATGTATACAGTAATGTATATCCCCCCTCCCCTGTACCCCATTATAGTGATATGACATGTATACAGTAATGTATATCCCAGCTCCCCTGTACTCCATTATAGTGATATGACATGTATACAGTAATGTATATCCCCCTCCCCTGTACTCCAGTATAGCGATATGACATGTATACAGTAATGTATATCCCCCCTCCCCTGTACTCCATTACAGTGATATGACATGTATACAGTAATGTATATCCCCCTCCCCTGTACTCCATTATAGTGATATGACATGTATACAGTAATGTATATCCCAGCTCCCCTGTACTCCATTATAGTGATATGACATGTATACAGTAATGCATACAGTAATGTATATCCCCCCTCCCCTGTACTCCATTATAGTGATATGACATGTATACAGTAATGTATATCCCAGCTCCCCTGTACTCCATTATAGTGATATGACGTGTATACAGTAATGTATATCCCCCCTCCCCTGTACTCCATTATAGTGATATGACATATATACAGTAATGTATATCCCCCCTCCCCTGTACCCCATTATAGTGATATGACATGTATACAGTAATGTATATCCCAGCTCCCCTGTACTCCATTATAGTGATATGACATGTATACAGTAATGTATATCCCCCTCCCCTGTACTCCATTATAATGATATGACGTGTATACAGTAATGTATATCCCCCCTCCCCTGTACTCCATTATAGTGATATGACATGTATACAGTAATGTATATCCCCCCTCCCCTGTACTCCAGTATAGCGATATGACATGTATACAGTAATGTATATCCCCCCTCCCCTGTACTCCATTACAGTGATATGACATGTATACAGTAATGTATATCCCCCTCCCCTGTACTCCATTATAGTGATATGACATGTATACAGTATGTATATCCCCCTCCCCTGTACTCCATTATAGTGATATGACGTGTATACAGTAATGTATATCCCCCCTCCCCTGGACCCCATTATAGTGATATGACGTGTATACAGTAATGTATATCCCCCCTCCCCTGTACTCCATTATATTGATATGACCTGTATACAGTAATGTATATCCCCCCTCCCCTGTACTCCATTATAGTGATATGACCTGTATACAGTAATGTATATCCCAGCTCCCCTGTACTCCATTATAGTGATATGACGTGTATACAGTAATGTATATCCCCCCCTCCCCTGTACTCCATTATAGTGATATGACATGTATACAGTAATGTATATCCCAGCTCCCCTGTACTCCATTATAGTGATATGACATGTATACAGTAATGTATATCCCCCCTCCCCTGTACTCCATTATAGTGATATGATATGTATACAGTAATGTATATCCCAGCTCCCCTGTACTCCATTATAGTGATATGACATGTATACAGTAATGTATATCCCAGCTCCCCTGTACTCCATTATAGTGATATGACATGTATACAGTAATGTATATCCCAGCTCCCCTGTACTCCATTATAGTGATATGACATGTATACAGTAATGTATATCCCCCCTCCCCTGTACTCCATTATAGTGATATGACATGTATACAGTAATGTATAACCCAGCTCCCCTGTACTCCATTATAGTGATATGACATGTATACAGTAATGTATATCCCCCCTCCCCTGTACTCCATTACAGTGATATGACATGTATACAGTAATGTATATCCCCCTCCCCTGTACTCCATTATAGTGATATGACATGTATACAGTATGTATATCCCCCTCCCCTGTACTCCATTATAGTGATATGACATGTATACAGTAATGTATATACCAGCTCCTCTGTACTCCATTATAGTGATATGACATGTATACAGTAATGTATATCCCCCTCCCCTGTACTCCATTATAGTGATATGACATGTATACAGTAATGTATATCCCAGCTCCCCTGTACTCCATTATAGTGATATGACATGTATACAGTAATGTATATCCCCCTCCCCTGTACTCCATTATAGTGATATGACATGTATACAGTAATGTATATCCCCCCCCGTACTCCATTATAGTGATAGGACATGTATACAGTAATGTATATCCCCCCTCCCCTGTACTCCATTATAGTGATATGACATGTATACAGTATGTATATCCCAGCTCCCCTGTACTCCATTATAGTGATATGACGTGTATACAGTAATGTATATCCCCCCTCCCCTGGACCCCATTATAGTGATATGACGTGTATACAGTAATGTATATCCCCCCTCCCCTGTACTCCATTATATTGATATGACCTGTATACAGTAATGTATATCCCCCCTCCCCTGTACTCCATTATAGTGATATGACCTGTATACAGTAATGTATATCCCAGCTCCCCTGTACTCCATTATAGTGATATGACATGTATACAGTAATGTATATCCCAGCTCCCCTGTACTCCATTATAGTGATATGACATGTATACAGTAATGTATATCCCCCCTCCCCTGTACTCCATTATAGTGATATGACATGTATACAGTAATGTATATCCCAGCTCCCCTGTACTCCATTATAGTGATATGACATGTATACAGTAATGTATATCCCAGCTCCCCTGTACTCCATTATAGTGATATGACATGTATACAGTAATGTATATCCCAGCTCCCCTGTACTCCATTATAGTGATATGACATGTATACAGTAATGTATATCCCCCCTCCCCTGTACTCCATTATAGTGATATGACATGTATACAGTAATGTATAACCCAGCTCCCCTGTACTCCATTATAGTGATATGACATGTATACAGTAATGTATATCCCCCCTCCCCTGTACTCCATTATAGTGATATGACATGTATACAGTAATGTATATCCCCCTCCCCTGTACCCCATTATAGTGATATGACATGTATACAGTAATGTATATCCCAGCTCCCCTGTACTCCATTACAGTGATATGACATGTATACAGTAATGTATATCCCCCTCCCCTGTACTCCATTATAATGATATGACGTGTATACAGTAATGTATATCCCCCTCCCCTGTACTCCATTATAATGATATGACGTGTATACAGTAATGTATATCCCCCCTCCCCTGTACTCCATTATAGTGATATGACATGTATACAGTAATGTATATCCCCCTCCCCTGTACTCCATTATAGTGATATGACGTGTATACAGTAATGTATATCCCCCTCCCCTGTACTCCATTATAGTGATATGACATGTATACAGTAATGTATATCCCCCTCCCCTGTACTCCATTATAATGATATGACGTGTATACAGTAATGTATATCCCCCTCCCCTGTACTCCATTATAGTGATATGACATGTATACAGTAATGTATATCCCCCCCTCCCCTGTACTCCATTATAGTGATATGACGTGTATACAGTAATGTATATCCCCCTCCCCTGTACTCCAGTATAGTGATATGACATGTATACAGTAATGTATATCCCCCCTCCCCTGTACTCCATTATAGTGATATGACATGTATACAGTAATGTATATCCCAGCTCCCCTGTACTCCATTATAGTGATATGACGTGTATACAGTAATGTATATCCCCCCTCCCTTGTACTCCATTATAGTGATATGACATATATACAGTAATGTATATCCCCCTCCCCTGTACCCCATTATAGTGATATGACATGTATACAGTAATGTATATCCCAGCTCCCCTGTACTCCATTATAGTGATATGACATGTATACAGTAATGTATATCCCCCCTCCCCTGTACCCCATTATAGTGATATGACATGTATACAGTAATGTATATCCCAGCTCCCCTGTAGTCCATTATAGTGATATGACATGTATACAGTAATGTATATCCCCCTCCCCTGTACTCCATTATAATGATATGACGTGTATACAGTAATGTATATCCCCCTCCCCTGTACTCCAGTATAGCGATATGACATGTATACAGTAATGTATATCCCCCCTCCCCTGTACTCCATTACAGTGATATGACATGTATACAGTAATGTATATCCCCCTCCCCTGTACTCCATTATAGTGATATGACATGTATACAGTAATGTATATCCCCCCTCCCCTGTACTCCATTATAGTGATATGACATGTATACAGTAATGTATATCCCAGCTCCCCTGTACTCCATTATAGTGATATGACATGTATACAGTAATGCATACAGTAATGTATATCCCCCCTCCCCTGTACTCCATTATAGTGATATGACATGTATACAGTAATGTATATCCCAGCTCCCCTGTACTCCATTATAGTGATATGACGTGTATACAGTAATGTATATCCCCCCTCCCCTGTACTCCATTATAGTGATATGACATATATACAGTAATGTATATCCCCCCTCCCCTGTACCCCATTATAGTGATATGACATGTATACAGTAATGTATATCCCAGCTCCCCTGTACTCCATTATAGTGATATGACGTGTATACAGTAATGTATATCCCCCTCCCCTGTACTCCATTATAATGATATGACGTGTATACAGTAATGTATATCCCCCCTCCCCTGTACTCCAGTATAGCGATATGACATGTATACAGTAATGTATATCCCCCCTCCCCTGTACTCCATTACAGTGATATGACATGTATACAGTAATGTATATCCCCCTCCCCTGTACTCCATTATAGTGATATGACATGTATACAGTATGTATATCCCCCTCCCCTGTACTCCATTATAGTGATATGACATGTATACAGTAATGTATATACCAGCTCCTCTGTACTCCATTATAGTGATATGACATGTATACAGTAATGTATATCCCCCCTCCCCTGTACTCCATTATAGTGATATGACATGTATACAGTAATGTATATCCCAGCTCCCCTGTACTCCATTATAGTGATATGACATGTATACAGTAATGTATATCCCCCTCCCCTGTACTCCATTATAGTGATATGACATGTATACAGTAATGTATATCCCCCCCCGTACTCCATTATAGTGATAGGACATGTATACAGTAATGTATATCCCCCCTCCCCTGTACTCCATTATAGTGATATGACATGTATACAGTATGTATATCCCAGCTCCCCTGTACTCCATTATAGTGATATGACGTGTATACAGTAATGTATATCCCCCCTCCCCTGTACTCCATTATAGTGATATGACGTGTATACAGTAATGTATATCCCCCCTCCCCTGGACCCCATTATAGTGATATGACGTGTATACAGTAATGTATATCCCCCCTCCCCTGTACTCCATTATATTGATATGACCTGTATACAGTAATGTATATCCCCCCTCCCCTGTACTCCATTATAGTGATATGACCTGTATACAGTAATGTATATCCCAGCTCCCCTGTACTCCATTATAGTGATATGACGTGTATACAGTAATGTATATCCCCCCCTCCCCTGTACTCCATTATAGTGATATGACATGTATACAGTAATGTATATCCCAGCTCCCCTGTACTCCATTATAGTGATATGACATGTATAGAGTAATGTATATCCCCCCTCCCCTGTACTCCATTATAGTGATATGACATGTATACAGTAATGTATATCCCAGCTCCCCTGTACTCCATTATAGTGATATGACATGTATACAGTAATGTATATCCCAGCTCCCCTGTACTCCATTATAGTGATATGACATGTATACAGTAATGTATATCCCAGCTCCCCTGTACTCCATTATAGTGATATGACATGTATACAGTAATGTATATCCCCCCTCCCCTGTACTCCATTATAGTGATATGACATGTATACAGTAATGTATAACCCAGCTCCCCTGTACTCCATTATAGTGATATGACATGTATACAGTAATGTATATCCCCCCTCCCCTGTACTCCATTATAGTGATATGACATGTATACAGTAATGTATATCCCCCTCCCCTGTACTCCATTATAGTGATATGACATGTATACAGTAATGTATATCCCCCCTCCCCTGTACTCCATTATAGTGATATGACATGTATACAGTAATGTATATCCCCCCTCCCCTGTACTCCATTATAGTGATATGACATGTATACAGTAATGTATATCCCAGCTCCCCTGTACTCCATTATACTGATATGACATGTATACAGTAATGTATATCCCCCCTCCCCTGTACTCCATTATAGTGATATGACATGTATACAGTAATGTATATCCCCCCTCCCCTGTACTCCATTATAGTGATATGACATGTATACAGTAATGTATATCCCAGCTCCCCTGTACTCCATTATAATGATATGACATGTATACAGTAATGTATATCCCCCCTCCCCTGTACTCCATTATAGTGATATGACATGTATACAGTGATGTATACCCCCCCTCCCCTGTACTCCATTATAGTGATATGACATGTATACAGTAATGTATATCCCCCCTCCCCTGTATCCCATTATAGTGATATGACATGTATACAGTAATGTATATCCCCCCTCCCCTGTACTCCATTATAGTGATATGACATGTATACAGTAATGTATATCCCAGCTCCCCTGTACTCCATTATAGTGATATGACATGTATACAGTAATGTATATCCCAGCTCCCCTGTACTCCATTATACTGATATGACATGTATACAGTAATGTATATCCCAGCTCCCCTGTATCCCATTATAGTGATATGACATGTTGTATACAGTACTTACTTATAGTCCCTCCGAGTCCCCCACGGTGGTGGAGAGTAGAGTGGACCTCTCCTGCACCTGTCCCCTTAGCGGCGGTGCTGCAGAAGCCGGAAACCGGAAGTTGTAAGCCGGAACTCGGCTTCACAATGAGACTTGGAGCGCAGGTGCAGTCGCTCCATGCTTCATCTGTGCTCGCTGCTCGCAGCTGCTCGCCACAGAGGAATTTCTCCTCGCATTTGGTGTGCGGGCGAGCGGCTTTTTCAAGCCCTGACGTACATATCCTTTTAGTTATATATTTATTAAAGTTTTAGTTAACAAAAAAAAATTGTATTTAAATCTTTTCTTACAAAAATTAAAGTATTTACATTTGGCATATCTTCACCAAAGAAGGGAAATTGGGGGTTGATTTATTAAAGGCAAATAGGTCGTTCACTTATCTAATACCCAGGGGTGGACTGACCATTTGGAAACTCAGGCACTGCCTGAGGGCCTGGGGTCATTAGGGGGCCCCATGAGATGCCCCTGTACCTTTTTCATAGGCTTTTTTGAGTTTGGGCAAGGACACAGTGCCCCCATGATCCCCTATTGCCCGGGGGCCCCATGAGTTGTCAGTCTGCCCCTGCTAATACCTAATAGTGATGACAAGAGGATCATTTTGTGTTCAGAAAACCTGAAACTAAGCCGCTCAAACGTAGTGAAAAATGTATACAGTGAAAAATGTATAAAATGGTGCGGCACTAAAAATGTGGAAATACTCCCTACCTCCACAATATCTGAATAAACGAATGCTGTAAATACAACATAATTAAATGCAATCACTTAGTGGTAGTGCACTAATTCCTGCTCAATCAAAAAATGATGTATCACCACTTAAAGTGGGCGTAAAGGCAAACGTTTTTATTTTAATTTTAGAAACCCTGTGCAACGGGGAGATGAGGGTCTGTAGGCTGCTGCTAGCAACTAACACAAGTGTGTGTGGAAATAAATCAATTGCGATGCTGCGCTGCCCCTCCTAAAACCAGATGACCACTTGTCCAAAGGGAGTTTCCCTTTGATTATTCCGACTGCATATCTCTGTGGTGGAGGAGGACCCGTGGTCATCTGGTGTATCAGAAGGTCTCCATCCATCTGGAGGATCCTGATAAAGTGGATAACCATCTTAGAGGCTTACAGGAGCTCAATCCATTGCAGGGGCTTGAGGAAGGAAAGCCCCCAAAAGCACTTTTGACCCACCTATGCATAGGTGGTCAATACATTGCGTTGAGTGAGGTTCTGGAGGGGGAGCATGAGTGACAGCACAAATCACTAATTACCTGCTACCATCACCAGCATATCACCAAGTCACCATTGTATTTAAGATGTGGAAGGTGTTTTGTAGCATCGAGACTATATAGAATGGACTAACACATTTATTGTCTTGTTATATATTAATCTTTCCTAAGGACAATTATCAGCACAGAATCTCAGTGTGCTGCATTAGGGGAAGGTGTTTTGTAGTTCCTTCAACATTTACACGTTGCTTTATAGGTTTCACTATATGTGATCACAAATTTACGGTATACAATCTACATGATATTCACATAATATATGTATAAATTCCATTTTTCCAACTATTTGACAAAACAATAATGGGTACATCCTTTGGCTCTACGTATTTCATGACAATAATCTCACTTCGTCAGGAGAAGATGCCCAACATAAAGTCTTTAAGCCTAGGAAGTATCATAGAGTGTGTTCACAAAATCCCCTCAAATGAGGAGGAGGGTAGAGATTGGTGTAGTATTTATACATATAAATGTTCATAGAACAATACATACAAATCAGTTATATCAGCAGTCTAACAACTCCAAATGGAAATTGCTGTCAGGTGTCTGGCCCGGGAGTTGAGGGAAAATAAAAACATGGTACCCCAAGGGGAAGATGGAGGAGCAGCACCTAGAAATATATTCAGGGGATTAAAAAGCCTTTTATCTACCAGGACCAAGTGAAGAGACCTAAAAGCCAAAAACAGAATAATCTGTGTGCAGAGAGTGCAAACAACAGGAAAAAGGTCAAGGAGGGTACCACCAGTGTTGCGCTGATTAGTGAGACTAGTATCCATGTTTATGAACACATTAAATATCTTTGCTAATAAAATAAATACCAGGACCCGGAAGAAGAAAAAATGAAAAAAGATAAGTTCTTCCCACAATTTTTGGGCCAGACACCTGGTAGTGATTTCCATTAGGAGGTGTTATTAGACTGATTTGTAAGTATTGTTCTACCAATGAACATTTATATTATTATTATTATTATTATAATACAGGATTTATATAGCGCCAACAGTTTGCGCAGCACTTTACAATATAAGAGAGACAGTACAATTACAATACATTTCAGTACAGAAGGAATATGAGGGCCCTGCTCATGGAGTTTACAATCTAAAGGGGGAGGTGGTACAAAAGGTGATAGCTGCAGGAGATGAACTGATGGAGGTGGCTCAAGTACAGTTCTTAGGTGGAGGTGGGGTAAGCTTCCCTGAATAAGTGAGTTTTCAAAGATCACCTAAAGGCAGACAGGGTGGGGGCTGACCGGACATACTGGGGTAGGGAGTTCCAGAGGATGGGAGAGGCTCTGTAGAAGTCTTGGAGGCGAGTGTGGGAGGAGGTGACGAGGAAGCTAGAGAGCAGGATGTCTTGGAAGGAGCGGAGCGGGTGATTTGGAGGGTATCTGCAGATGAGGTTGGTGATGTAGCTAGGGGCAGTGTTGTGGATGGGTTAGTAAACTGTGGTTAGTATTTTTAACTTTTTAGGTTGGGTTAGCGGAAGCCAATGAAGGGATTGGCAGAGAGGGGCAGCAGTCGTTGATCGGTTGGTAAGGTGTATGGCATTTCCCAGCTATAAAAATTCTCTTCCTCTTAGCAAACTCAAATGAGCCCATATTAAAATCCCCCCACCACTCTCCATAGCTATTTTTTTTATTTCTTTTTTTTTTTACCTACTTTAACTTTTTTTTTTTTTTTTTTAGTTATTCATTGATTGTTTTTAATGTTACTTTAGAATTAGCATTAGAAATTTTTTTAGTTACATTTATAAATGCATAGAATTAAAAAAGAAAAGTGTAAATATCTTTGTATTGTACTGCACCAAAAATTTAATTTTAATGCAATTTAAATGGGACAAATTGTAGAATAAAATGCCCACTTTATCTACAGTGACACTACTTTTTTTAACTAACAGTTTATTTATATTTTATTACATATTTTCTGTATATAGATTGCTTAGAAAATAGCATACTTTTTCCAAGACAATGACACCAAAGAATAGCCTTGTTTGTCCCAAAAAACATAATAAAAAAGTTACCACAGAAACAGTTATCACCAAAACAGGTCCTTGAAATGTGAAAATTGCTCGGCCCACAAGGGGTTTACAGGTGTGACAGAGAAAGTGGTTAACTTTATGCAGCAGACTTTAATTTTTGACTTGATGGTTCATAAAATGTGTATTTGTATGCACAGTGTATTGATGTTGTATTGTATTTCTGTAAACAGCAAAAAGGAAGAAGGTTAAAGCAGAACGTTAACACGCCTTCTAAACGCATCTAATAATTTACCTCCAGTGACTTCTTGCATCTGAATATCTTTAATAACTAGAATGCATTTCTCCTTCTCCTCTCCTGCTTCCAATACAATTCTTGTTATGCCTCATTGCATTAAATTATGCTATTAAAATGTTGGAAAATGCTATCCAGTTCCACCTTTAATAAATATTTTCCACTTATTATATTTATTCTCCCTTTCTGTGAGAATAATTTTGTGGCCTATAAAGTCAAATTATAATTATGAGCTTATTGCTGCCGATACTGTCTTTTATTATTACCAGCAGGAAGTTTTGTTACCAAGTCTACGGCAATTTATTTTATTCTAAGTCCAATAATTATAATATTTAATTTAAAACTCCAGGCATTTGTAATCTTGCTCTATTTTCATAATTTTATTTTACAGTATTGTCAAGTGATTGATCGGGCTTTTTCATCATGTTATTGAAAAGGTGAATTCAATTAGGAAACTGATTTGTTGAGATGGTGTCATTCCCAATTACCTTGATGTTTTTTCTTAAGTGAGACCACGAGTGTGACTTTTTTTATTTAATTTTTTTGTTTCGGTTTAATGAGTTAATGAACTATCTCTTTGCATTTATTATGCACTAAATTTCTAGGTAACACATATGTCTGACACATGAAACAGTCAGAGATGGTCTCTAGGCCATCTCTCACTCTCTATTGATCATATAATCCAGGGTGTGCCACCTTTAGAGTACATCTAAACTCATTTCATTTTTAATTTTGAATGATGTTTACATTTATTATAGATTGCTATATGATTTTCTGTAAACTGGTGCTCTCTTTTATGTTTAAATAAAAACTCAATAAAAATGTATTCAAGAAAAAAACATGTAATATATTGCAACTTACTGGGCTTTAGATGTGGAGGCTTTAATAATTTTCTAATTTCAGCTTCTTTATTTTTACCTGGTAACCCTGTGAAAAACCCATGTCCTGACCTAGTGCCGCTGTCACGATATAAGGTCAGGTTCAGAGACCAGTTGCTATAGCAGTAAAAGGCTTAACTGAAACCAGCAGTATAGGTACACCAGCGGATACCCCTGGGAATGACGCAGGCTCACCTGAGGTGCGGGGTCTAAGTATTAACCGGTATTCACCAGAGCTCCTAATGGTGGAGATGGATTGGGCTGCGTGTTAATACCAGGTCGCAGATCTCAGGATCACCCCACCAGGGAATGAGCAGACTGGGAACCAATAGCGGATCAACAGGTTAGGGATCAGACGAAAGCAGAGTCGGTCACAAGCCAAGGGTCGGTCACAAATGGTAGCAGATCAATCATAGTACGTTAGGATGAGACAAAATCGTGGTCAGGAACAAGCCAAAGGTCAGTAGCGGAGGTGTAGACAGCAGCAGGAACAGTAGCAGGAAATTGGCTGGAAAGGCACAATAATCTGGCAAGGAGGAAGTGCATGGACATGGCTTTTATAAGGAAGTTCATGGGAGGAGCAAGGAGTTCAAGGTTCAAGAGTAATCAAGGCACAAGGCAGGATTATCCAAGAATTGTCAAGGGAGCTGTCCAGCATTCCAGATAGCTCAGTGAGAAGAGAAATTGCCTCTCACTGCAGAAAGACCAGGTTCAATCCCAGGCTCTGACAGCCGCTACGCTCACCTACTCCACAGTATCTATGGAAAAAGCCGTATTTGCCATCCAGGCTACATGCATTTAAAAAACCTTCTGTGTGCAGCAGCCCCCCCCCCCCCCAATACTTACCTGAGCCCCATTGCGATCCAGCAATGTGCATGAGTGCCTAGGCTCTTTGGGGGCTCTCCATCCTCATTGGCTAGGACAGCAGTGGGAGCCATTGGCCAATGAGAGAGAGGGGGGGGCATTGCCAAGCCATGGCTCTGTGTGTGAATAGACCGGACATATTTGGTCACTGCCATTGCCCAAGTATGGCCATGTGGCTATATTTGGACAATATTTGCCTAGAAAATGAATTGGATGAGTGATGTCACTGATCACTAAGGATGCAGCCACCCACAGCTGCCTTAGCAACCATTGATAAGAAACTGTTATAGATAGTAATGTTAGAAATGTTGTTTAACATAAAGCACACATTAACAATGTTAAAACCAAATATTTAGCAGCTCGAATATTTATTTTCTGCAAATGATATATACTGTAAGCTGAAGTCCACTGAACCTTAGTGCTACATTTGCACCATAAGTTGCTTCTCTATTTGTACTCAAAGTACTTGGTTATAATATATGACATCTCTCAGCCTTCCAATAAATGCATTCACAGTATCAGTATTCCATATCTTAGAGTGTGTCTGTGGACCTCCAAGGATGAGCAGGTCTACACATTGACCAATAGTGGCAGAAGAGGTCTAGAATAAACTTTTTTGCCCAATGATAGACCAAGGTACAAGCAACTATACCACTTATACTCTGGATGTGGCTGCATTCATTTATAATATTGTATCAAGACACAGAAGCAAGTTCTGACGTCTGCATGGAAGCCACGGTTTCTTATCATAGTCCATTGTCATTATTTATTCATAAACAAACAGCAGAGTATCTGTAAAATCTGCAGGTGATATTAATTAAGCTGTGCCATTTATTTCCATAAATCTTATTTGTGTTGTTTTCTGAGTGACATTATCTAAATTACACACAAATCACAGGGAAACATCTCGACAGTCTTCGGCTTCATATAACAAAATCATTTCCATACATCTTACATGTCACCTGACATGTGATAAGTAAATGGTGCATCCACATCAGTGGCACATATACAGTACATGATGATAGGAGAGTGACAACAAAAATGTATGGAAATTCAATATTACGGCTGCTCAATACTAAACCTAATGTTCTATTAATAACAATTCTAACAGCAATCACACCAATGTAAATTAAACCCAATATCCAAAATCTCATTTTAGCTTTAACATTTTAATGTCATTAAAAAAAATGTGTTTAATTTTTTAAATCTGCAGCTTTCATTAAAATATTCCTTGGTGAACCGGCACTGAAGGTCCTTGATCAGGCATTATCTGTTGGAGGGTGACATTGCTTTATCCTCTGTCACTTGGAAATGTAACTTTTTGATTTGTTCTTTTTTGTAAAGTCTTTTGTTCTACAGCTTAAGATGCCCCAAAAAGTTGTGGGTAATTGCTGTTTAGGAGAAGCCTAACTGATATACCAGCACCCTAATCTTGCAATTCTCTACATCATCAGGACTTAAAAAGTTCCTCTGATCCAGCATCACTCTCTGCCAATATCAGAGAACATCTGGACGATCCAAGAGCCGGACCCACCACAGTGAATGGAAACCAGCAGCGTCTATGGCTATGCTGTCTCAGCTCTTCACCTGTGTAGCAACATGACAAACATGGGCAGGTGCAACACAAGTCAGGGGCACCAACCCCTTTGTCAAGCAAAACTCCTGATGCTTTGTCCCAGTCATCCAATTTTGCTTTGCTTTGTCACACTAGCTTCCAATGGAAACTACATGAGGACATTGCAACACACATTTTTAGGAATGGTCCATTGATGTCACTGTAGCCCCACCCCCAAAGGAGCCACTTGGCGATTTTGGGTACTTTATTCTGCTCCTCAACTCCAAGAACAACCTAAGCCCCTCTGGCACACCTGGTTGCATAACAATCCCTACAAGCACAAGTAAAGACATGAGTGTAAAATACCTTTTGCCTGGCTGAGGGTTATTACCAGTAAATAAACAAAAACCTGTTTAGTGGCAATCATGGTGAATCTATTGATGTGGATTAGAATAAATGGCACATGCATAAGCACTCATTGTGTAAATTAGGACACACTCTACTAGACAGAGTAATAACTATGCCCAAGGAAAAAAAAAAATCACGTTCTATTCCACTAGCCAAAATCAATAAATGAATTTAGCAATTCAGCAATAATGTAAATAAACTTTAAATGCAGAATAAATGGCAATAATGCTACACTGGTTTAGAGTACACTCTAAAGAATGGGCAGGTGTGTGGTTAACTAGCAAAAAGGGCAAAAGCCTTTGGGAAGCAATGGTTAGGGGCAGTCCTTAATCCTGACTCTTCAGCCGGCTAAACATTGCAGCTCTTCAACTGTTGGTGCGCTTTGAGTCAGTCAACAATGCCTGCAGGCAGTATTAAAGCTACAGAGTAGCTGTTTAGGTGGTTCCTAATGGCTCAGTCACCAGGGATGGTAGCAAATAGTGGCCACAGGGCTCTCTCACTAGACCCAGCAACATAGAAGCAACAGTCACTCCTATCAGATATCCGCTCACTCTGGGTTGCCAAAGGAGACTCCAATAGACACTGTGGCAGCATATGAATGTTGGCAGTGGTTCTGGATTTCTGCTTTCAGGTTGCAACTGGAACAGTAAGAGGTTTCTGTGGCTTGGTCTCTTTCTCCCCGGGGTAATGCTGGACAGCGTGGTTCTCTCTCTGCTCTCTTGGGCTGCCCCATCACACAGTTCTCTCCCACAGTCTCCTTCTCTCCTTCCCTCAATTCTCCCTTCCCCATAGCCAAATTCTTGGAGTTTGTAGTCCTTGCATCCTTTAATTCCAATGGGCAGTCCACCCTCTGGGGCTTCCCATCATGCTCCTCTCCCTTTCTTTAATTGGTCCCTTGCCGCTACTATGGGGGGGGGGGGGGAGACAGAGCAGATGGCGAGTGGGGAATATCCAGAACTTGCTGTTCTCCTCCTCTGCAAGGCTGCTCTGGTCCTCTCGCTATTTAACCACTTGCCTACTGGACACTTTCACCTCCTTCCTGCCAAGGCCAATTTTTAGCTTTCAGTACTGTCGCACTTTGAATGACTATTACGTGGTCATACATCATTGTACCCATATACAATTTTTATCATTTTTTTGAGACAGATAAAGCTTTCTTTTGCTGGTATTTAATCATCCCTGATCTTTTTTTTTACTAAACAAACGAAAAAAGATCAAACATTTTGAAAAATAAAAAATGTTTTTCTTGGTTTCTGTTATAAAATTTTTCTCCTTCACTCATGTGTGCTGATGTCACCTAATGTCACCTTTCACAGTTGCTGGTTACCGGCTTCACACTTCACGCTATGACAGCGTGAGGAAAGTGCTGCCGATAACGGACAACTGTGTTTACATTGTGATCAGCTGTGATTGCACACAGCTGATCATGTGGTAAAGGGCCACTGTGATTGTCCCTTTACTGTGATCTGCGATCAGCTACATGGGGGAGGTGCGGTTCTGGGAGGATGTCATATGATGGCCTCCCAGAACTGGACAACTGCGCTGTAGCTGTCATTCGACTATAGCATGGTCAGCAAGTGGTTAACAGGAGGCTAGGGGGGACGAGAGGCCAGGATCACACAGAGCCCCGCTCCTATCAGTTATCTTGGTGTCAAGGTGGGGGGGCTGCAGAGCATGGGCCGGGCAGCAGATAGCCCCGAGGTTACATCACTATAACCTGCCCTAAGAAATACTATGCAGCCATCACTGAAATGCATATAGACAGGATGTGCCTGCAGAGATCTTGCAGTAGAGCAGCAATACAAAGATCCAATAAAGAATGAAAAATGGTAAAATAAAACAAAATTGTTTGTTCCACCTAGCACCTCCTCATTATGCTCGAGGGGCAGGAAGGTCTGCCTGATCACATGACCACTGTGATTGACTGTCACAGCAGTCCCATATTTGTCAGCTGGACCCATCAATTTACAACCCTTACTAAAGACTGGGAGCTGTCTCAATAGCTCTACCACTGTTCTGAAAGCAAGTAGTGAGAAAATTCTCAGCACAGAAACCTTGACCGTCCATGTGCGCATTAATATTATTATTATACAGGATTTATATAGAGCTAACAGTTTGCTCAGCGCTTTACAATATAACAGGAGACAATACAGCAACAATACAGTTCAATACAAGAGGGAAAGCCTGCCATCTATGCCAATGCACACATGCGTTACGTGGGAGGCAAGTAGTTAAAAATCCAATTCATGGATACACCAAGCTTTAAAAAATAATAATGTTGTGATAAAATGATTAAAAAAAATTATTAAAAAAAATAAAACATATGCAAAACAAAAGTAACGACACCCAGGCTTGCTTTCCCTTTTTAACTTCTTGGACTTTCCCAGTTTTTTTCCACTTTCTTCCATCTTAGTCGCTTCTATGTGTGTGTTTTCGGATACTGATTATCTTTAGAAAGGTAAACTAGAGTAAGATATCTGAGTTTTCAGCCCACGCATGGGGGGGATGCAAGCATATTTATTTTTATTATTCTTTATATGAGTGGACACAAATCTCATCAAAATAATACATTTATTTTTATCTACTAACAGCAGCATGAGTAAAAGAAAAAAAATGGTAACAAAATGTCAGTTTCACTTATTCATAAATGCCTTTTTTCTGTCCTTGAACATTGCTGAGAATTATACTGAAATGCACAGAGTGTAGAAGGCAGTGTTATGAGTTATGTAGAGGCTCTATATGAATTTCAGTGTTGCCGACAAGAGATTGCCCATGGCTTCTGCTATGGGAGGGGAAGCACTCCACTCACTGACTACAATGAATTGCTCTAAGGACAGGCTCTTCATGGAGATCCTTGCTGCCCAATTACCAGCCAATGAGACAAAATACCAACCCCTCCTCAAGTAATGTGTTAGGATGGATGCACCCAGGTGCAGCAAACTGGGTATTGGCCTTCCAAGTCTGTGGCATGCTTCTACACCCATTAGTAATGCAAAACCAAACATGCCTGGGTTTAGTTTGGGATGGGAATGGCAACTTTTCTCTGTCTAGATGGCGAATCTGACTTAACTGAAATCAACGGGAGCCAAATCTTAGAAATCATCAATGGCCATTTTCTGGGCGAATAGGCAAGGGATTGAGAAACAAATGTCATGGGGGGTTGGACAATACCCTGGGGAACCAATACCAAAGCAAATGTTTTTTAAAATTCCATTTTGCAAGGACCTTAGATTTTAAAAATGTTTAATATGAAACAATAAAAATGCTAAATTATTTTAAATAACATGCCTGGGGGATCCCCTTAGCTAGGGATGAGCTCAGTGTTCAGTCCGAAACATAAGGATTGAACGAACATGGCAGCTGCCAGCTGCCAATGGTTTAAACTGGTTGTAAACCCCTAAATATACACAGTTAAGTGGCTAGCCTTAGGCGATACAAAGAGATGAAACAAATCCTCCTACATACATTGGACCTGTTTATCTGCAGTCTTCTCTTCTCTACAGCCCTTCAAATTGCTGAATTTAAGCAGCTTCTCTGAGCTTTCTGAAAGTAGGGGGCGGGGAGCTGAAGTAACACTCTGCAGAGCTCAGTGAGAGCTGATAGGAAAGGAACACAACTCCTTCACATAGCACATAGGAACAGAGCTGAGGCTGTCAATCACAGGCTGTGTACTGGAGCTCCCTTCCCTGTCACAATTTTTGTTTTCTCTTGGTGTTCAGAAAACTTGTCAGAAGTGACTCATGCAGATAGCAAAGGAAGGAGACAGCAGAGAGAAATGACACTTAGTGCTCTGGATGGAGTACACAATATAGAGGGATATGCTTTGTTCATATTTCAAGTCAGAGGATTACAACAACTTTAAAGGAAGCAGCAGGTGCTTGACTGCACCGTGTCCTTAACAATCACTGACACAAAAACAGGAGAGAAAAAACTGAGCAAAAAACTTGCATAGTGTGGTAAGTCAAATCCAGAAATTGCAGTAAAATGTATCCAGAAAAAACCATAACAACCGCACTCACGGGGTTAAGGTAACAGATAGATAGTGGGATACTGCTGAATCATTGCACAGTGACAAAGCTAACAATCTCCGATAGGAACACCCGTGCCTTGCCTGAAAGCATAGATGATCCAGTGATAGAAGAGTCCCAGCCTGTCTCCAAGATCATGAAGACAACCAACAAGCCAGGATGTGCAGCCCTGAGACCAGAACCAACCCTCTTCTGATGTCACCCTGGGACATGCGGAACAGGACGTGTTTCAAGGTATCTCACCTATTCCTCACATTAAAGCACCCCAGAGATTTCTAGGTTTACCTTCCTTCCACCAAGGGTCCTTTCTTCAATCAAGGTCCCTTGATTCCCCCATCAACACAATGTTGATGGGGGAATGCTATTGTGTTTTTCTGGCGTGGGGGTTGGGGAACCTTCCTGGCTGGCAGAACACAATGGTCAGTGCTAGTGCCTGTAGCTGTTGGCAGTAAACCAATGTAAAAAATTCCAACAAACTGATGGTACCCAAGTCAATCGATGGATCAACTTGGGTACAATCAGCCAGCCCATACATGAATCTAATCTCGGCCAGTCCCTGCTTAACCTGCTGAATTTCAATTGATGTATGGACAGCTTAACACTAGGGCTACTCACACAGATTAAATTAGTCAAACAGTCGTAGGTGGACCAGGGGCAGCTCATAATTGACTGACAAGGAGCAACTAGTAACACCACTGCCTATATTCCAGAAAATCGAGGTCCATCATAAATAAGTTAAAAAAAAATTATTCAGTGGTAATTAATAAACTATGTTAAGAAGGCATGCTTATAAAAAAAAAACAATATCAATACAAGACCAATATAAACTAGTGTAATTTAAAAAAAAAATAATAATGATAATATCATAAATAGTGGCTATCCAAAAATTTGAGATGTTAATCCATTAACATATACTGTATATATTCAAAGAAAACCTATCAATTCATAAAGAACATTTTATTTCATTAGAAATGTATCAATTCAGTAGAAACACATGGCACATAAGGAAAATGCATGGTACAAGAAAATATCTAGTATATGTAGAAGCATAGACAAATTATATAATTAATAATAATAAATTGTGACATACATCTGAATTCATTAGAAGTGTATCAGTTCAATGGAAACATATCAATTTATTAGAAATGCATGGCACATAAGAAAAACACATGCTACAAGAAAATGATATATAGTATACAGTATGTAGAATTATAGACAAATTGTGTAAATAATCAATAATAAACAGTCTATAATAATGATTAAAGTATCAATTTATTAGAAACATGCTAATTCATAAGAAATTCATTGCACATAAGAAAAACACATGATGCAAGAAAAAATATGTATAGTGTATGTAAAGGTATAGACAAATTATATAAATAATTAATAATAAATTGTGATAAAAGCAACTGCCTTTGCAAAGTGCACAGATTATTTGCCTTTAGTAAATCCACTCCAATGGTTACAAATCAAGCTACTAATTTCAATGCCCTCCCCTCTACGTCCTGAAGATGGCAGGATATACAGAGTGTTGGATGCGTGGCAAACCAACAAGTTTTATTTCCTATAACACTGAGCTTCCAGAGCTGCATTCCTGCCTTATTTCAGCCAATTTTGTATTTTTTTTTAATGAACCCAGTGGCAGTGGGACTTAGTTATTAAAACTGGAGAGTGCAGAAATTGGTGCAACTCTGCATGGAAACCAATCAACTTCAAGGTTGTATTGTCAAAGCTTTATTGAACAAGTTGAAGTTAGAAGCTGATTGGTTTCTATGAAGGAGTGACCTTGATTTTGCCCTCTCTAGCTGTGCACAGCTGCACCAGATTCTGAGTGCACCAGCTTTTGCAAATCTATTGGATAGGTCTCCCAGATTCCTCACCTTGTTACACCAGGGCAAGAAATGAACTGAACAGGTGTCACCAGGACACAAAAGAAACAGTCAGCAACACAACCTGAAAGAAGTTCTAACCCTTCCGTCCATAAAACCAAACCAAAAAAAGGTTTGAATGGATTTACCAGCTCACTGGGTGACATTGTACTTGTTGCCTGGAGCTGCTCTTTAAAGTCTACTTTCATGCAAAGCTGATAGATATAAATATATAATTTATATCTAACATTCTCGGCACATCCTCACTTGTCATGTCAAAATGTCACCAATGCACGATACACTGTGATTATGCTGAAATCTCATGAGGGTGAGTGATAGGCAGATACTGATTTTCCTTCGTGTAATTATGATATATCTCTTTCGAAACGATGGCATCTCAAAGACAAGCAGTGTGTTAACAATGAAAAATTTGGATCTGCTGGAAGTGACGTGGCGATATTAACACGCTGCTTGCAGTCATCATCCCATACCACTCTTCACGTTGCATTGTTATGGATAGACTTTGGTTTGGCGTAGAATATAACAAATTAGCCTTGTGCCGTGCATGTCTGAGCAAATTACAGAAAATCATCAGGCAGGAGTAATTATACAGGGAAATCTCTGTGGAGTTCTACAGCTTAATAAATAACTTTGTGCAAAACGAAAAACTAATTATCTGCTGATAAAATCATCGTTAGCCTGTCTCAGCCTTGCTGACTTCATCTTTAATGACCATGAGCGGCTAAAAATCTCACCTAATGCTACACAGACAAAAAAAATAAAAAAACTCAACAGGAATGGGCAGAGGAAAAATAAAAGAAACACAAAACTCTTTCTCTAAGGTGCTCACTGTTCAGTTGCCTTGGCAAATGTAATGAATTATGAATGAGATGATCAAAAACTGATTTACCATTTTTGTTTCCTTTTTTTTATTCTATTTTTACCTTTTTTGTAATATATTGTTTCTGAATGAGACATGGCAGGGAAAACAAAAAAAAGGAAAATCTGGAAATAACATTGCTTTGTAGAACTTAAAGTAGAATTGCACTTTAAATAGTTTGCCAAGCTGGCCCAAACAAACAATCTCCATTACAGAACATCGTGGTGACTGTGGGGTTTATTTATCATTTAAGAGTGCAAAATCAGGATCACTTCTGCATAGAAACAAATCAGCTTCTGGATTTTATAGCCAAAGCTTAATTGGCCAAGCTGAGGTTAGAAGCTGATTGGTTTTTTTATACAGGAGTGAACCTGATTTTGCACTCTCTAGCTTTAGTAAATAAACCCCAGTGTGTAATGTAATGAAATGTAGTAGCATACAGTACGTGGTGCGGTGTTTTGGTCACATTACTAGCAGCTTCCTATCTACTGCCAGAATTAAAGCAGTATTAAACCCAAAAATGTAATATGTTGCAGCTTACCAATTGTTAGATGTAGTGGCTGTATTGGTTAACTTTTTTAGGTTTTTTCACTCTGTTTTCACTTGGTGATCTGGTCAGTAACACTCCTCCTTTATTATGCAGATGTGAGATGGGGAAACAGCTCTCATTGCTTGAATACTGCTTGTGTGGAGTAAATTACATGTTTTGACTGACATTCTGCAGTTTAGCCACAAGATGTCACTGTTTTCCTAACACAGCCTCAGGCTGCATAGATATTTCTATATTAATGAAGAGGTGGAGTTTTCACACAGAGTTGAGAGGGAACAGGAAGAAGAGAAAGGAGCCATGTTCTGGAGACTGGTGAATGAGGGGGGCCGTGTGAGCTGAGAATCTGATGACATCCAGGTGTGAGAGCATCCCTCCGTAACCAGAGCTGCAGCTAAGTGAAGCTGATGAGATTGCTGCCAGGAAGCTGATGAGATTGCTGCCAGGAATGCTGATGAGAGCAGAGGAACTAAGCAACATATTTGGTGAGACCGCATGCTTGTTGGAGAGACATTTGTTCTGTTCAGAGTCACCAGCGGATACAAAGCAGACCCGGGTCGGTAATATTGTGCACGCACCTCATTTCAGTGTTGGCGCCTTGAGACTGAGTCCAGGCCTATAGTTAGTTAGGGTCAGGCCACAAGTGTTGTTACTGATCATTGGAAGGACTCCACAACTTAAAGTGACATTTCACATTGGAGAGCTGATAAAATCCTACAAACTCAAGCCAGACTGGCGTTTTGCTCAGAAGGAATACTCAGACATGTGCTACAGGACCAGTTATGGTAGAGGGAATACTGTAGATTTGTATAAGATTGTAAGCTTTTGTGCTGCACCGCAGGCTAGCCCATACCATACACCCATACACTGATTCCTGCTCTTTTAGGGTAATAACTGGGAAGGTGTGGCAGCTTAGTTGTGCCTGCCAGTAGGTAAATTACTTCACTTTCTACCTTCATCATCAGAAGGCACCGTGCTGTGCAGAACAAGGGTCTCAGCCTTTAGGCTGGGTGTATGTAAATTTATTGTATGTTCCCAGCATTTGTGGTTGTCATTCTTTGCCACATCTAAGTAAAAATCTGTTGTGGCAAAAGCTGGTGTTGCGGTTGCTTTCCTCGTTTGTGACTTCACTGTATCCTGGGGAGCCCACCCCGGTACACGGCCTACACAGACACACTCTGGATGGTGAGCACAGGGGGCAGATTTGGACATCAGCATTGTGAGTCTAAGAAGGAAGAATAGGGAAGCGCTAAGTGCAGTATTGAAAACTAATTTTATTCACAAAAAGTTATAAAAACCTACGAGATCAGCATGAAAACCATTGCTTATCATACAAGGGAAAACACCGTTGCTCACCCTGTAGGTCCCACCATTGTACTCCTGATCAATGTGATCGCTGTGGATGGTTTGATGGGAGCCGGAGACATTGGACACATGCCAGGAAGTTTCCATGTGTGGCGCGCACATGTGGGTGGATGTGACGTCACAGGAGGGAAGGACCGATGTCAGACTGCAGGCTGCATACTCACTGCTCCTTCTACAGGCTCCAGGTAAGCCCTTCAATCTAACAGCCTGCGGTCATGTTGAGCTTACGAGTTTTTATCGCCTTTTGCGAATAAACAGAGTTTTCAATACTGCACTTAGGTGAGACTTCCCCCTCCTTCCCTCTTATCTTTATATACCGAGCTGGCCTATTCTGGGGATGGCTGCAGCTGGTGTATATAGTATCCCATGGATTTCTTGGAATTTTATGGACTATAGTTATTAATGCTGCATAGACCAAAAAGTGCAGGAGCTTAGTATAACTCTATTCGCCACAACATTTTTCAGCATTATGAGTCTGCCTTTGTCAGTGGTGAAAGAATATAAATACTGGGTATGTCCGGATATGGGGAAGAGTGCGACCCACTCCCTTTTCTTTGTTTCATGAATGTTATTGGTCCAGCACTAGCACAGGTGGGATACCCAGGCAGTTCTCTAAGCTCTAAGTTGTTTTGTCCATTCAGAGTGACAATGCCTCTTTATAGCCTCCCCCGATGAAGAACATGGAACACTGTTCAAAACAGATTGGGATGGCATAAGATGAAGAGGGACATAGCCACCTGGGTGTCCCAAAGGTGTCATCAAACAAGTGCTGAGAGGTTGAAGGCCAGGGTTTGAATACATTGCAGCCAGTGTTTAATTGTGGGACGCATTTGTATGTGCCAAAAGTGAGCACAGAATCTGTATTCACTATATAGTACTCCTCAAGAGAGGTCGTTTCTGTATATTCTATAGTTATTTTGGAAAGATACTGACAATGAATAGAGATAAGACACATTTGTGTAGGCTAAAGATGGTGAGATATGAAAATGACGTTCGCAGGCGTGTAGGCAGGTGGTAGAATGGAGTTCCCTTTAAGGCGTCTCCTCTGGGAGAATAGGCATGTCCTATTGGGAGGTGAGCATTCTGGAAAAGGAAGAGGAACAGGCAAAATCATCTGCTGTTCTCTTGCTTTCTTCCCTCCTGTGGGAGTGCAGGGTGCCCTGGGGTTCCCCATCTTAGTTCCAGGAGAGAGAGAAGAGAGAGCTATGGTGCTGGTTTACCCCTTTAATTATTATTATAAAAAGTTTGCTCAGCACTGTACATTATAGTGGGAGACAGTACATGAGACAATACAGTAACAAAACAATACATGAGGGGTTTGAGGACCCTGCTCTTTCTAGCTTACAATCTAGGAGGGAGGGGATAGTGGTAGAGGAGGAAGTGGCTGTGGGGGATGGAGTGGTAGGAGGAGTGGAGGAGATCAGCTGTTAGGTGAGGATGGGGTAGGCTTCCCTGAAGAGATGGGCTTTCAGGGTCAGGTTGAACATAGGCCCATCAAACTGCAGGGGTAGGAGCAGCCACAGGCTGGGCCTGGGACCAAAAGCCCATCTGCACTGAACTGAGTTGTTCTATGGAAGTCATGATTGATTGAGGCTTCAGTAAAGAACATTAAAGCAGTAGTAAACAAAAAAGCTGGTCCCCTGGCAGGTTTAAGTCATAATGTATTAATATGCATCGCATACTAGCACATTATGACAGACTTACCTGCAAACTGAGCCCTCCAATACACCGCTGTCATAGATCCCCAGGTGCTTCCATCTTCCCTGGTGTTCCTTTTGGATCTTTGTCAGGTTGAATGGCTGGGCAGCAGCGATGACACTCCCGCGCATGTGCACAGGAGTCACATCTCTGCAGCACAGAGAGCGGGCTGTAAATGTGATCTGTGCTGCTCACATGCAGCTTAGAGCACATTACCTGCTGACAGACAGGGGGTCATTTACAACAGAAGAGACCACTAGGGACTCTTCTGTTATAAAAACCCTGACTGTCAGCATATTTTAAATACCAAAACTTTACTACCATTTTAACCACATCCAGCCTCGTAGTGCCTTCATTTGGCGAGAATGTAGCTCTAAGGAACGTGAGCGTGAGTTCTCCTGATATCGCTTGGCCGTCGGACCTGCAGTAGGTGCCCAGTGTCTGGAATCCCTGGGAATGAAGGGGATAAAGCACACGGTCAAGAGGGTGGATTGGGTGTTGGTTTCCACCACCTACACATCAGGGAGAGTCATCAGGTAAAGTCCTGTATTGCCCAGAAGCTTAGTGTTACATTGGGGGTCGCTTCGGCTGAACGCTTAGGCAGTCAACTAACTGTGAAGAAGGAGACTGATATCACAGACTTCAGGAGCTTTGTTTTATTCCTGCTCAATATATTTTATCCTTCCAGATGTTTGTTGGGTTGTTGGGAGGATTCTGACCTTCCTCACTGTACAAGACACCTTCTACGGTTGTTATTTTTCTTTGCCAAGAAGGTTATATCTGTTCATATAAGATCACGAGCACCTCCTAACCTAGCTCACTAATTCAAATTTACTGTATTAGTCAAGGGATCCATACATACAGTATAAATTAACATACAAAGCCAAAGGAGGTTATCCAAAACATTTGAAAAAAACTTTGGTCCCCCTGGCAAGAAATTCAATCCTATACTAGCTGAATAACAGTCTGTCACCCTTCTCAAGCCTCCTACAATACGCTGACACTTGTTTGTGGGAAAAACATTACGACTATGAATAAAGACACATGGCCTTGCTCTTAACACAGATTTATTAGCTATGTTAAGAAAAACATCTTATTCTTTATATATATATTCTATGTCAGATGGTATTTATATTGGATGTCACTTGGATAATACATTGTTGATGAATCTTAAAGGTATCTTAGCAAAGCAAGATATGTACACTTAGACTTGATGTAAAGAAATACTTTGCTAATACTTTGCTAAGTGGATTCGTGTTGTTTATTGTATTTTCTATGTTTATACGAGTTGTTCGACTTTTTGTGTTAATGTAAAATCAATAAAAACATCCTTTAAAAACCTGTGCGAAAGGATGCACTGTGCAAATCATTACTTTTTTTTTTCTTTATCAATGAAGGACAAGAAAGCACCAGACTGGTTCTAGAGAAGTACTCTTCTTATTGAAAGGTGCAGATTTAAAAAGATTGAAAACAACTTTTGAAATTAGATTAAATTGTATGCAAACCCTACCAATGGACTTCTAAAAAAGTATACCTGTTGTCCAAGGACTACACAACCACACACCTCTACATTATGGAGGATGGGAGACAGCAGGGTTCCATAATCATATCTTGTTTTTGTTGAGGTGATACAGGGGTGTCAACAAAATAAAGAAAAGCATCAGAATGTCAAACACAATGTTCAATTGGCAGGTTGCTTTATTATGTACAAAATTTGAGAAATCATCAACTGGGACTTATTAAATTAAAGTTAACAGTATTTTTGATAGGGAATAAGGCAATCTGGTCATTGAGTAAGTTTAGTTAATTACGTGTGCCCTTGATTATTATATATTGTATATATTATTTATATTATTTTAAATAAATATTATATATTAAATATCATTATATAATATTGAACAGTTCCAAAGGTAGCCACAGCACTCTATGTTTGAGATAGATGCCCAGGTGATCACCCACAAAGAAATCCATATAAATCCAAAACTGACTGAGAGACACTCACAGGTCTTGCAGAGGAGGAAGATAAAAAACAGCAGTGTTTTTATTGTCAACGTTTTGATGAAGCTCAATCCATCATCTTGAGAAATATTTTTTTAATGTTTTTTGCTGTTTTTGATCTTCCTCCTCTGCAAGACCCATGAGCGCCTCAAAACCACTTTTGGCATGATATATTATAGTATATATTCAATATTGTATTATACTATATCAGAAAAAGCAACAAAATCAGCGATCAGCAATTGACAGATCACTACACCGGCCCGCTGCCAGTGTCATGTGAATGCTGTGATCAATCACAGATCACATGATTGTTGTATACAATGGATTGCTTCCTTTCATGCCATTCATTGTATACCACTGTGCTGTAGCTGTGATTGGTCACATGGTACTATACCATTGTATTGCTCTGGTCATAGTATGTTGAAAAAAAATTGTAATAAATAAATAAAATTAAATAAATTGTAATAAAAAAGAAAAAAAATAATAGAAAAAATTGAAAAAAAGTATTTATTTTTTTACATACTGTCACTAGTCAGTGTCCCTGATCACCACACCAGTTATATGCTGTACTGGACTGCTGACAATATGTAAAAAAAATAGTGATTTTTTTTTTTAAATATCTTCAGTTTCAATTCTGACAAAAAATTACTTCAAAAACCTTACAAAAATGCCTCTTACTAAATACCTTAGACTGTCTATTTGATAAAATGGGTCATTTGGGGGGGGGGGGTGTATTTGTACTATCCTGGCATTTTCGGGCCTCAAGAAATTAGATTGGCTGTCAGTACATCAATCAGAACTGATCGATTGTCAGAGATATATATACACCGTGTTCCAAATTATTATGCAAATGATATTTTTCTCATTTACCTAAATAATTGATGTAAATAACAGTCAGCATAATTCTCATGTTATCAACTATTAAGAGTACAATTCAAATTTTATTGAACAAACCTCCTAATGATAACAGGATTTTTGTTAAACATAAAAAACTTCCAATGCACTGTTCCAAATTATTACGCACAGTAAGTTTCAAAACACTTTATAGGTTGTAAAGAACTGAAAATTGTCATTTGTTGTGCTTGCAGCATATTTACTGAAATCAAACTTTTAACAACCTTTTTACTTTTTAACATTTTAACAGGTCATGTTACATTGTAACATAGGACCCCTTATTTGATAGCTTCACAAGTCTTGCATCCATTGAATTTGTGAGTTTTTGGACAGTTTCTGCTTGAATTTGTTTGCAAGATGTCAGAATAGCCTCCCAGAGCTGTTGTTTGGATGTAAACTGCCTCCCACCCTCATAGATCTTTTGCTTGAGGATGCTCCAAAGGTTCTCAATAGGATTGAGGTCAGGGGAGGATGGAGGCCACACCATGACTTTCTCTCCTTTTATCCCCATAGCAGCCATTGATGCAGAGGTATTCTTTGTAGCATGAGATGGTGCATTGTCATGCATGAAGATTTTATTACAGAAAGCATAGTTCTTCCATCTGTACCAGGGAAGAAAGTGCTCAGTCATAAACTCCACATACTTTGCAGAGGTCATCTTTACACCTTCGGGGACCCTAGAGGGGCCGACCAGCTCTGTTCCCAAGATTCCGGCCCAAAACATGACTCCACCACTGCCTTGCTGACGTCGCAGCCTTGTTGGAACAGGGTGGCCGTCCACCAACCATTCACTACTCTATCCATCTGGACCATCCAGGGTTGCACGGCACTCATCAGTGAACAGGACTGTTTGAAAATTAGTCTTCATGTATTTTTCTGCCCAATGCAGCCGTTTCTGCTTGTGAGCATTGGTTAGTGGTGGCCGAATAGAAGGTTTATGCACAGTTGCAAGACTCTGAAGGACTCTACACCTTGATGTCCGTGGGACTCCAGAGGCACCAGCAGCTTCAAATATCTGTTTGCTGCTATGTAATGGTATTTTAGCAGCTGCTCTCTTGATCCGATGAATGGATCTGGCAGAAATCTTCCTCAATGTGCCTTTATCTGCACAAACCCGTCTGTGCTCTGAATCAGCCGCAAATCTCTTAATAGTGCGATGATCACGCTTAAGTTTTCGTGAAATATCTAATGTTTTCATACCTCGTCCAAGGCATTGAACTATTTCACTCTTTTCGGCAGCAGAGAGATCCTTTTTCTTCCCCATATTGCTTGAAAATGGTGCTCTGCTTAATAATGTGGAACACCCTCCTTTAGTAGTTTTTCCTTCAATTTGGCTCACCTGCCAATCTAATTATCACAGGTGTCCGAGATTGTTTTCAGTGATCAAAAGAGCACTGAGACACAATGCCATCCATGAGTTAAACTGAAAAACAAAATATTTCATCTTTGTGACACTTAAATAGAATTTGCATAATAATTTGGAACGCAGTGTATGTGTGTGTGTATGTATATATATATATATATATATATACACATCATGGTTTGTGGACTCTATGGCTTTCCTGCAGACTAAATAATATACACTAATTTGGGGTATTTTCACCAAAGAAATGTAGCAGTATACATTTTGACCTGAATTTATAAAGAAAGGTTATTTATTTGGAACCGTTTATAAAAGAAACAAAGAAAAACGTGTTTCAAGGGCTTTTTTGTTAAACGCTCAGAGCTTTCTTTCTTTAGGTGGTATTTAATCAGCACTATTTGTTCGAAAAAAAATTATAAAATCTTTTTATGGGTACAGTGTTGCATGACCGTGCAATTGTTATTCAAAGTACACTGAAAGCTTAAAATTGGCCTGGGCAGGAAGGGGGTAAAAGTGCCGGTATTGAAGTGGTTAAAAAGTAAATATAGTTTTACAGTCCGTACAATTATCCTGACTGCAAATAAAGCATATGCTTTCATAAGTAGTGCGTAATCTACATGACAGGCAAGGCCTACAAAGATGTCTACTTTTACCTATTATCAGTAAGTTGCGTTTCCATGGCCATATCCAATAAAAAATTATTATTAGGCTTGTTTTATCTAGCAAAGAGCAAAATAGATTAACCTGTATTGCTAGAGGTGTGCAATAAACAGAGTCCCTTACCACAATGCAATTTTCCCAAATCAAATGCTGCTCTCAAGAAATATGAAAGTCTATTAAGAGAGTAAACTTGTTATCTCTTAGATAACACTCACTAATAGGTCTGCAGGGAGATCACAGGAATCTGTGTTATTCCACCAGCACTTTCCCTCTCCTTCAAAACCAGCTGCATCAGAAGATTTCTCTATTATAGAGGATGAGACATTTTGCTTTTGGATGCAAGATAAGAATAGGTATGCAATTCTGCAGACAGAACTTCTCTGGGAACCATTATTTGGATTCACATTGAGCTATTTTAAGCCAGCCATAGATTGTTTGTTTGAATCTTGGCCGATTCAGCAGGTACTGGCCGAGATTTGATCCATCTATGGGCAGGCTGATTGTGCCCAAGTCGATTCATCCATTCATCTTGACTTGGGTTCAATGGTTTCTGTGTTATCCCAGCAGGGATGGCTCTTCACACCCCACTTCCGCCAGGAGAACACAATAGCTCCAATGGAGGCATTCCCCAATCAACACAATGCAATCGAAAATTGCATCATCTATGGCCTGCCTTAGGCCACTCAAATGCCGGCATACAGCACTCTGGGCCTTGTAGAAGAAAAGTCATCAGATTTTTACGTATTATTTGTTCCATTAGCTAGCAATAGGTAGTTAGATTCAACTGGACTTCTTCTGTATTATTAAAGACATTCCACTGCTCATCCAAGTGGCTTGCCCCGTTCACCAATGTCTTTGGCTTGATATTAAAATAAGAACTGAAAAATCATTAACAAAAATAAAAGTTGTAGATATCAAAAAGACATATTTGGCTGAAATGGGTGAATTTCTAAAAAATAAATTGGGGGTACTTATTTTGGATGATTGCAAAATGAGCAAACAGTGTGGCCAGGATGTGGGGAAAGCAAATAGAATTCTAGGATGCATCATTAGAAGGGTCACCAGCAGGAGGAAGGAGGTCCTTATTCCCCATATAGATCTTTAGGACGTCGAATGACGAAATGCGCATGGCGGGGTTTGGACGTGACGTCACAGCGCACATCGGGAACACTTGTGGTGTAGTATGATGGCTGGAGCGAGGTCTTGATACATATCAATGCTATTTATACTAGTGTTGGTGGCGACACTGTAGAACAGGCTTCTTCAGGGGTGCCTTGGTAAAATGTCCAAAAATTGTATACAAGCCAGCAGGTGGGATAAGACTGCCTTTCAGTTACACAAAGCCACAGGTTTTCATTGGGCACCATTACAACCTTCTAGCCGCTGGCATCCTGACAACCAATGACATCATCAGTTGATAAGGAGGATGTCAGCTGCTGGTACAGCATCCTAATTTGACCCTCCAACAACCCCTTTCTGTCAGCGCTGGGGTCACATTAGCTTAGTGATAGAAAAAAACTGAGGGAGAAGAGAAACACTAGAATACTAGTCTGTACCAGGGTGCAAAAGTGTGTGTGCTTTGGAAGAATAAATCCCCTATAATGTTGGGTGTCCTACGTGTGTGGATGTTGCTGTGTTATATAAAACTATTAGAAGAGTTTTTCACATTTTAGAATGGGGTGCCTCAAGACTGTCCAAAATTTTAAAGGGTGCCTTGAATCAAAAAAAGGTTGAGAAACACTGCTGTATAATGTATTTTTAAACAATATTTTAATAAAGATTTCTGACTTTTTTGACACTTTGCGAGTTTTTTTTCTTTTTTTTTTCTGGTTAAATACGATGGAGTACATATCCTGGTGACCTTGGAGTTCCTGGAGTTCATGGAATAGATTAGAGATCTGACATATTAATTGATAATCCCTAGGGGGGGAACGTTTGGTGGGCTGGTTTATAATCTTACCAGCAATATTTTTTGGTGAGTTGAGGCTTGCACAATTGGTGGCGGACACACATTTTGGTGATGATTTAGGGTGCCTCAGAGAGGATTTACTACAGAGGAAGAAAATTGATATAATTTGGTTTTGGAGACATTTATAATATACGGTGGTGGTGCTCTCAAAGAAAGAAGATTTTATGAGTTTTGGGCTTTGCACATTGATTTGTTTGGTACAATTTATTTAAGATATTTGGGTTTTATTATATTGCAGTGATCACTTTCTGACTATGTTATACATACACAATTGATAAGATTTATGGAGTTATATAGGCACCTGCACTTTATGTTTGAGGTACATATCTGTGCAATTGTCACTTTATCAGTAAGTTATATATGCACTGTTGATTATATATGCAGACGCACTTTATTTTATTATATCATTTTTGCACAGAAAATGACAATGCACCTGGCACTTTAGGTGTATAACACTCTAACACCAGATATGGTGAACTAGGGTAGGTAGTAGTAGAACAATAGTGTTTCTCTGTGAAGAACAATGTGATTAGAAAATGCTTATGCACCTGACATCATGTATTTAGGGAGATTGATTACATCATGTAGCACTGTCTAGTTCTTTTTTACTTGCCTACAGTTGATATATTATCAACCAGATAACTGCTGTATTTTTGTGTTTTTGATTGCTTGCATTGTTTTATATGGTTTAAAAACAGCAACAAAATTGAAAGTTACAATACTTTATTAATGATTAAATGCACAAAAAAGAACAAAGCAAGTACAAACAATACTAAATGAAAGAAAATAAACAACTTTTTTTTAACAATTTTTGCCTAGGTAGCTTAATGAGCAAATTGTATCATTTCTGTTTTGAATAACCTTGACGCCGATGTAACACAAATATGTGGCTTCACAGAACTGGGCTTTTTTCTGTGGGGCCGCATATTTGCATACCTCTCTCTCTGCTGGGAGCGTGCTGCACGGCGCGTTCTCAGCACAAAGACCGCGGTGTCATGGAGAGCACCGGGTCCCGTTCTAACAATTGGGACCCGGGATTCCTGATTCCAGGTAACATAATCACTGTGATCGCCTCTGATTGGCTATCACAGTGATCAGTCACTGTACAGCCCGGCCCCCTTGTTTTGTTTTCTCTCTACAAATCACAATGTATCTCTCTAACTCCTGGCATAGAGGGAAAAAAAATGTAAAAAAAAAGATAAACAAATATTAAAAAATAAAGAAAAAAATACCTATATCAAGGTTTGATCTAGTTCAGTGCCAGAGTTAAGTGTTTGGGTCAAGGTCAGGGTCAATGGAAATGGATTATAAAACAAGAGGCGCAAGTGAGAGATATAATGGTAGGGAAAGAATTTGGATCATATAAAGAGATGGAGGAAAAAAAGGGAGAAGTTTTCAATAAGATGGATAAATTACGATATTACCAATTGAAACACTTTTTTGAGAGTATCTCAAAGCCTATAAGAACTAGAAAAGAGTGGAATCCATTTGAGAGAATATTGGAGACACGGGGAAACGAGAGACACGGAATTGCAAAAATACACAAGATATTAATGGAATTAGACACCGACACAAAACTAATATACATAGAGAAAGAGACATGGGAAGAGAAATAGATGAGGAGGAGCAAAGGAAAATGCTTAGATTAATTCACGAAAACATTAGTATGAGGGAAGTAGAAATAAATTATAATTGTTTGATGAGATGGCACATCACACCTAATGTAGAGCATAAACTGAATGGGGAAATTTCATGGTTATGTTGGAGAGGTTGTGGAGAGGTGGGCACGTGGTATCATATATGGTGGGAGTGTTCAAGAATACAGATGTTTTGGTGGAATATAGTTTAATAAGGAAAATCACTAAGATTAACATAGGATTAGACCCAGAGTTATGTCTTTTCCATATCACAGAATTCCCAGTGAAATCATATAAGCTCTCGGGGATATGGCATTATTTGACCGCAGCGAAGAGCTTGATACCTAGGTTTTGGAAAAAAAAAGAGGTGCCAACTGAGGAGGATTGGATGGGCAGAATGAATCAGATCTGTGGGACAAAAAAACTGTATTACATGCATATAGATAAGATGGAGATGTATAATACAAAATGGAAAAAATGGGAAGAGTATAGAGAAAAGTGAAATATATGAAGATATAATACCCCTAGAAATTGATTTAGAAATAATAGAAATGTATGGTGTAAAGGAGAAGAGAGAAAACGTAGAGTGGGAGAGGGAGGGGGGTGGGAGGGGAGTGGGAGATTGAGGTGTGGGGGGAGGGGTAGGAGGGAGGGTGGAGGGAAGTGATTTAAATAAATTATGCAAATTGGAAGATAATGTTTGAATATTATTTTAATAGAAATTTCAATGTGATTTGTATTTGAACTGATAAATTAATAAATATTTATAAAAAAAAAAAAAAAAGGTCAGGGTCAATGGTCAAGATCAAAAGGTCAGGATTTAAAAAAATTGGTATCAGTGTCAGTTAGTGTCAGTGTGTTTTAGGTAAAAAAAAACAAAATGTGCACTTTTGTTTCTGGGCTGTACTACGGGTACAAACAACAAATAACATACATATATATGGTATTGCTGCGATCGTCAAGAGCTGGAGAATTTAGTTCTTTGGTGGTAGGTTATGGTAGTAACAAGAAACACACAGCTAAATAAAAAATCAGTTGTCCTTTGATAATAAAAAAAAATCAGGAGATATCTATTACAATTTACCACTAAATGAAAGCCCGATCTGTCCTGAAAAAGCAAGGTATAATTCACTTGAATGTACAAAGTAGTTGTGATGCTACAGTATGTACGGTTTTACTAACACATGTCAATATTGCAAACTTGTGCTTAGGCAGTTAGATTTGTTTTAGTCTTAGGCGTGAAGAGGTTAAATCAGTTTTGCCCAAATCACTTTGCTCATAGTTCACTTGCCAAGCACATCTGGTTAAGCAAATGAGCATTTTCTGAATTTGTGTCTATTGTCTATAGATAACCTGAAATAAAACCCATCAGATATGTTACATTTAAGAAAAAAAGTGAAGAAGTCCTACCTAAGAGCAGGCAACCATGAGATGTCTCCAATCTTTTATACAGTACCTTTGCTATTCAGAGGTCTCTTCTTTGAGCATCTCCAATCCTGGTCAAATACTAAGGACTCAACTTCTATGAACTTTTGGCGAAGTTCCACCCCTGGCAGGATACTGTTGTCCCTTTGTCCAAAAAAAGCATGACAGAGGACAGTAAGGGCACTCACAATGGTGACTACAATGGTGGTTAGAGGCTTAACCATGAAATCAGAGAAGGCACACCCTTAGTAATAAAACTAAGCTTGAATCGGATTAGAGCAAAAAGGAGTCTTTTCTGGCCATCAAAGTTCATATCAGACATTTTATGGCATTGCACTAGGCTGGACTTTTACTTTTAAAAGCTTAAAACAGTTGGCAGGTTTGCTTTATGTCTTGGAGCAGAATTAATGATAGATTATAGAGGTGACAGGCTTGTTAGTGGAAGATTAGACAAAAAGTAAATTATAAGGGTCAAGCTGTAAAATCTCCATTTGTCAAAAACAAAATCTGCAATTCTGTTGAAGGTTGCTTGCAACTTTACCTTTTAATAAATTAAATATCAGCATGATTTAATAAACACTTCCATCCATTTTCCATTAAGAACAATTGATGAAAAAATCTTTATACTTCTCTTTTATCATCTGATTTCTGTATAATCTAGAACAAGTCTGCAATGTATGGTAGATCTCTATTTCAGTTCTATACCGATCAATTGATTTGAAGGTTTTGGAATTTTTTTTTTCATGCAACGCCCGTGCTGTGATGTTCAATTCAATGACCGTCTTTCTACTTTCTATAATTAAACATAGTGAAATCTTCCATAATTCAGATCCAGCTGTAAAACTGAGACTGCCCTGCATTACTATGCTGAAGGCTTTTAAAAATTAATTTGCTCTCCTTTAGAACTCAAGACTTTGTCTTTATATTAAAAAGGCAAAAATATGCAACCCTGGGTTTCTTCGTGACCCTGAATTGAATTTTAATGGTGATATAAGTGTGGTTTGTCAGATTACCTTTTATTGCCTTAGCAACATTGCCCTCACTGGACCTCAGCTGAATTGTATTGCCATTGAAATTTGAATGCATTTCTCAATTATGTCTCGCATAAAGAATTTTAATTTTCTTTTCCAGTGGGTTCTATTCATCGTCTATCTTCAGCGCTGAATTATGTTGCTTGAATGCACATTGAAATCTAAAGTTACAGACTGCTTTGGTGATGACCTTACTTCTTTCTTTGTAATATGCCTCATCTTCTACTTATCACATTAATATTTACCAGAACTTAGCACTTGGCATGGCATATTCGTCATGAGAGCCTGCAAGGTGTAAAGAGCTTTTTTTTGTATTATGGTGTATTTCTAACAGTTATTTTTTCCTAGTGAAATAGAAAATGTTGTCCTGATATCCAAAGTGAACATTAGTCCACCATAGTCCAATAGTCACCTCTTTGATGGTGTAGGCAAATACCCTCTAAATAATGACACCAGAATGGAGGGGTCACAGAAAGTTTATTACAAAAAGAAAAAAAGTGTGCTTCATAAAGATTTAAATCATATTTGTAGTCAAAACTTTATTTTTACTTTTGGGTAGAAAAAGAAAGGGTTAAGATCCATGTGAGATCATTTTTTGTTGCTTGTCCCACTGGGGACATATTGTCCCATTGAGGTTAAGAGCCATGTGATATATTTTTTGTTGCCTGTGTCTCCTTGGGGAAATACATACATTCAAGTAAATTTCTCTAAAGTGAGGAGACTTCCCTCCTTATAAAGTTGTGAAACCCACCTCTTGATCTTGTGAGAACTATAAAAAGTTTGGATCTTCAATCACTCACAGACAACAATAAAATTTGACAAGGGTTCAAACTCAACCTCACGGTATCCAAAACTAAGCAAAAAAAAATAATCAAAAATCATAAATATTGTACACTTTGAGGCCCCTTTCACACAAAGGGTCCGATCAGGTCCACAGGTCAGTTTTTCAGATAATTTTCTGATGCCTGTGTCGCATTGGGGACATATTGTCCCATTGCGGTTAAGAACCATGTGAGATATTTTTTGTTGCCTGTGTTTCTTTGGGGAGATACATAAAATAAAGTAAATTTCTGTAAAGTGAGAATTCCCTTTTTAGAAAGTTGTGACAGAACTGACATCCCCCCACCTCTTGTTCTGGTGACAACTGTAAAAATTTTGATTTCCCATTACTTACAGACAGCAGTAAAAATTGGCAAGGATTCTGACTCCACACTGTATCTAAAACTAAGCAAAAATATTGTACACTTTCAGGCACCGTTCACACAAAGGGTCCGATCAGGTCCACCTGTCAGTTTTTCAGGTGGACCTGATCAGACCCTCCAATCTGATCCGGATGGTGATCTAGGTGGATTGGATCAGACCACCCATAGAGCAGAACAGGCTGTGTTGGTGTCCACTCTGAGTGGACATGGTTAGCACTTCCACCTGGCAGTACTAGGGTCGTTGGTTCGAATCCCAACCACGGCACCACCTGCCTGGAGTTTGCATGTTCTCCCTGTGCCTGCGTGGGTTTCCTCTGGGTACTCCTGTTTCCTCCAACACTCCAAAGACATGCTGGTAGATTTATTGGATCCTGTCTAAATTGGCCCTAGTATGTGTATGTATGAATGTGAGTTAGGGACCTTAGATTGTACGCCCCTTGAGGGTTAGGGACTGATGTGAATGTACAATATATATGTAAAACTCTGCGTAAATTGATGGTGCTATATAAGTACCTGAAATAAATAAATCTCCCCTTCCCTGCTGATCTGATCTGCCCTGTGTCAAAGAGGCCTAAGGGGTATATTTATAAAGCAGTGAATGTGACTTTCACCAGACATTCACTGCAAATAATCAATCAGTGTGTCATGAAACTGACAGGAGACTGAAATGAAGAGGTCGGCCTCACTTGTGTCACTAGCCCTGACCCCACTGGAGGTGGAACAGAGGGTGTCTAGGGACCAGGGGGACAAGAGAGCCAGTAGATGTTGTTTGCAGCTCTTGCGGTTGGTGACCTTGGAAGACTGATGAACCTCTGATTCAGGCACAATAGTAATATGCGGTGCTAGTATGGTGGGTTGCCAGGTGTGCACCAGAGCAAGGCAAGAAGCTGGGATGGGAGACAGGAGCAGTGTCAAAGGAATAGCCAGGGTAATCAACGGGCAGACAGCGAGGACAGCGACGTACCAAGTCAGGAGCAGAGCCAAAGTCAGGAACCAATATCAAGCAGGAAAGTAATGAGTCAGGGTAGGAACAAGCTGGGTCATCAACAAGGAAATCACACAGGAAATGAGCAGGAAACGGGGAACAGCTGAAGACCAGTCATCACTCAGCACAGGCAGAGGCACCTTTTGAATATTCCAACTGGCGCCAATCTTCGCCGTGCATGTGCGTGATAGCGCATTTCTGTGCGCATGCACACGTCTATTCACCAGCCGTCTCACGGGAATTCCCGTACACAGTGTCATTTAAACCTGCATGGTTCATCTCTATGTTTACTACTAAGTGTTATTCTGTTACACATAACTGAAACCAATACCGAAAAAGGTGGGAACCATAAGATACTGTATAGTGAATGTGAAAAAAGCAATGTGAAGAAGGATCTTACTCCAGGTATAATTCCAGTGCTAGCCATATAATTTGTGCCATGGCATTGACTACATGGTCTTTTCCAAAGGGAATTGGAGGACAGATATCTTTGCAGAACTAGGCAATCAGTAGCTTGGTCTAAACATCGATCCTCCTCCTTGTACAGGAGACCTGATCAGGTGACTGGCGCCAGACCAGTAAATAAGTTTCCAGTTGAAAGGTAAGTGTTCTTTATTGTTTGACTTATTTATTATCACATGGGGGTAAATAATAAAGAATGTAGGACTGCTTTAACGCAGAACCTTAGTATTAAATAAAATAGTTTAGCCGGACCCTAGTAAAATAAAAATGAAGCTCTTGCTGTAATACTTCCCAATGCTGACCCTTGAAGACTCACTGCTCTAGCACCAGTCCTTTTCCAGGTTGAATGGTGACAAAGCACCATTCAACCCACTTCCTGTGAGCCCAGGCTGTCATAGGTCCACCCCCTAAAAGTGTGTCACCAAGTAGAGCGCCAAGTGGCTCACAGTACTGTATTGCAGAGAGCAGCCCTGACGTCTTAACTACAGTACAGCACAGCATGGAAGACCACCCACCATTGCTACCAGAACAAGGGGTAGAAAAAACATTAATTATGTTTTGCTCTCTGCAGCTTCTGGTAACAATTGTAGTTTAATAAAGTTTATGATCTAATTGGAATGATTATGTGGTGTGAATTATTTTGCAATTAAAGTGTTACTAAACCCACAACAGTAAAATCAGTCTCTATATGTAGTAAAGCATGCTTGTTATACTCACTGTGGAACCTAAGGGGTTAATCCTCTGCACTGTGTAAAAACGCTGTTTTGAAACTGACTTCTCTGATCCTCCCCTTCTTCTAGTGTCCCCCTCTCATCTCCTGATAAGACATATCGTGTAGAGACACTTTGCACATGCTCAGTTTGGCATGTGTTGCTGGAGAGGATTTGTTTTTTCTTTGGAGAGTGCATGTGATCACCACATCACCAGGGCCAATCAGCACTGTCCAGACAGGGGTCCTGCATCCTCCTAGAGCAGACATAAAACTCCTCCTACAAGCTTTAACCAGTGCTCTGCTGAACACTGATAGAAGTCCCAAGACTGCTCTAACTACTGCTGAGAAAAGATATTTAGCAGTTTATATCTACTAAAATAATTGCATTTGCATGTTGTATGCACTGTGCAAGACCAGATAGAGTGAATGCAGGGCTTAGTAACACTTTAACTCTTAATGCATTTTTGAACATAGATGGAAAAGCACTGCTCACAATTGCTTTCCTACAAGTGTCATAAAACAATTATAATATTGCTATTTTTTATGTTTCATGTGTCGAATAGTTTCAGGTAGTCATTCACTGCCTCAGAAGACTAAGAAGTGTTGGGGTTGAGAGCCAGATCACACTATGAACACTGTGCTTTCCCATATGATTCACATGAGATCTAGGTGTAGTGAGCTTTCAACCCCTCCATTTGACTTGACTGCAGCAAAGGTAAGGCATGCACTACTTTACAAAGCACAGAGCAACCAGATCGCACCTCAAGTGCACTGCAAGTGCAGTTGCTTTAGATCTGTGGGGCAGCTCTGAAATGAGGCAAAGCTCTGCTAATTTCTTTCATCCAATCATGTGCAAGCAAAAATGCTTGACAAGGGTAGAATATATGCCTTCCAACCTAACCAAGCCTGCTAGGCCATACCCTCCACCATCCCAGCTATAGGAAATGCGCAAACAAGTTTTCTGGAGTCAAAATGGCCGTAGCAGCCTTTTATTAACCAATAGATTATTTTAGTATAGATAACATAGCATTCCAAATATATATATATAAACAAATGAAAACATGTTGGTCTTTTGAGGGCCATAAACCCAACTTAACTTTTGTGTAAAACATTCCTTCAACTTAGGCCCCCAGCTCAGGGACAATCCTACTTATCCCCAGCTGCAGAACACTGGCTCGGGGATAACCCTACTTATCTGCAGTGACCACCATTTTACCTATTCTGAGTTTACCCCTTGTTATCTGAAATGTACTGAGGCCCCCATACCACTGACGGGTCCCCAATCTGTCTCCATACAGAATTCTTTCCTCCTCCAACCACCGCCAAGGCTGCCTTGACAATACAAACCAAAGCACGAAGGGGAGGGAGGGTAGGAAGCTTCTTCTTCTTTCCAACTTCCCCCACTGGAATTCCTGAGGACAGACCCTCCTTTTCCTCCCTGGGAGACCCTCCCCAACATCCCCCATCCAATAAAGTAAGCCTTAATCCCCAAAACCTCCTTCCCATAATTTAACCCTCCATTGTCCCTCTATTCCCCCTAGTCATGTCAACCCTGCGCTTATTTTTTTTTTGCTCCGGGCCTACATTTTTTTTTAAATTTTCCTTGCATGTTCCCCTCAGATCTAGAGAAACTGCATGTTCAGTGCACTTGCAGTGCACAGCCTATTGGCCTTTAGTAAATCAACCCCATTGTGTTTGCAACCTGCATTTGGGGTGTCATTAGCATTGCACTGACACCTGCTGTAGATCACAAGTGCAGTGTATTTTAAATGTGGTGTGGGAAATGCACACAGAACATGGATTTCCCATCCCACGTTCTGATGTGAGTGAATTCTGAACTCCATTTTTGGAGTTGGTAAGTATTAGGATCTTGACTGCTTTTTTGTGTTGCCACTGGGGAGATTTCCTCTCACATCATGTCCAGGTGACTGCTGTCAGACACAGTGCGGAGGATTTTCCTCAATGGGAGTTCATCCAGAAACAAATATTTTACAGAACTTCCACCCTTCTATGCTTTATCAAAAACGAAAAAAATTGGAGTTTTTTTTTTTTCAAACCTGTTTATTGCTTACATGAAACCTATACAAGACTGTCAGTTGAGCACACTGAGCACAGGTTTCCGGTGACATTAAGCAGTTTTTAACTACCAAGCTTTAAGAAGTACTTATTAGATTATTATTAATAGCTCATCCCCTCAATATTTTTGTGTATCATTAACTTACTGATTGGCATATCAGTATGGATGTTACACCATGTCCTCAAATCTAAAACGGAGCTCATTAAATTTCCTCCACCATGTTTCCCTTCTCCTGACTTTTCTCTCAAGATTAATACAAGAACTATCATATCCTCTCCTAAAAGGGGCGTAAATAAGGGAGGGGGTCAGGGGGGGTCAAACCCCCCCTTCCCCACAGAGCATCTAACAAAGGTGCATCAACTAGGCTAATCTAGCCTTTCAGCTGCAGGACCAGGACGAGAGCTGTACTGTCCCAAATTCCACAGTGTTCAAATGAGTCCCGGACTGTTAGTTTACTATGGAGGGTGATTTCAGCAGAGAGGGACTTATGGGGCAGCTTTAGCTACTCATTGGTTACTCATAGTCTGTAGCCTAAAGGGTGCAGCCCCTCCCACTGCCTCTTCAGCCAATTGGTAAACAAAGTATTCCGTCCATCACTAAAGTTAAATGTTCATCGTTCAGGCTTCCTGTAAGTTCAGGTCTTTTTTACAGTGCCACAACAACCTGATAATTGTGTACCTGTGAAGCATAGGTGTCAACTTAATGTCACCATGTTAAAAGGACAGGAATATGGGTGGAATTACAATAAGTGTTCACACTAGCCAAAGCTCTGAAAAGCAATCTGCAGTGGATTGCTTATCAGGGTGCATCTAAGTGGCCAAATGATGGTTTATAATGATAATGCACCACAACCACGTGTTTGGGTTTCAGTTATAGTGTGGCACCCTTGACTTGAATGGCTGAGTTTGATAGTCAACTCAAAATGCCACTGTAAATTTTTTGTGCCTGTGAAACAAAGCCTCCTCTAGCTATATTTTAGACTTGGGTGGGTGGCCAAGTTGCAGTAAAACTGGGGCTCACCCACCTGTTTTTACTATCCCCTGACCATGGAATGGGCCATCAGGGGATGGAGTGTTGAACCAGAGGACCATGTGGATGCCAGGTTTGAGAGGGAGGCATAGTACATTGCTGGCTACCTCCTGCTTGGTTAGAACAGAGTATGTGAGATTGACCGCAGTGAAGAGGACATCTGCAGGATCAATATGCTGAGGTTTGTACATGTCTGCTAGTCTCTCACTTGCAGCACAGATAAATACAGAATCATTTTGGGTACAAAGGCTGTGGCATATTTTGCCATCTACACAGTGAGTTGGGACAAGTTTTAAGTGCCTCCCACTGTTAGCACAATTTGCGACACCCACAATTTGTCACAGCGTGGCAGGCTTACTAATTTTTGTCTTCTGGCTACCCAGAATTGAACCTCCTGCCAGAAAAAAAAATATCTACCGCCCTGTCTCCTCATACCTGGCTGCTAGTTGTAATCAGACTATGACTCTGATCTCTCTTTTCAACCTCACATCCAGTAACTATCTAAATTTTGCCTCCTTCACCTCTGTAACCTTTCTACAAAATGCCCGTCTTAACCAATGACACCACCAAGCTATTAATTCAATCCCTTGTTATCTTTTTCCTTAACTATTGGAACTCCCTCTTTGTTGGCCTACCTCTACAGAAAGTAGTGTTGCGTGCACCTTCACCAGTTGTGCTCTCATCTGGTAAATATGACCAAACTGTTAAGTGAGGTCATAAATAGCTTGTGTCCCTTTTTGTTTGGACCTAAACTGGATGGGATTAGCAATCTTCAATGTTAGATATTCCCTCACTTCCTTTAGACTCTTCCTCCATAAAGAGTAATGAAAAACATAGTGCCTTATCTTCTTTTAAAACATTTATCAAACATACATTATTTTCCCCCTGATGAAGCCACGTGACCCGGTGGCGCAACACGTAGGGGAGAGGCTCTGACCTCACGATGCTTGAGGAGGCAGTTAGCCACACAGCAAGTATACAGATTTGAAAGCTAGCAAACACTGTGGATCACATTTTAAAGCATTTACATGTGAGTGCAATACTTTTATGTTTAATAAATATTTTAAAAGAAGATAAGGCACTATGTTTTTCATTACTCTTTATGGAATATATACCAATAGATGAAGAGTCTTAAGAAAGTCAGGAGATCCCTAACATTGAAGATTGCTAATCACATCAAGTTTAAATCCAAACAAAAGGAACACAAGCTACTTATGACCTCACTTAATGGTTTGGTCATATTTCCCAGGTGAAACACAACTGGTGAAGGTGCATGCAAGGTTGTCATTACTATGCAATAGTGGTGAATTGAACACAAATCATTCTGTCCACATTATTGGAAAGAGTTTTTTTCACAAATTATATATGGAATAGTGATATTGCATATGGACACTTAATTATTGGAATATTGTTTTTGGCAACAGTCTTTTCATTTGTCAGTGGAGCGCGACATTATTATATATATGTTTGATTTATTATGGCACATTAGTATGGATATGTGTGATGTGTGGGCGATCTACTATACTATAACTTCACATTAATTATTTGGCAAAATATCCATTTTGGCACCATAGTAGCTTGCAAGACCTCACTTATTATTTTTTTACTGTGGAATCCTCTTTACTTCCTACCAGACCTAAACAACCTGGTAAGAATTAGGGGGGGACCCCAAGCTGTTTTTTTTTCTAAAATGTCAGTGCTGCTGCAGCAGGTTATATACATTGTACAGATGTGCTGTTAGTTTAAGGGGACCCTCCAGGCATGATATTTAAAGGATTTTTGTTAAGCAATGAAAAATGACTGCCCCTTTAAAACAGTACTTTTTGAAATTCTTTTTTTCACTGATTCATGTCTCTCAGGGCAGTACCTAAGTCCCCACACCCCTTTTATGGCCAATAACGTGCAAATAAACCTTCAAAATGGGCACAGGGGTGTTCAACCCATCACTATCAGAGACTATACCATCTGCAGTCTATCATTAAATCTTCTGCCATGTTTATCTCCCTTATCAACTGCTCTGCATCCTCCACCCCTCTCTGCCGATCCCTCCACTGGATTCTGCACACCCAAAAAATTTAATTCATAATCCCAAAAGCTATATACAAAGCTGTGCACAACTCTGTTCTGCGTTATATCACCCACATCATCCACTCTGCTCCTCCCAGGACCTCCTTTTCTGTAACCCTATCATCAGCTGCTCCGATCACCAACCTTGTCTCAAAACATCATCCAAACCATTCTCTCCTCTCATCACCTCCTTCCATCATTAACATTGTCTTGAAACATCACCCAAACCATCCTCCCAGGACCTTTTGTTCACTAGCTACCACATCATCTTCCAAACACCAACCTTGTCTTAAAATATCACCCAAACTGCCCTCTCCACTTTTCCCAGGACCTCCTACTCCCTATCTCCCTATCTCTCTCATCACCTTTTCCCATGCTGACCTTTAGCCTACTGTATCTCGCCTTCACCTAACAGCTGAGATTTTACTTTCTCCATCAAAATGTTTCCCACCAGTTGATTACTTGACCCTCCCTGTTGGACTATAACCTCTTATGAGCAGGACCCTCCTAACCCTCTTGTCTTACAGTGTACTGTCTCCCTTTATGATGTAAAGTGTTCTGCAAACTGTTGCCACTATGTAAATCCTGTATAATCATACTAATAATAATTAGTCATGTTGGAAAAACTATGTGGTCACTCAGCAGTAGAGATGAGTGAATTAACGCCCAAGCCCAGTAAATGCTATTTTTTTTTTTGTACTTGAATTTATGCCTGCGGATTTGACCATTGAGAACTATACAATTCATGAATCATATGTTCCTGAATTGTGTGATTTTCTACAAAGGAGACAGACCTGCATAAAATGATATAAGGTATCTGAAGTTCTCCTTGACTTCTGTGAAGTCACGCCATGTTTTGTTTGCACACCTCATCTATACACTGGTTGAATTGTGCATAAATGTCATATCAAGATCTAGCAGTGCCTGTATTGAATGAGCACAGGTAATTTTCTCACCTTAAGACCGCGAGCTATTTCTAGCGAGCCAACATCACTTTTAGTAAAACCAAAATAGTCTCATTGTCACCGTACTGAAACTAACACATGTCCTGGGAGTCATAGAGTGTCAGATTGTGTTGAGGCATCTCACATGGGGATTTTGGTTTATGACAGGTGCCCTTTAGCAGCTATTAAAAAAACAGATGCAGTTCAAAGTAATGATACATCTTGATAAGCAGAGCGTGACAAAGCGCTGACAGCTCCCTTGCGGGGATGGCGGGTGCCATCTTGGAGATGATTTTAAAATCAAATGTTGGAAAACAGGGGAATGATAAGGCTCATTTTAATTTGGTAATGAATGGAAGTTATCAATAACAAAATGATTTTACAACATCTCTGTTCTGGAGATAGCGGAGTAATTAGATTGGAAATCAAAACATGCATTTGAAAAAAATGCAATTAACAAGATAAAAATGCAGACATTATGAAGTGCAGTTTAGTGATTAAATGAACTATGGAAGGTTAATTGGGAGCAGGCATTGAAGAATAAACTATTAACAGAAAACTGGAAATATCTAAAACTTTCCCTGACAATATACATAACAGACTCTCAGACAAGGGGATTTGGATGAGCAAAGTTGGAAGTAAATACGAAAAAGTTCAAAGCTGCTTGGGCGCATATTTGGATTGATCCACTGAAGGGGTTGATCATTTTCACTCAAACAATTATGTTAATATTTACAATGTACTAGGGGCGGACTGACAACTCATGGGGCCCCCGGACAATAAGGGATCATGGGGCCATTGTGTCCTTGCCAAAACTCAAAAAAGCCTATGTAAAAGGTACCAGGGGCATCCAATGGGGCCCCCTACTGACCCCGGGCCCTCGGGCAGTGCATGAGTCTCCAAATGGTTAGTCTGCCCCTGCAATGTACTTAAGAAGTAGAACTGAATGCAAAACTTGTTTCATTTTGGATAAAGTAAGGGAGGGTTATAACCAATGTCAGCTTTTTTGCCTCTATCTGTGTCCCTTTTGGTAGATTTCCCTTAATTTCCTGTCCCATAGCCACAACAGGGAATGGGAGGAAATCCCTTTAAAGTGAGGGAATCCCTAGTTGTCACCTCAGCTATTGTCCCCATTGGAAGATTTCCCCTTTATTACTGTTCCCAAAATTTGGGATTTTTTTCACTTTTTATTTTCTGATAGCAGAAAATATGACAAACAAAGAAGGTGTAAAACCAAGATTGTTCAAATGCAAAAAAAAAAACAGTTATGCAGCTATGCAGCATCAATTTAAAGACTTATAAATAGAAAAAAAAAATAAAACAAAGTTAAATAAAGGGAAATGGACTCTATCTCAACTACAACCAGATTCACCATGTGTGGTATTCACCAGAGATCCCACCGGGGATTTGGACCAGATACTGCATTTGTAGAAGGAAGATGCTATAGGATCACTGGTCTCAGAGGAGTAGAGTGTGGCAAAGGAAGGGTACCAGAGACCAGGCCAACAATTAAAAGTAACAGGTGAATCGTACCTGGAGAATGCCAGTGGTAAGGAAAACTGATGGAATGTCCCAGGAATGATGCCAGCAGCCAGGAGCAACAAATGGATCATACTCAGAGAAATACCAGCCATCAAGAACAACATAGTGAACATATATAGATGCCAGTGGCATTAGAGCTGAAGAAGTGGCTTAAATAAGCTGCAAAATATTTTTACCATTACAAGAACAAGTCCAGCTGAATGTGACTAACTACTACTAGCTATACCAGGACTAGCTAAGTGCCAGGAATGATGCCAATGGCCAGGCGCAACAGAAGGAATGTATCTGGAATAATACCGGAAACTAGGAGTTGCAGAAGACCCAAAGTAGCAGCTGGGTAGACAAGGTGGCAATGGCAGAGGCACAGGGAGGCCCAGGACTGAAGAGGCACAAGCTAGGCAAGCTTGTGGGGGCTTGGCGCCACATGGACAACCTTTGCATGGGCATCTATTCACGGGATACGCTAGCCCCTTAACCACTTCCCATTCGCTCACAGCCTATAAATGGCAGACAGGAAGCAGCCCCAATGTGGGTTAATATAACTGTATGTCAGCCCACATCGGCAGCTCCTGTAGGGCTCACAGAGCATGCACCCAGGAGCCCAGAGATCCGTGTGTCACCCGTGATCACAATACTGCTGTTTCCGGGTGATCACATGATGATTTACCATGTGATTGCTGTGTCCAATCACAGCAATCACATAGTAAACATACCAAATTGAATGTAAAGACTGGTTATCTCTACTCTCACAGGAACCAGCTGTGGGAGCAGAGGGAACCATTGCTGCAACCTACACTGCCTGTCTGACTGCATACACCTACAGACTGCAGTGTTAAGCAGCCCCAGTGTTCCTAATCACTGCCCCAGTAATACCAAAAAACAATTCATCCAGCCTCTGTCACCTTTCTCAATGTCACCAGTGTTCACAATAACACACACCATACCAACATCCTGATCACCACCATACCAGCATCCTGATCACTGCCATACCCCATAGCAGTGCCATGTTCACTTGCATATGCCATACCAAAACCCTGATCACAGCCACAGTATGTATATGTATGAATGTGAGTTAAGGACCTTAGAGATTGTACGCCCCTTGAAAGTTAGGGACTGATGTGAATGTACAATATATGTATGTAAAGCGCTGCGTAATTTGACGGCGCTATATAAGTACCTGAAATAAATAATAAATAAATAATATATCATTCCAGCACCTTGATCACTGCCATATACCATACCAGCACCTTGATCACCGCCATACATCATACCGGCACCTTGACCACCCATATGCCTTATCAGCATCCTGATTACCACCATATATCATACCAGCACCCTGATCACCTCTGTATATTGTACCAGAGCCCTGATCACTGCCATACCCCATACCAGCGTCCTAATCATTGGCATACCACATACCAGCATTTTGATCACTGCCATACCTCATACCAACATCCTGATCACTGCCATACCTCATACCAACAGCCTGATCACTGCCATACCCCATACTAGTGTCCTAATCATTGGCATACCACATACCAGCATTTTGATCACTGCCATACCCCATACTAGTGTCCTAATCATTGGCATACCACATACCAGCATTTTGATCACTGCCATACCTCATACCAACATCCTGATCACTGCCATACCCCATACTAGTGTCCTAATCACTGCCATACCCCATACTAGTGTCCTAATCACTGCCATACCCCATACTAGTGTCCTAATCACTGCCATACCCCATACTAGTGTCCTAATCACTGCCATACATCATACCAATGTCCAGCATTTTAGGGTCTCAACTGATCAATTTTCAAATATACTGTATATACCATAGTTTTTAGACTCTATAACTTTCACACAGACTAAATAATATTCACTGTTTTGGGTTATTTTTTACCTAAAAATGTAGCAGGATACATTTTGGCCTAAATTTTATTAAGAATGATTATTTATTTGAAAAATTTTATAACAAAAACTAAGCAAAAAGTGGGGTTTTTTTACGTCTGGTATTTTTTACATTTATTTAACGATGAAATATTTTATTTAGTGATCAAATACCACCAAAATAAAGCTCTATCTGTATCAAAAAAGGATAAAAAGTTCATATAGGTACAGTGTTGCATGAGCAATTGTCACTCAAAGTTTGACAGTGCTGAAGCTGAAAATTGGCCTGGGCAGGAAGGGGATGAAAGTGTCCGGACTTGAAGTGATTAAAATGGTTGTAAACCCTTACATATACCCAGTGAAGTGACTGTCCTCAGATGATACACAGAGATGAAACAAATCCTTCTACATAAGTTGTACCTGTTTATCTACTTCCGTCTGTTCCCTAAATCTGTTAAAAGTGGAGAATTTACATAGGAGCTATAAAAAGCAGGAGCTGAAGTTGTATCAGTGAGGAGAGCTCTGGGAGCTGATTGGAGGGAAGGAACACACCTCCCTCCACACAGCTCACAGGAACAGAGCTGACTGTGCCCTCTTCTGTCACCATTTTTCTCTTGGTGTCAGGAAAACTCATCAGAAGTATCTCTCTCTTATAGCAGAGGAACAAGGCAATACTTAGTACTCTGGATTGAGACAAATACACACTATAGAGGGATATGCTTTGTTCATATTTCATGTCTGAGGTTTACAACCACTTTAAGGATTTACCTGATTGGCCACGGCTGCTACAACCATGGTAGACCCAGACATTAGTGTGGCCATGAGCCTTAGAAAATGCACCATGGGAAAAGCAAAGGTAACTGGTGCTACATATAGCTGCTCTTTAAAAGAAACAGACAGCTAAGCTCTTCAATGACCAGCACTCAAGCCTCAACCTGTATTGTAATATAGAAGACAGAAATTAATGTAGTCAATATTTACAGCCCATTTTCCAACCACTTACACTGTCTTGTGTAATCATTTAACAACTGCAAATTAAAGTAAACAAAGTGTGGAAATCAATGAAACTGTTTTCGCAACAGAGAGCATAAAAACGTAACAGTGTAATATTTTGACATAACAATTTAACAGGAAGGAACACAAAAAAAAAAATATAACCAAGGAAGAACAACTGTGAAAGTGATGCCATAATAGGGACCGAAGCATTAATTTCACTGAATAGGATAAATTAGGATTGTATGGGCACATAACATTTCCTACACAAATGTTACTGTCAATCTATATACACTATGTATATATTTATCTCTGTATTTAATTGTTTATCTCCATTAACCAGACAGAAATGTTCCTCTTCATTTTGGATAAAGCTGGAGTTCTATGTACACTATATTGCCAAAAGTATTGTGTAACGGACATGTGACATACATGACATAAATGTACAGATTTGATTAGATAAGATGTGATCAGTAGCAATATGTAATCGTAAATAGTTTCAGTCCTTGTCATTAAAGATGTGTTCAGTCAGAGGTACTCAGACACAGGGGGTCATCAATTAGCATCTGAAAAGACTTCCAGCTTCCTCTGGATGTGACAGCTAAGTGCTAATAAGGTTTTGTCACCTTCTGGGGGAAAGCTGTTTGGAGGAAATGACTGCAGACAGGTTGTCTACCTGACATTGGAAGCTTTAAGGAATATACATACATCAAAGAAATTTCATCACTCATAAAAGCTAAAATAGTTGCAGAGAGATGTGCGTCACACTGACGCCTAAAAACCGTATTTGTGGATTAGGTAGAAGGCCAGGAAAATGCAGGAAATGGTTAGGTGGCGCTGGAGTGCGAAGGACGAGCAGTGTTTGATACTGTTGCGATCGGACTGATGCGCTGGTGTCGGAAATCCCCGGCTTAGTGTTTCAAGCCGGTCTTGGCCCGATTGAACTTGGGCAGGTCAGCACCCATAACATCCTGTGGGCAGGTACAGGAGCAGCCCCCATGGTCAATTGGCCGAAGACTAATGTCCGGCCTATGTCCATATCCCCATAAATTGAGTATTTAAGCACGTACTCATATCTTTGTGTGTCTGGTGTTGGGGTGTGTGGACAGTGAAAGAGTGATTAACACAGGGGATCAAGTAGGATAGCTGGAGGGACTCTAGAAGGGTGTGTAATTACTAAGCTGGTCCTCAACTCTAGTCAGTGCACCAGATTGTATATAAGATTTGTATCTGCCAGTGTGTGTGGTGGACCAGCTGGATTGGAGTGGAGTCTCCCTCTGGTGGTGGCCAAAAGGTAGTGCAGGCTGTGAAAGTACATCACGGCTGATTTTATATACGGTTATATATATTCAAAGTTAAGTCCCCTTTATTCCCTCTTACCCCAAGTCACGGCCGCATGTGCGCGCCTCGGGTATCTAGTCACTATGGGCATGGCATGTGGGGGACCCGTGACAGCCTGCCTTTACATGCACATGAACTTTAATTGCATCCAAGTTTTAGTCCGTAGGGTTCAATGTTGAGTTGGCCCACCCTTTGCAGCTACAACAGCTTCAACTATTCTGGGATTTTAAAGGCAATATACCTTTTACTAATACTTTTTGTACAATAAAGTATATGACTAAAAAAAGAGTTCCTTTTGAGTATATAAGTGATTATATATTTGCTGCATTAAAGTCCCATAGGGGGATATTTTTGTGCACAGTAAATTCGCTATATGATCTTTTTTGTAATTAAAAGTCAAAATGACCTTCCTGTTTATGCAACTCCTTTTATTTTTCTTAAACTGTCAATTGTCACTTCCTTTCAAGATGGCAACCTGTAAGCATTCCATGCACTGTTAGTTTACAGAATGACCCCATAAAAGTAAGTTCCCACTTGTGTGATTTGCTCAGTGGTTTCCTCAGAAGTCTACATCAAGACGCAAGTCAAAGTTTAGGCATCCTCTTCAGTAGTAGTCTCATTTTGGTGGGATACCCCTGACAGCTTGCCTACTTTTAAAGGAATGCAGACAGTATTATTAAAATACTAAGAAGGTTTAGGTGGTTATAATACATGCAGACCTTCCTATTCAGGAATCAGTCCAGAAAGAACAAACAAATGGCTATTTCCTCAGAAAGTTAAAATCTTCCATAAACTGAACCTGTAGGAGAAAATGAGTTGAGGTGAAGAGGGTGAGTCAATGGTCCTATATGTTGATTTAGAAGCCTAGAAGAAAGTGATGCTGCTGGAAACCTTGATCTTAATCTATCACCTCAATGGTTTAGCACAGTTATGTGGAATTTGATCATTTTATATCTACAAACATGCCTGTCGGAAGGGAATGCAAATGCCTAAGTAGATAAGGGGTTTTAATACTTGCCGCAGAGAGTTCAAAAGTGCAGAGATGGTCAACACACCACATGATAAGCAGGTAATCTGGGGTGGAGGGGCCAGATCTGGTTGCCTGTGCACCAGGAAAGTCCCGTCTTTGGAGTCCCAGAGTGAGAAAGATGGGTGGAGTTTCCCGCTGAGGTATTGTACCAGAGAGAAAGGAAGTACCAGAGTAGGCCAGGGTGAGAAGAGAGTGTAGCATCAGAGTTTATGAGACCCATTTGAGAGTTGCAGTGAGAGGTGCTTGTGATGAAGTATCAGAAATGAAAAGTCACATTTGGGAATAGCATAAGAACCACTAAGAAAAGGCCTGTGAAGGTTCTCAATCATCCAGGCCATTGTTTAGCTAGTAGTCACATTCATTTATTTATTTATTTCAGGTACTTATATAGCACCGTCAATTATGCAGTGCTTTACATATGTATATATTGTACATTCACATCAGTGCCTAACCCTCAAGGGGCATACAATCTAAGGTCCCTAACTCACATTCATACATACACATACTAGGGCCAATTTAGACAGGATCCAATTCACTTCGGGAGGAAACCGGAGTACCCAGAGGAAACCCTCGCAGGCAGAGGGAGAACATGCAAACTCCAGGCAGGTGGTGCCGTGGTTGGGATTCGAACCAGGGACCCTAGTACTGCCAGGCAGAAGTGCTAACCATTTAGCCACTGTGCATCTGGACTTGGTCTTATATTGCTTGCTCCTGAAACTCATTAGAACTGAAGAAGTGACTTGGATAAGCTGTGAAACATCCTCAACAATATAACAATATGGCCATGTGGCCATATTAGGTCGATGAAGCATTCCTGTCCTTTTGTGTATGTGTAGCTGCATGGCCTTGGCTGGCAGTAAGCAGAAGTAACAGTTTCCTTCTGGGCTTGGTCCAAACCCAAGTTCTGCCCAAACCTGAGCTCATCCTTAATGGTCACCCCTGTGAACCACAAGTAACAGTTCCATCCTTGCCATCAGTATACTTGTGACTTCAAGTAGTGAAGCTATAGAATCCTCATCACAGATACCTAATATTTTCAGAACAGGACTGTGGATCGCAGCAATTTTCTCTCAATACAGGTTCTCTTATATGAAATCCTGTGTTTAATAAATCTGCTCTGGAAGTATGCTCTATCTATGTATAGATATTCCTTCTCCAGTGCTGCTAGCTGATTGAATGTGCCGTGCAGAGTAAAAGTGCTCTGTCATTTTCTTTCTGGGTTTATAAGATCAGTAAGAATTTAATAAACATCTGACTTGTCTCCCAAAATACCACTGTAAATCATTTTAATAGCGTGCACTGACATGCAACAGACATATTGATTCCAACTTGCCAGCAGTGGTGAAGTGCCAGGACAGTATGAAAAAATACATAGAATGACCAAGCTAGAAAAAGTTAGATGAGAGCCATAGTCACAGCACACACATTTATTCTCTAATATCAGCATTATAGCTGCAATACAAACAATAGTTATTGCTGAGAACCCAATATAAGCTTCTTTGAAAAATCTTTTTTATGCTGTGAATGCTGCCTGTCTGCTGGCCATCTCTTTCCACAACTTCCTGGATTCCATTCTGCTTTGCAGGTCCTTCTCTGTTTATTCCTTTGTTATGCTTTCAATGCCTAAGGACTACATATCCCATGGTACTTTGCTGCCTGCAAGTAGTGATTTCTGTATTGACTCCACTTCCTGAGACTCCTCCTCTCAGCACCTCAGTAGATCGGAAGGCAGGCTCTGTGAAACGTGTGACACAGCAGTTCCTATTCACAGGGCATAGTGAATACATTGTATGTGTCACTACATTCAAGGATGTAAATGTTTGGGAGTTAGAACTGTTTTTTTTTTAATATGATTTGAAATTTGAACAAAGTTTTCATTATTCAGAGATTTGGAATAACAACAGTCACATTTTTCAATGAATCTGAAAAAATTATAATAAAACAACTACATGAATTTGTTTTATTCAGATGTTTGAAGCATCTGAAATAACAAATGATCCAAATTGATTTGTTAATATCTGGTTAAGGAGCTGGCAGCCAAGCCCCCACACGTGTTGATTGTATGTGGCCTTGTATTGTTCAGGGGGAAGGGGGTGGGGGTACTGCATGCTCAGATAAGGGTCTGGTATGGACATGTTTTTTTCATCGTGTACATCTCTAATGTGACTCTTCACAAAGAAAGTTTGCAAACTTCAAAATCATTCATATTAATGAGAGTAGACTAAATAATTGAAATTCAGTGTGGAAATGAATATAAGATTTTATATTTTGACTGTAGATACACTTTAAATCCAGCCTGTTGCATTCTTTTATAAAGAAGATCAAGAGGCAGGCGTAATGGTGTCTGCATATCTATACCTCTTCCCTGGGCCAATTCATAACCTCCCATGGCTTCCAATACCCACACTATGCTGATGACATCCAGATCACAACTCCTCAACTCACCCTCTCAATCACCTTACCTATCACAAATTTAAAAAAAGGGTGGAACATGTAACATGTTCCAAAAGTGAACATATCCTTTAAACAAATTTTGGATAGAGTAAAGGAGGGTTATAACCCTCTTCAGATTTTTTTTTGCCATCTGTTTCCCATTGGGGAGATTTACCTTAATTTCCTATCCAATATCCAAAAAAGAAAGTGAGAGGAAATCCCTGGAAATTAAGGGAATTCCTTCAGGACCTCCAGTTCACCAGAACTAATGTCCTCATTGGACGATTTCCCCTATATTACTTTTCAGGGGACAACCCAAACTTTGGGGTCTTCTTTACTTTCACTCTCAATGATAATGGTAAACAGGACAAATAGAGAGGGTGAATCTCCGGGGACACACACAGCAATAAAAACCTTACAGGGGGTCTAATTGCTCTCCACTCCATCCAGAACTAAGAACATAGTTTTGCTTTTAGCTGTACTTTAATACTCCTCCTACATCTTCCCACTGCTACACTTGCTATGAGAGCCAAAATCCCTCCACCACTATGACCACCACCACTGCCAAGGGCACCAGTTTAAATATGAGGATCTCACAATTTAACAACCCAAAGACTTAGAAAAATTCATAGCACCACCAAATGGTGGTTGGCAGTGTACTCTTGGACCACTGGTCTATGAATAAGAACAATTGTTACCTGTGTGATTAAGCATTCTTATTTCCTTTGCCGGTGACAGAAAAAGTAAGGCAACACCTATTGTCTTGAGGCTGTTTGCAGCTCCTTAACTTGACACTTTGATAGTAAATTGCATAAACTAGATATATTACCTGCTTTGAAACATGTTCCATGGTTTGTTCCATGATTTGTGTCTGATTGTCTTACTGATTTTGTAGAGAAAAGTGAGACAGTTATGCACAAACATATATGTGTGTGTGTGAACTAAAGGTTTGCTTGCATATGTGGGTGTCTGAATCTCAACAGAATGACATACTCTTGATATAAGCAACTAAAAAAAAAAAGTTTAGACCATCAAATCCATATATGGATGTATATCTTATTGTATATTTTTTTGCAATGAGTCTCACTTACAGGTTCTGTCACTTTCCTATGTAAAATCTTTGTTAAAAAAAAAAAAAAAATACTATATATATATATATATATATAGTATATGTATATACAGTATATGATAAAATCCAACCTTGGGACAAATTTATCCTTGCAGGGGTCTACCTCCATACTGCTCAATTTGTCAGGGGAGATAAGAATAAGATGAAATACATACATTGCATGGATGACTAGTTCTCTAAAGGTGAGCTCCTCTTTTCTGCCCGACTGGACAAGAAGTCCTGCTTTGTACATGAGGACATATACATCAAAAAGAATAAATGGGACTTTAAAGTGATTTTAAAGGCTCATTGTTTTCTTTTAAATAACAAACATTATATACTTACCTGCTCTGTGCAATGGCTTTGTACAGAGCAGCCCCAATCCTCCTCTTCTTGGGGCCCCTGCTGGTGCTCCTAGCCCCTCACCCCTGCTGAGTGTCCCCATAGCTAGCAACTTGTTATGGTGGAACTTGTGCCTGCTCGCTCTTGAGACCCATTCTGTGTGTCCATTGACATACAGAGCTGGGCTCAGCCCCACCCCTCCATTCTGATTGGCTGTGATTGGCAGCAATGGGAGCCAATGGCTCCCACTACTGTGTCTGAGCCAATGAGGAGGGAGAGAGCTGGGCAAGCCACTGCTCCTGTGCACATCGCTGGATCCAGATCGGACTGCAGTAAGGGGGGGGGGGGGAGGGGAGCAGCACACAAAAGGTCAAAAACCTTCAGCCTTTACAACCACTTTAAAGGTATACAAATATAGTCTTATAAAATCCTTATTTTATTTAACCTGATTTAAAGATCACCAATAAAAGCATAAATACGTTCTAAGACTAGTACTGTTCAACCCAGCAAGTATATCCTATGCATGTTCCACCGAAAAAGCTTTTTTCTATTTAACATATTAATTTCCATTTCCACATTGCATGTATTTGACATATTTCTTTAATCAAAGTGTAAGAGCTCGCTATGCATTTCGTCAACATTCAAGAGATTCATAGACAATATATTATATTCTCAAATACCATGCTTCCTTTTTACCATTTAGCCCACAAAAGTCCACCTCTGCTATCTCATTGTATTATGGTCGTAATAATCATGCTTTGCCCCCCTTTGGGTCTATGATTGTGTCTTTTTAGTCTTCTTATACTATGTTTATTCAATCAGTATTATTTACAGTTAAATAACTAAATCAATAAGGCCTAAGTAAGTAATAATATGTGGAGTGGGAATCAGTGGAGTCATACAATAGGAAGGTTATTGGAGGAAGAATGTATTTTCTGTATATATATTTTCATTAGCTGCAGGATCTTTGGGAGGAAGAATATGAAACTCATACATCACCTGAATATTGACCTACCCTGTCCACTATAAATAGACCATTATAATTGTGAACCAACAAATATAGCACTAATAGGTCATGAGACCTTTATTGATTTAGTTTATTTAATGCCTTTCCATTTTTTCCCTTACTCTTTTGCTGAACAGGAGAAATATATTACAATGAATATCACTTCCTATAATACTACAGATTATTGCTGTTAGATATAAAGGAAAATTTGGGAGGTATCACCTGTCCCCTGATATATCCAAAAGCCTTTTGGGTCTTATGTCTGTGGTCATCTGGGATAAGCATCTGTGGAACAGGAACCATTCAGTATTTAACATTGTGGCTGGCTGTATTTTGTAAGTAGATGTTTCTAGGCATGGTGTAAAAGGATCTATATGGACATACATCAATATATTCATGTGGAAAGAAAAAAAATAAATATTGCATGGTCTAAAATACATATATGGACATTGTTCTTGAAATGCGTAAAGAGCTGCTACACTTTGATTGAAGAAATATGTAAAATATATGCAATGTGGAAATGAAAATATATAAAAAAAATGTTGGGTGAAGTATTTGTAGGATATACTTGTTGTGATGAGCATTACCAGCCTTACAATGTACTGAAGCGTTTATTGATGACCTTTGAGGTAGGTTAACTAAATTAAGTATTGTATAAGACTATATTTGTTTACCCTTAAAGTCCCAAATATTCTTTTTGTTGTACTGTATATGTTCAAACATTAGGAATGGCGGTACAACCCCATATAAGGGGTTGAACCATGGATATCCAGTATTCAAGAATAATTATTGAATTATATGGGAGTGCTGAACAGTAGAGAAGACTACCAATTTCCAGAGGAGCAATAAATTAGGTAATTCACCTTATTTATTATCTCCTAGACAAATGAACAGTTAATCCCTACAATTAGGTGTTGGAGTTGAGCTTTAAAAATCAAACTAGAGCCTTCACCAGACTTGTGTGCAATGTCTACTGGTTTATACAATATGGAGAAAGCCTTCCAGGTCTCTTCTGGTCCTTTTCTAGCTGTTTTACCAAACCCATAGACCTAAATGAACACATACTTAGTCTAAAAATGCTCAAAGAAAATTTGCCCAACCAACATTTTCTGTCCTTGCATAGATAATCATTTAACCGACTTGCATTTTTTTAATCTTTTAGTCAAGTCAATGATAAATCAAAAACCTTTTGACAAAACCAACAATGTTCAGCTTGGTGTAGGAAAAACTGGAACTTGATTTGATTTATAGATTATAATACAGAATGAACCTTTTGATTGTATTCAAAGGGAAACTTCAACTTTGTTAATTGTCGACTGTGTCCTGTTCTCTGGATGCAAACACATACAGTACGAATCAGCCATTTACTTTTTCAGATATACTTGGTGAGCAGGTCTGAAAACTGAAGTCACTTGATCAATCCCAGTGTTGTAAATGAAGCCAATCAATGGGCATCAAACAACATGCAATATACTCTCAGTTGTCAGAGTTTACAAGGAAGCAACATATAAAATGATAATAACATTGCATTTGAAATAATTATTCTAAGACATTTAAATTTTAAGTTTTCCTTTTACTCACCCGTCTCCTCGGTAGAGATGAGTGAATCTGTCCAAATATGATTCGCAGCCAGCTTTGTGAAATTTCCTTGAAATTGTGTAACCCAAATTTTCCCTGGAATTACCAGTTCAGGTAGTTTTATCAGTGACATATGCCTAACTGAAGATAACTGTATCCTCCAACTGCTCACCCCAGACATGTACCATGCCCAGGTTTTAGGAACGTTGAAAAGTCCTCCGCAAAGGCTGTCCACCTACCTCCTCCTCCACCTCATTCTCCCAAGTCTGCTCTTCCTAAGCCTGATACTGGTGTCATCTAGCAGCACTGGCACACATACAAAAACTGATTTTATCTTCAAACTTGGTCCACAGTGTTTTCTGCTTGTATCTTCTCAGCTACTTCGTGGTAGAGCAAGGAAACAAAAACCCTGTAGTATGTTATTGTGCTTTTACTAAACAAGAATGCTGCATATACAAACTACTTACAATTGTAGGAAAATGATACAAGACATACAAAGTACTACAAATATGCATACAACACACAAGAACATGTTATCTAACCTTCTAACCTTTCTAGCAAATGAGTGTTGGTCTGTATGCTTGTGAGCAGGGTGGAACACGGTGTGCTTGCACACAAAGGCCACACCAAGGCCGAGGTGAAGGAGAACAGTCATGAACAAATAGATGCTATGCCCAGAGATAATCCCCACAGAGGTGGAATATCAGTGCTCTGACTCTGTGTGTCTTTCCAGCACAGATTCAACTGAATAATGAGGATTGGTAGAGCCGGCACTCGTCTTTTCGAATAATAAACGTTATTAAACTAGTAAAATGTACATATAAAATGGCTTATGCGTTTCCGCAGTAAGCCTTAGTCATAGCCATAAAATACATGTCAGGACATTACATTTATATATATACCAAATAAATAAATGAAAAGAGACTCCTCCCCATACCCATCAGGCAATTCAATAGATTAATCAACAGTATGGAAGTCTGAAGGAGAACAGTGTACTAAGAAAAGCTCCAACAGTGCACAATTAGACGCCGTGGGTAGGCACAGCCAACTGGAGCCCATACAAACTGTAGCAGAGGAGTGCGATATTGAGATGTCAACAGCTTGTGCCACACGGAGCGGGAATGAGGCCTGGTCGGTCCACGCCAAATTGGGAGGCTTTCTACGAGGAGATGACATAGTTCCTGTACTTCCCCTACTCTCTGGAACCTCTTCTTGCCACTATGCTCTGTGCCTGACAGACGTGGAACTTGTCTTACCTTAGCCACTCTCCAAAACTGTGCCAAACCCAGAAGCCAGGGTTCTAAATAGACACTGCTCTGTCCCAAGAGGACCGCTGAGGTCAAGAGGGGCACCAGTATCCAATCAGACAGCTGTTCCCCAGGAGACCACAGGAAATCATAGAGGAACTAAGTTCCTCTCTACTTTTTTCCCTCCTGCATTACCACTTCAGTAGAATCCCACCTAAAGTGGGGATTACAGACTGCGCCTGCCTACACGTTTATAGGGATCTGCTAAAAAGTACCATAGCTTGTGATATAGTTATATCTTTTTTGGTCTTATGGAGACCCCCAGTGTAGCAATCGTGCACACAGAGATGGACGCGGTCCTCCATTTTGTTAAGAACCCTTCCATGTTGCATCATCTCTCTCCCTCCCAAAGCAGGCTTTCTCCTCCAATCATCCCCCCTCCCTCTCTGTTGAGTAACATGTGGTCTGGGTGATGACAGAGGTCACAGCCAGTCAAAGCACAGCAGGGGAGCTTCAGAGCTATAGAACCCCCCACGGAGCTGGGGCCTAGCTGTCTGTTAGCTGTGCAATCTGGGATATCGTTAAAGTGTAAACCAAGTCCCTCACTAAACTTCAAAAGACATTCCATTTTCCCCTATGATTTCATATCTTGGAATATGGGAGACTTACATAAAAACCAGGCATATATTCAGATTGGTCATTTTGATACAAGTTTCCTGATATATTACATCCCCTAGCTGAGATCAACAGGAGAGCAGAAAATAATATCTCCTTAATCATCCCAGCAGGTATGTCATATTTCATATGTAGACATTCAGCAGACAATTCTGCGTATTAATCTACCCATGGGTGGAATGTTACACGTACCTAGGAAAAGTTATGGGCCATAATATAAGCTAAGAGGGATTTTCGTTCTAGCTTGGTTCTCCTCCCCAACGCCCCTCCCCAAATGAGGCAATTGGTTCTCTGCTGTAAGGAGACACGTTGCTGAGATCCTAGAAAAAGCTTGTTATGCTTGGAGTTTAGTGGGTGTGAGAGTTGAAGAGTCTCCCTTTAACATCGAAACTAACAGTGGAAGATCAAAGCATCCTTTTGGCTCTGAAACTTGGAAGCTGCTTAACCCAGGACATGTGGCAAGTACTTTAACCCTCTAACTTCTCTCTGTTATCTCTTTGCTGTGCTATTGTTCCCTGTGTATGTATGTATATATATATATATATACACATACATGGCTACATCTTTTTCTGTAAATATTTTTTATATATATATATATATATATATATATATATATATATACACATACATGGCTACATCTTTTTCTGTAAATATTTTTTATTGCACCCTTTTGACCGGTTAGTAATAAATCTTACTTTCTGAAAGTGTTGGACTGTTTCTAACGCCTTTAATGCAAACTACGAATTCCTGCCTCTAAAGAGCGCTACTGTGTGTGTGTGTTTTAAACTTTGGTATATCTCTGCCTGTGGTGACAGTGGTATACCGACGATTATTCAAACTTCATAGTGTTATTGCCAATATTGCCGAGTTTCCTCTTTCTCTGTACAAAAAGGAGGTGGTGGCAGTGTGAAGGGTTAATTGCATAATTAATCTGACCCAGTAACAATCGCTGCAAGGCTGCCGTTACACAGACTGTGGTCCATTAGCTGGAAAATCTGTGTGCAGGGTGTAGCTAGGCGTGGCATTGTTGTGAACGTGACAGTGCGGTTTTAGATTGATTAGTCCTTCGGTCACGAGTTTGGTGAGAAGGGCTAGGGTCTGACGCCACGATTGTCAAACCCAGCACAGACCTTTCTTGGTGTTATGGAGCCTTCCTAAAATTTAATTTACAAAATGTTACATGCACATGCATGTATTCCTTTACCCTCTTCCTTTTTACATCACTTTCTATGACTTTCTATGAGAGAAGCATTTTCAAATTCCAACTCTAGTGTACATGCCATAGGTCTAATATGTCAAAAGGTCAAGCTATTGTTGATTTTTATTGACATAGCCTGGGTGCAATGTTTGCTCAAAGGTCCTCTAAGACAGTGTTTTTCAACCTTTTTTGTGCAAAGGCACACTTTTTTCATGAAAAAAATCACGAGGCACACCACCATTAGAAAATGTTAAAAAAATGTACCTCTGTGCCTATATTGACTATATATAAAGTAATTCTCTTGAATAGGAATCAAACACAAAGAAATTATTTTATAATTAAATTAAATACTGAAAGTATTTTATAATTGGACCCGGGGGCCGGACCAAGAGTAGATGAATGATGTGTATGTGTCATCCATAGTAAGTATAGTAATATTCCCCCATAGTAAGCATAGTAATTAATCCCCCATATAGTAATTCATCCCCCATAGTAATTCATCCCCCATAGTAATTTATCCCCCATATAGTAATTCATCCCCCATAGTAATTCATCCCCCATAGTAATTCATCCCCCATATAGTAATTCATCCCCCATAGTAATTCATCCCCCATAGTAATTCATCCCCCATATAGTAATTCATCCCCCATAGTAATTCATCCCCCATAGTAATTCATCCCCCATATAGTAATTCATCCCCCATAGTAATTCATCCCCCATAGTAATTAATCCCCCATATAGTAATTCATCCCCCATAGTAATTCATCCCCCATAGTAATTCATCCCCCATAGTAATTAATCCCCCATATAGTAATTCATCCCCCATAGTAATTCATCCCCCATATTAATTCATCCCCCATATTAAGTCCCCAAGCCCCCCCTGTGTCAATTCACTTACCTTTGCTCTGCGCGTTCCTCTCGCCGTTCCGGTGTAGCATGAAAATCTGTCTCCTATGAGGATCTGTCCCCCTCGACGTATCTGCGCATGTGCCAGTTTCAGGCATTAGCAGCCGATCGGCGATCTCCGTCACATGCGCAGATACGTCGAGGGGGACAGATCATCCTGACAGTATCACGCTCCGCGGGCCGGATTAAAAGGTCCGCCGGGCCGTATACGGCCCGCGGGCCGTAGTTTGCCCATTGCTGTTCTAATGATTGGTCTATTTGTGAGCCGAGGCCACATGTTACGGATGAAATTGCAATTTTTCCCACGGCACACCAGACAATATCTCACGGCACACTAGTGTGCCGCGGCACAGTGGTTGAAAAACGCTGCTCTAAGACAATAGGAGCAGCTAAAACTGTGCACCTTTCCCATTGAACTGTTTATATTTGCTCAATATACAATAGTATCTATTTCCCACTGTATTAGAGGACAGTATGTACAAATAATACCCTTAGAAACTGCAGACTCTACCTACAAGTGGATAGGTAGATGTTTTGCTATGGGATTAATTTTCTTTAAATCATAATGGACTCAAAACACGCTAACATTTTTTTTTTGCAGGTGGCTCAAGAACAGGGGCGGACTGACCATTTGGAAACTCGGGCACTGCCCGAGGGCCTGAGGTCAGTAGGGGGCCCCATGAGATGCCCCTGGTACCTTTTTCATAGGCTTTTTTGAGTTTGGGTAAGGACACAGGGGCCCCATGAGTTGTCAGACCGCCCCTGCCCAAGAACATTACCTAATCTAACAAAATTTTTACATGGAAGACAAAAATTTAAAAAAAGGTTAAGTGCAAAGATTGTGTGCAATAAATCACAACAAAAAATGCTAGGAGAATTTTTCTACATGCATAGCAGTCATAGTGGTAAAAGAAAAGTACTGTAAATGCTGTTATTGATATTTTTTTTTTCTGTTTCTAAAAAATAAAAAATGCCTTTAGAAATAAAAGAGAATGTACAAAACACTGTTAGCCTGAAAAGGCCTCAAATTCAGAGAAAAACAGTATGGCAGTAGTTTTCCAACAATAAAAATTATAACTTTGCAGCTGAAGCACAGCTACAAAAACTGTCCTCTTAACAGGACAACATGGTTTTAGACTAAAAAGACTTCAAATGTAGAGCCACGTGGCAGTTTTCCTGCAATATAAATTATAGCTTTGCAGTTGACTTTAACAAAAACTAGAGGACAAAACATGTTTACATTAAATAAAAATTATAGCTTTCAGTTGAAACACAATTACTTAAAAAAAAAAAATTCCCAGCAAGAGGGCAAAACATTTTTAATTGAATAGGCCTCATAGACACAAGGCAGGAGGAGAGGTACGAGAAGGTGGTTATGCTGGCAATAACTGCAGCATTGCAATTAGCAATGTATATGGCAGAATCTGCAGCTGGTGTTTCAAAGTCTCCTGTAATCTATGCCAGATTGACCTTTTTTATTTTTTATAAAAGTCAGCCATCCATGCTGTTTGGGGACAGGAGGATGCACATCTCAAGTCCTCTCACTTCACTGAAGACACTCTCAAACACCTCACTTGAAGAGATTGGTATCTCCAGAGCATATTGGACAAGCTATAGCTAGTGGTCCTTCCCAGAAACCCAGTAGTTCATGGGGTCTGCCTCACTTTTTAGTGTTTCAGTATTAGCCCTGAAACTAACATTGTCTGTAGTTAGAGATGAGCGAATTATTCAAAAATTCGATTCGGCTGATTCGCTGAATTTGAGGAAGAAATTTGATTCGATGCGAATTTATTCGCTACGAATTTAACTTATAAAAAGGGTTTCTAGGCTTCAGAGAGCCTTTAAATTAGTGCAGAACACTGTACCTTTAATTTAAATGCCCTTGGAGATGAGGAAGGAGAAGGAGAAGGATGAGAAGAAGGAGAAGGAGAAGGATGAGAAGAAGGAGAAGGAGAAGGATGAGAAGAAGGAGAAGGAGAAGGATGAGAAGAAGGAGAAGGATGAGAAGAAGGAGAAGGATGAGAAGAAGGAGAAGGATGAGAAGAAGGAGAAGGATGAGAAGAAGGAGAAGGATGAGAAGAAGGAGAAGGAGAAGGATGAGAAGAAGGAGAAGGAGAAGGATGAGAAGAAGGAGAAGGAGAAGGATGAGAAGAAAGAGAAGGATGAGAAGAAGGAGAAGGATGAGAAGAAGGAGAAGGATGAGAAGAAGGAGAAGGATGAGAAGAAGGAGAAGGATGAGAAGAAGGAGAAGGATGAGAAGAAGGATGAGAAGAAGGAGAAGGATGAGGAGAAGGATGAGAAGAAGGAGAAGGATGAGAAGAAGAAGAAGGATGAGAAGAAGAAGAAGGATGAGAAGAAGAAGAAGGATGAGAAGAAGAAGAAGGATGAGAAGAAGAAGGATGAGAAGAAGAAGGATGAGAAGAAGGAGAAGGATGAGAAGAAGGAGAAGGATGAGAAGAAGAAGAAGGATGAGAAGAAGGAGAATTCCAAGCCAGCAAAAAGTGTATCTGCAGAGCTCCGCTATTTCTTAGCGGAGCTCTGCAGATACACTTAGTGGAGCTCTGCAGATACACTTTTTGCCGGCTTGGAATTCTTCTTATTTTCATCCTACTTCTTCTTCTTCTTCTTCTTCATCCTCTTCTTCTTCTTCTGAGGATGAGGATGAAGAAGAAGAAGAAGAAGAAGAAGAAGTAGGATGAAAATAAGAAGAATTCCAAACCGGCAAAAAGTGTATCTGCAGAGCTCCGCTAAGTGTATCTGCAGAGCTCCTCTATTTCTGACAGTTCTCTGACATTCACATTTACAGCGGTTGAAACATTGTATCTATTTGTTTCCATAAATGGAAACAAATAGATACAATGTTTCAACCGCTGAGCTCTGCAGATACACTTAGCGGAGCTCTGCAGATACACTTAGAGGAGCTCTGCAGATACACTTTTTGCCGGCTTGGAATTCTTCTTATTTTCATCCTACTTCTTCTTCTTCTTCTTCTTCATCCTCATCCTCAGAAGAAGAAGAAGAGGATGAGGATGAGGATGAAGAGGAAGAAGAAGAAGAAGTAGGATGAAAATAAGAAGAATTCCAAGCCGGCAAAAAGTGTATCTGCAGAGCTCCTCTATTCTGCAGATACACTTAGAGGAGCTCTGCAGATACACTTTTTGCCGGCTTGGAATTCTTCTTATTTTCATCCTACTTCTTCTTCTTCTTCTTCATCCTCATCCTCAGAAGAAGAAGAAGAGGATGAGGATGAAGAAGAAGAAGAAGAAGAAGTAGGATGAAAATAAGAAGAATTCCAAGCCGGGAAAAAGTGTATCTGCAGAGCTCCGCTAAGTGTATCTGCAGAGCTCCACTATTTCTGACAGTTCTCTGACATTCACTCCATACAGCGGTTGAAACATTGTATCTATTTGTTTCCATAAATGGAAACAAATAGATACAATGTTTCAACCGCTGTATGGAGTGAATGTCAGAGAACTGTCAGAAATAGCCTATTTCTGACAGTTCTCTGACATTCACTCCATACAGTGGTTGAAACAATGTTTCAACCGCTGTATGGAGTGAATGTCAGAGAACTGTCAGAAATAGGCTATTTCTGACAGTTCTCTGACATTCACTCCATACAGCGGTTCAAACAATGTTTCAACCGCTGTATGGAGTGAATGTCAGAGAACTGTCAGAAATAGCGGAGCTCTGCAGATACACTTTTTGCCGGCTTGGAATTCTTCTTATTTTCATCCTACTTCTTCTTCTTCTTCTTCTTCATCCTCATCCTCAGAAGAAGAAGAATGAAAAGAAGAAGAAGAAGAATGAAAAGAAGAATGAGAAGAATGAAAAGATTCTTCTTCTTCTTCTTTTCATTCTTCTTCTTCTTTTCATTCTTCTTTTCATTCTTCTTTTCATTCTTCTCATCATTCTTCTTCTCATTCTTCTTTTCATTCTTCTTTTCATTCTTCTTCTTTTCATTCTTCTTTTCATTCTTCTCATTCTTCTTCTTTTCATTCTTCTTTTCATTCTTCTTCTCATTCTTCTCATTCTTCTTCTCATTCTTCTCATTCTTCTTCTCATTCTTCTCATTCTTCTTTTCATTCTTCTTCTTCTTTTCATTCTTCTTTTCATTCTTCTTCTCATTCTTCTTTTCATGAAGAAGAAAAGAAGAATGAGAAGAATGAAAAGAAGAATGAAAAGAAGAATGAAAAGAAGAAGAAGAATAATGAAAAGAATGAAAAGAAGAATGAAAAGAAGAATGAAAAGAAGAATGAAAAGAAGAATGAGAAGAATGAAAAGAAGAATGAAAAGAAGAAGAAGAAGAATGAAAAGAATGAAAAGAAGAATGAGAAGAATGAAAAGAAGAATGAGAAGAATGAAAAGAAGAATGAGAATAATGAAAAGAAGAATGAAAAGAAGAAGAAGAAGAATGAAAAGAAGAAGAAGAAGAATGAAAAGAAGAAGAAGAAGAATGAAAAGAAGAATGAAAAGAAGAAGAAGAATGAAAAGAAGAAGAAGAAGAATGAAAAAAAGAATGAAAAGAAGAACGAGAAGAATGAAAAGATTCTTCTTCTTTTCATTCTTCTTCTTCTTTTCATTCTTCTTCTTCTTCTTTTCATTCTTCTTTTCATTCTTCTCATTCTTCTTTTCATTCTTCTTTTCATTCTTCTTTTCATTCTTCTCATTCTTCTTTTCATTCTTCTCATTCTTCTTTTCATTCTCCTTCTCATTCTTCTTCTCATTCTTCTTCTCATTCTTCTTCTCATTCTTCTTTTCATTCTTCTTCTCATTCTTCTTCTCATTCTTCTTTTCATTCTTCTTCTTCTTTTCATTCTTCTCATTTTTCTTTTCATTCTTCTTTTCATTCTTCTTCTCATGAAGAAGAAAAGAAGAATGAGAAGAATGAAAAGAAGAATGAAAAGAAGAAGAATGAAAAGAAGAATGAGAAGAAGAATGAAAAGAAGAATGAAAAGAAGAATGAAAAGAAGAATGAGAAGAAGAATGAAAAGAAGAAGAAGAAGAAGAAGAATGAAAAGAAGAAGAAGAAGAATGAAAAGAAGAATGAAAAGAAGAAGAATGAAAAGAAGAATGGAAAGAAGAAGAAGAATGAAAAGAAGAAGAAGAATGAAAAGAAGAAGAAGAATGAAAAGAAAAATGAGAAGAATGAAAAGAAGAAGAAGAAGAATGAAAAGAAGAAGAAGAATGAAAAGAAGAAGAAGAATGAAAAGAAGAAGAAGAATGAAAAGAAGAAGAATGAAAAGAAGAATGAAAAGAATAATGAGAAGAATGAAAAGATTCTTCTTCTTATTCTTTTCATTCTTCTTTTCATTCTTCTTCTTCTTTTCATTCTTCTTCTTCTTCTTTTCATTCTTCTTTTCATTCTTCTTCTTCTTTTCATTCTTCTTCTTCTTCTCATTCTTCTTTTCATTCTTCTTCTTCTTTTCATTCTTCTTTTCATTCTTCTCATTCTTCTTTTCATTCTTCTTTTCATTCTTCTTCTCATTCTTCTTTTCATGAAGAAGAAAAGAAGAATGAGAAGAATGAAAAGAAGAATGAAAAGAAGAAGAAGAATGAAAAGAAGAATGAGAAGAAGAATGAAAAGAAGAATGAAAAGAAGAATGAGAAGAATGAAAAGAAGAATGAAAAGAAGAAGTATTCCAGTACAGCAAAAAGTGTATCTGCAGAAAGCTCCGCTATTTCTGACAGTCCTCTGACAGTTCCTTCACATTTACAGCGGTTGAAACATTGTATCTATTTATTTCCAAATAAAAACATCTGTATCCTAAATGGAAACAAATAGATACAATGTTTCAACCGCTGTACATGTGAAGGAACTGTCAGAGAACTGTCAGAAATAGCGGAGCTCTCTGCAGGGACACTTTTGTCGGCTGATCGGGAAAAATCCGATTCGCGCACCCGAAGTATGCAAATATTCGGATTCAACGCGAATCGAATTTTTCCTGAAATTCGAAACGAATTCCACTTCGCCTGGTTCGATTCGCTCATCTCTATTTGTAGTCATAAGGTTCAGGTGATGCTTATGATTAGAATCAGTAGCCTGCTCATATAGGATCATACACAGCAGCTGTGTGCCCTAGCAAGACAAAATCAAATATCTATAATAGAATATAGTATCCCCTCACCAAAAAAAAAAATATATATATATATATATTTATATGTACAGTATATTATATATATGTGGTTATTGGAGGGTGTGTTCTCAGGAGGACTATTTAATGAATGGATTATTAGGCCTCTTCCACTTTCCTCTTGGCAGCACAATTCTATGTGGGACTTGACTGATTGATGGGATTATTCCAAGTTTACTGGTATGTAATGTCTAGCTCTATTCAGGCTTCATGCAAGCAAGTTGAGCTTTAATTACGGCAATTGGATCTATACCAGTGGTTTATTATTATTTTCTTTTATGCTCTGTAGATAGACCTGCTAGCTATTAGCCCTTTGTTGTTCCACTTTTTGCTGTACGAGTGGACCCAGTATTACGAGGGCGATTTTGGAATGGGCAGATTGTCCTTTACAGTTTATTACCTAAGTGATTCCAACAGTTCAGATCTATTTCTGGCAGCATTGGTCGGTGAATTTTGATGGTTGTCAGCCATATATACTCCAGTGAGCATGATAGGAGATGTGCTTTTTGAGACCTGGTTTACATCTCTCCCATTAAGGGTCCCATGTATCATACCATAATAAACTGTATAGCAGAGTACTGCACTGTATAGCACTGGCACTGTATAATACTGTAGCGCATGCTATAGCACTGAATAGTACAGTGTAGCATGACATAGCAATGTATCTCTTCCTATTCATTTTTTACGGGCCCTTGGTGTACAAAAAAAACACCATAAGTGAACCAAAAAAGTGTGTGTAAACACAAAAAAACATGCTTTTAGAATGTGTCAAATGGTCCCCTCCAGAAGAGGAAGGAGCCTTCCTTGAAACCCTCAGGGTTAAAGGCTCGCTTTGGTCCATCTAGCCAAAAGGCCCAGTGGACCTGGCTCATCATGATCAGCCAAAGCCGAACAAAGAGTACTAGGTGAGGGGTTCTCCCAAAGAGAAACTCCCTCATAGTAGGTGCGGAAGGAACCTAATGGCTATACATCCTCCTCCTAGACTTCAGGATAGGCCAGAAGACCCACACCGTACAATACTGAGTGGAAAAAAACACACATACAGTAAGTACAACGTTCTCCCACAATGCTCTACCTATAAATATTTGTAATTTCTATCTTCAGCACACCTTGACAATATGGCAGCTGGGGGACCACCCTCTTATATTGGGAAGACCAGCTTGTTTATGTTTAAAATTTGTGGCTCTCAGTGACCCAGCTGAAGAGGCACAAAGGTGATGCATTGCATTATATTTTTGGGGGCACATTTTTGGCTTTGAATTTAGAATTTGACTGAACTGAAAAACCATGAGGTTCACCTCAAAAACAAGATCAACTTTGAACCCAAACCTCATCCATACTCTTCACAAACATACGCCTGGTATTTCTTTTTGAGTCTTTTTCAGCTTAACACTTTATTTTATGTATGACGGTTTCATTATTTGTTGTGCACTTCTAACAATCAGGAACATGTTGTTGAACTACAAACAAAAACAACAAAAAGCTTTGTAATACATTATTCTCTTTATTTTTTCTGCCCAAATCATTTGCATGTTGCTTTTTGAATGCAACAAAAATATTTTGAGACAAACAACAGAAGAAAACTAGCACTTTCAAAGTTAAAAGGAAGGAAATCAACACCTCAGCAATAAAGACATTAGCTCAGCATTCCAGCCAATTTATTTAAATATTTTTGATATTGTTCATTGCAATTTTTGCTCATTTAATATGAAAGTTTAGCATTAAAAAATGATGGTGCACGAGGGATTCTTTATTAGAATTAAACAATTGATTAAATGTGACTTACAATAAGAAGAGTCATCAAATATTTATAATGAAATATTGCAACTGTTGTGGAGGAAAATATATCAGGTTATCATTATTCTGAGCTTAACGGTTGACATGCAGATAAAGCAAAAAATAAAAAAAAATGGAAAAATTTAAATTATCCTGTTTCAGTTGTATACATGAAACCCTGGGTGGACAGTTTTTAGTCCTTGGTGATCTTAAAGGAACGTGGTATACATCACCATACCATCTGTAGCACCGACTACTTAGGAGGCTGTTGGAATAAATTGGGTTATGCTACTTAAACCATGGTCACCTGCTCTGTATATGGATCTAACATCTCACCAAAAAACATCTGACAATATTCAGGCTCCATCAGTAGATTATTTTTTTTACCATTTATTGCAGTTTTCCAAGAGGATATAGGGGTGCAAAAAAGCACAAATCTGAAGACAGATATACTGAGTTAGCAGTAGGTCCTAAAGGAGCAACCTCAACAATAGATACTGATAGAGTATCTGGTTTGGGTTAGTGACCCTGCTGAACTGATTTGCTCTGTCACTGGTAGCTGGTGGCTCCATGGGGAGTGAGGAAGGGTTCACTTTCAGTGGGTAAACCCAATGGTGGGTGGTGGTGATATACCCCCTTGGGAGCATGAACTACCTTTCTGGTATGACTAATGCAGTCATTTCAGCTTGCTGTACTTGGGCAAAAGGGTAGGAGCGCCGTGTCCAGAAAATTTGCAGCTCTTGATGTAGGATTCATAAGATGTATAATAAACATGTAAACATATACATTGAGCCAATGCATTTAGGGGGAATTGCCACCCCCTTCTTCAGAGCTGTTTATATGTGCTTATGAATGGGGGTGGGCTCCAAAGTGTTTCATAAAATTCATGGATTGGCATAGTACCCCCAAACACATGGTGTTGTGATGTATATGTTTACACTTTTAATAAACACGTTTTGAATCCGACATCAATTGTTGCATTGTTCTTGACACCAGGCTCTCTAACCCTATTACATAAGTACTGATAGAAAGAGGACAGCTAGACAAATCTGTGAGTCTTTGACTGCTCTCAAAGAATCATAGATATATCTGGCTGTCCTCTGCTCCTGAGAATGTCTCACATAAGGTGGAGAAGCCTGTAGAGATGAGGTTGGCCTATCTTACACCTCCAACTCAGAGCCCCTGGTCAAGTGAACAGGTGGTGCAATGGCACTGAATGGCAAGAGTGCCTTGCATGTTCTTGCCAGCAGCCGGTACAGGTAGACAATTGTATCTGAACCAGTCAGTAACTTCCCCATAGGAGATGATGGACAGGAGACTAGACATGGGGTGACAACCACAGGGATAGGGGACAGGTGGAAGGCTGCCACATAGGCTGTGACTTGATGTTTAGGCAGGAGTGTTGTCTGAGAGACTGCAGGCAGAAGTTTAGTCCAACTGAAAGCTGGGGTTGGTACAGGCAGATATCAGGAGCAGATTAGGCAAGTTCGTTCAGTAACAGGTAGTCATGTACAGAGTCAAAAATCACAGATTTCACAGAAACACTGTAGACAAGACAGCACTGATTATGTACAGCTAATCAGTTTTAACAGCACATTTGGTGCCAGCATTTGTGATAAGCATAAATGTGTGCGTATGTACCACTCTGCATACTAGCATGGCCTTCCTGACAGAGTGTCTATTTTAAAGGTAGCTCTCATAAGACCTACTGTTGATTTTAGTACGTCTATCCTGCTTGACTTCTAACCCTCTGTAAGCAGACAAAAACTCCATCCATGGGCAAAGATCAGCTCCTCTGCGACCCTCTCCAAACAATGTATCTCTGATTAGTCTAGCTTCAGGCATACTCTGCAGCAAGTGGTTAGTATCTGGGGCAACCAGAACATGCCTCATGCTAAGGCCAGGTCCTGAAAAAAATTCTTTACACAGGCCTCCTTCCAGGAAGAAATCCCACAGAAGAGAGGGTTCTGGAAAGGTGCTTTCCAACATTTATAATTTCCTCCAACATGACCTTTCAATAACACCATCACTGAGTGGTAGAGTCAGATATATATTCATGATCTAGTGGTTAATCCTAACCTGCAATGATTATGGGATCTCCTTTCAGCAACAGACTGATGAAATCAACCTAGGCTTAGGGAAAAACCTACAGAACCCAGAACAGATAAATCAGTTTGGGCTGGTTACAACCTAGCAGTAACACATAAGAGACACAATTGCATAGGGCAGAGTCACTACACATCTTATTTAGAAAAAAAAATTATATATATATATATATATATATATATATATATATATATATATATACTGTATTAGCATAGCCATCATCAATATGGATTGGGCAGCTATTTGCACCAAGCTAGCCTAGGTCCTGCTAGCTTAATTTCCAGATCCAAAGTCAAGTACCAGCCTTTTTGCAGATACTCCACCATTTTGTATCATTCACTTTCCTGGCCTGAGGTCCACCTTCCCACATACTCCTGACTTGAAGCCTATTACCTAAAATAAAGAATGTCCAGTCCAGATGCTTTCGATGCTTTACTGCATCAACTTGTGCACATGTAGCAATACATCTGCTTCATAATACACAGTCTCAGTGCAGAACCTTCATTATTATTATACAGTACCATAACTTCCAGCCATCATCCCAGTTGTATCCAGTAGGCCCCACAAAGGTGGGTACACACACCAGGTGTTCTTCAGTCCTAGGCACTAAGGCTGTCCAAAACCAAGCCACAGACCTGCTGGTTTAAGGTCAGGGATGGCAAGGTTCTTCTGCCTTCTCCCTTAAGCATCTATGTCTACTCCTCTTGGCAGTCCTGCCCTACAGAGGGCTGTCTCCCATTCATGTACAGGCTGCAGACCTGCATGATGTTGGTCAGGAATGACCTGTTCCTATACCTGAACTGCCAGGTTCCACCCACAGAAGGTATTAAATAGGGCACAAATTCCACCCACTACATCAATAAAAGGCAGTACATCTGCTAAGAAACACAGATGTTGCCCTGCATATATAGGTAAAGTCAAGCCCACTGTAGGATTCAAAAATGGTTTCTGAAACGTGTCTGCAAAGCTCCATGCAAGCAGCTGAAACACACTTGGAACTGTTTTATCTGCCAAAGGATTTGTAATTTTTTTACTTTGCTCTGGACTTACTTTTTTACGGTAAAATCATATCAAGAGACGTGGTTGGTGTTGGTGCCACATTAGCCATCAAAATATACAATAAGTCCATGAATGTTAAATGTAAGAACACTCCACCCAAAAACTGAACTTTATAGCTCAACTCCAGGAAACCTGAAAATGATCCCACGTAGTTAAGTCCTGTACACACGATGAGAATTTTGGACAAATGATCACCCGTTTTGTTTTTGCATGCTAGTCTCATATCGAAAGTGAAGAGGTTACTAAAGATAAGAACATTCTCCGATGACAGAAAGAAAATTTGGAAGTGATGTCATGTATTTATATTGTATTTTTGGGCAAAAACTGTGCTGATTAAACAAAAATCACATGATCTGGTATTGTAAGAGAAAAATTTTCATGCTCATCCCTTCAAATAATTTTGGACGAAAGCTGTGTACTACCGATCAGATTAACGCACGATGGCTTCGAAAGCGGTATTTTTCATATGATTTTCTGATCGTTGGTACTAGGCTTAAGAGTTGAGTGTTTGTTTAGTCTAAAGCAGGGGTCTGTAAACTTTGTAAACAAAAGGCCAGTTTATTGTTCTTCAGACTTTAACCACTTACCCACCAGCCACTTTCACCCCCTTCCTGCCCAGGCCAATCTTCAGCTTTCAGTGCTTTCACAGTTCGAATGACAATTGTGCGATCATGCAACATTGTACCCATATTAAAATGTTATAATTTTTTCACACACATAGAGCTTTCTTTTGGTTGTATTTAATCACCACTGGGAGTTTTATTTTTTGCACTATAAACAAAAAAAAGCAAAAAATTAAAAAAAAGGTTTTCTTTGTTTCTATTATAAAATTTAGCAAAAAGGTAATTTTTCTCCTTCAATTATGTTGTTGATGAGGCTGCACTGATAGGCAGCACTGATGGGCATTGATGAGGTGGCACAGATAGGTAGCACTGATGAGCAGTGATGGGCTGCACTGATGAGGCGGCACTGGTGGACACTGATGAGGAGGCACTGATAGGCAGCACTGATGGGCACTGACAGGCAGCACTAATGGGCACTGATGAGGTGGTACGGATAGGCAGCACTGATGGGCACTGATAGGCTGCAATGATGAGGTGGCACTGATGGGCATTGATGAGGAGGCACTGATATGCAGCAATGATGGGCACTGAAAGGCGGCACTGATAGGTGGCAGTGATGGGTATATGATGCCTTCCCAGAACTGGACAACCGCACTGTAGCCATCATTTAGCTATAGTGCGGTTGTGAAGTGGTTGGGGCCAGACTGTGGCCAGTGGTTGTAGAAAATGCCCCAACGTCAGTGGGAACAAGAATGCCTCAGGCTTAGGAGTAAGAAAATGACATAGCAGTAGCCAGTAGGAGGAGGAATAGTACCCCATCATTGATTATAGTTGAAGGAATAGCACCCTATCAATGTGAAAAGTATAGTGCCCCATCATTGGTAACAGTGGGAAGAATTGTACCCCATCTCTGGTGTCAAGGGGAGAAATTATGCCCCATTATTGGTGTCAATGAGAGGAATTATGTGCCACTATTGGTGTCAGTTTGGAGACAACTGGTCTAGGGCAGCTTTTCTCAACCAGGGTGCCCAGGCACCCTGGGATGCCTTGAGATTTCTCCAGGGGTGCCTTGGAAAAATGTCTAAAAATTGCCCAAAACTCATATACCAGCCAGGTGGAACAAGCTTACACAAAGCCACAGGTTTTCATTGTGCACCATTATGACCATATAGCCGCCAGCGTCCTGACAACCAATGACATCATCAGTTGATAAGGAGAATGTCAGCTGCCTGCACAGCATCCTAGTTTGACCCTCCCCTGCCCCTCTCTGTCAGTACTGGGGTCACATTAGCTCAATGATGGAGAAAAACTGAGGGAGAAGAGAAACCCTGGAATACTAGTCAGTGCCAGTGTGCAAAAGTGCATTTGCTTTGTAAAAATAAATCACCTCTAACATTGAGTGTCCTACATGTGTGGATGTTGCTGCATTATATAAAACTATTAGAATAGTTTTTCACATTTTAGAATGGGGTGCCCTTTTAAAATAATGGACAGTCTAGAGGTACGCCATTTTAGAATGGGGTGCCTCAAGATTGTTCATAATTTTAAAGGATGCATCAGGACTGCCCATAATTTTAAAGGGTGCCTTGACTGAAAAAAGGTTGAGAAACACTGTTCTAGAGGAGAGTAAAAGCAATTTTACTGACCCGATCCCTGGCTCCCCCAGCAGACTGTGCTCCCTTGATTCTCCGGTGGTGGAGTGTCCTTTGGTGTCATCACATCCAATGCAGGCTTGAAGGTCTGCAAGATGTCAGGACCTTAGACACCTGGAGCATGGGGGAAAAGACATGGAGGGACTGGTCTAGCAATTCAGAAGAGAGGAGAATCAGGTAAGTAAATCTGCTCATTTAGGTATAGGGCTTGTGAAAGTAGATTTACTTACCTGATTCTCCTCTCCTCTGAACTGCTAGACCAGTCCCTGCATCATCTTTTCCCCCCCATGCTCCAGGGGTCTAAGGTCCTGACGTGTTCCAGAATTAAAGCCCGACTCTGGGAAACTTGAAAATCCTGCACTGCAAGAGTTAATTGCTCATTTAGGTATAGGGCTTGTGAAAGTAATTAACTCTTGCAGTGCAGGATTTTCAAGTTTCCCAGAGTCGGGCTTTAATTCTGGAACATGTCAGGACCTTAGACCCCTGGAGCATGGGGGGAAAAGATGATGCAGAGACTGGTCTAGCAGTTCAGAGGAGAATCAGGTAAGTAAATCTACTTTCACCAGCCCTAGACCTAAATGAGCAATTAACACTTGCAGTGCAGGATTTTCAAGTTTCCCAGAGTCGGGCTTTAATTCTGGAACAGAGTCCCCCTTCCCCTGTCTAGTTTGGATCGGAAGCCTGTTGTGTTGCAGTGTCGGGATTCTGTCCAGACAGTGACGCTCTTTTTAAAAGTCAAATACTTGTTGCGTTTTAACCCAGAAGCTTGACCAAGAATGTCAGGTGTAAGTGTTTAATGCACAGCACAATTGGCTATACGGTGACATTTCCTGTCCAGGAAGCTTTTATCTAAAAGTCATTTTGTCAAGTTATTTATTATTATTAAATGGCCTTTCCAATGAGTCAGGCTGGCAGAGGAATAACAATTTAGTTACAATTTATCACTTTCAGGAAGATCCATGCTGGATGATTTAGTATGCAGGGAGCGCAGACAGAGAATGAGCAGCCCCAGGTCAGATGGATCCTGAGTGACATAAACAATGCTGACTTTTTTCCAATCTCCTTAGTGGACGCTAATATAGGCTTTCAGGTACAGCATATTTATTGTATTCTTTAAATAGGGACTGAGCAATGAACAGATCTTTAGCTGCCAAGAGCCTAGATGTCCCCATGTGCCTTGTCATGCCAGATATAAATGTGTCAAGCAGACAAAATATAGTTTATAAAGTCACCAAAGTTCTAAGACCATGTTTACACTTGCAGTTGGGGGTGGTAAAAACACACACTTGGGCCACATTTTTATCACCCCAACTGATCCCCCTTAAGCTGTAAAGGCCGCAGACGGTGGTGTACTCTTGCTGACAAGGATAAATGAGTTCCCATGTTGTACTGTCCATCAAAATTGACCCATTCAACTGACTGGACTTGGTGCCGCAACCACTTGCAATGCATGTGGTTGTGGCGCTGTGGTGTGTATTTTTAGGGGTTAAACATAATGCTTCTTCACACTTGTCAAATGCCCTCTAAAGACCCATCCACTGCATATTAAATGCTACATGTATGTACATGCGGTTTAACCACTTGCCATCCGGCCTATAGCAGAAGTACTGCTACAGGGCGGCACGGCTGTGCAAAATCACATATATATACACTTTTTGTATCTCCGGGTAGGGGGCGTGTCTCCGTACCCACGGCGCCATTGGCAGCTGGGGATGTCAATCACCGGGTCCTGGCCGGCACTCGAGATCGTCAGCAAAGCTGACAGGGGAGAGACCTGTGTGTAAACAACACAGGTCTCTCTCCTGTCAGTATGGACATGCTGCTTTGTATTTCTCTGCACAGCATAGAGGCACAAAGCAGCATGTCTCCCATATAAAACAGCACACAATGTAAAACACACACAGCACACTGTTAACCCTTTGATCACCCCAGATGTTAATGGCTTTTCAATGTGATAGATGCAATCAGTACCAATGGATACAGTGATTATTTTGAACAAAAAAAACCCATAAAAGTCCTTCATATATACCAATGTGTGTTATACGGTCTTGAGTTACTTCTTCTGTTAAATCAATGAGTGAGTTCCACCACCGCTAACATACTGCACTTATATTGTACATCAAAAGCAATATACAACAACTGCTTGGAAACTGCAAAAGCTTTATATCGTATCTTCTCACACTCCACCTTACACACAACTCCCAGTGAGTACCACCACCATTAACACTCTGCACTCAACTCAATATATCGACCTATTGTGTATAAATAAGTCACATGCCCTTTCCTCTTTAAGGGGTCTCATCCACTTTCTAAGGATGCTCCTAGGATTACCACCTGGACACCTCCTCCTCTAACGCTGATGCAGAACATGGCAATCCAAGCACCTCCACTGACTCCTCCCCTCAAAATGAATAAGAGCTCAACTTAGTGTTTTAACATTTTAAAACAAATGGCACTTTATTAAAATTCATATGCAATCTACTTACATATTAAATGCACTAAAACCAGCAGTGCACCACCTTAAAAGCACTTGTATACAGCCAGGTACATCCCCCTTTAAGATAGAGACCTCAGCATCACTAGTCAGTGTATTTCAGTGGCTACTTCTGGCTAACATAATGATGTCACTAGGCCCACCCTGACATGTTTCGTCACTGTTCTCATGACTTATTCAAAGGGTAAACAGAGCCCTGCCATCCAAGTTGTCCTTTATAGCTGTACACACAACTGAGTGGCTTAAACCACTAGAGCTCTGGAAGATTTTACCCCCTTCATGACTAGGCCATTTTTTGCTATACTAATTTAACTGGTAATTGCAGGGTTATGCAGCACTGTACCGAAACAAAACTTATATAATTTTTTTTCACACAAATAGAGCTTTCTTTGGGGGGTATTTGGTCACCTCTGAGTTTTTACTTTTTGCAATATAAATGAAAAAAGACTGAACAGTTTGGAAAGAAAAACAATATTTTGACATTACACTTTACACTTTAATTCATATCCAATAAAAAAATTTAAAAAATCAAATTACTTCATAAATTTTGGCCAAAATGTATTTTGCTACATGTCTTTGATAAAAAATCCCAATAAGTGTATATTGATTGGTTTGCATGAAAATTATAGTGCCTTGCATTACCCTGCAAGGTAATGTCATAATGTGCTAGTATGCATCACATACTAGCACATTATGAAGGACTCACCCTAAAACAAAGCTCTCCAGCGGCATGCTGTCAACGCTGCAGATGCTTCCATCTTCACCTAGTCTTCCTTACGGGTTCACAATCTCCTGCTGTCTGAGCATGGGAGTCCTGGGCCACGCCACAGTACTCTCAAGAAATGGCACGGCTATGCTGTTCTATGCGATGACTGCCAAAAGGAGCGAATATCTCTTAAATAGGGTACATTTAGGAGACATTCATTTTACCTATAGGTAAGCTTTATTATAAGCTGACCTGTGGGTAAAAATAAAAATCTGGAGTTTACTAACAACTTAATAAAGTGATCAGTGATAAAATTATACACTGTCACTGTACTGTAATGAGACTGGCTGTGAAGGGGTTAACATCTAGGGTGATCAAGGGGTTAAATGTGTGCCTAACTATGTGTAATGTGTGCAAAGTATGCTGATTTTACTAGTAGATCTCTAGGTTTCTCAGCCCTGCCCTTTGCAGGGATGAGAAACACAGAGATCATTCCCTCTGTACAGAGCTCTGTGTTGAATTGGACACAGCTAATCAGAAAGTCCCAACTGTGAATCATAGGCTGGGACTTGTTGACAGGCTCCCACTGTGTACAATTACAGTGAGTGCTGGCCGGGGGGGGGGGGGCACGAATGCACGAGCACAAAACCCGAAAATAGCGACGTATGGGTACTTCACTTTACCTAGAGTGGCTGCTCGTCCCCAGTACATTGGCGGTGGGTAGACACAGGGCCGTGGATAAGGAGGTACCACCAGTCCTCCTGTATGGGGCCCAGGACAGCAGGGGGGCCCAGGCAGCTAGGTGAATCAGATGTGGGCAGCGAGGGTGATTAGCATGGTGGGGGGGGGGGGCAATTACTGGAACCAAACACCTGTATGGATCTCTCTGCAGCAGCTGAAATCCGGCTTCTTCTCTTCTCCCTCCCGCTGGCTTTCAGTTGCTGCAGAGAGATCCATACAGGGGATTGGTTCCAGTAATTGCCCCACACTGCACCCAACATCATCCTTGTGCACCATATGTTTCCTCCTGCTGCTCCCCCTGTGCGCCCTCCTCCCGGCAGTACTGCCAGCTTCCTTCCTCTCCTTCCCAGTGGCAGCTGCAAGAGCACAATAGGATCCTTCAGGATGGAAAGTGGAGGGAGGGTCCGGTAAATCTGTCATTTACCAGCCCATTCCTTTCCTGAATGAACACAATAAGTAATCGGTACCAGCCACTCGCTGTGTTCATTCATAACTAAAGAATAGCAAGATTTTTTTTGGGGGGGTAAGGGGCCCTGTGATTTTGGCTGTATGGGGCCCGTGGTTTTTAACAGCACCCCTGGGTGGACGCAAAGTGGTTAAACGAAAACTTGGACTGCAAGGCTCTGTTTACACTTTTGAAGAAGTCATGAGGATGGATGGATGGGCGAGTTTACTTTGAATATCAAAAATGAATTAAATGGCGTTTTCAGCTTGTGGTCCCCAGTTTAGTTCCACTGTAAGGCCAGCTAAGCTGCAATGTATTACATTTTTGTTTTGGGATTTAGATACACTTTAATGCTGGTCTTCATTTTGAGAATAGGTTACTTTAATCAGCAGTGTATGCGGCAGAGAAATGTGATTCTGGTAACCAGGGAACGCTTGATGCTTTCCCCGCTTTGTCCCTTCGTAATCCATGGTGAAAATCTCTGATATAAGATGTGGAGGCAGACAGACACTTGTGATGGATTGTGTATGCTCTCCATACAAAAGTACACTAAAGTGTTTTAATTAGTTGAATTAATGGATTTCAATGGCTGCTTAATTAATTTTTTTTTTTAATTTGGAGTTCTATTTTAATTGAGCACTTCAGTTAGAATTGTAAACACGGTCAAATGCATGCAAGGTATCCTTCCAACTTAAAGTAGAACCAAGAATCAAGGCAAAACTTTTTTTTTATTTTTTTTTCATCTTGGAAATACCCTCCGTCAGCTTTTTTTTTTTTTTGCCATCTTCCTTTCACTTTCTATTCCATAGCCAACCAAAAAAAGGAAGTGAACAGAAATCCCTTCAAAGTGAGGGAATTTATTAATAATTTTATTACAGGTACACAGACTGTGGTCCATTAGCTGGAAAATCTGTGTGCAGGGTGTAGCTGGGCGTGGCATTGTTACGCACGTGACAGCACGGTTTTAGATTGATTAGTCCTTCGGTCACGAGTTTCGTGAGAAGGGCTAGGGTCTGACGCCGCGATCGTCTACACCCAGCACAGACCTTTCTTGGTGTTATGGAACCTTCCTAACATTTCATTTAGAAAATGTTACATGCACATGCATGTATTCCTTTACCCTCTTCCTTTTTACATCACTTTCTATGACTTTCTATGAGAGAAGCATTTTCAAATTCCAACTGTAGTGTACGTGCCAGAGGTCTAATATGTCAAAAGGTCAAGCTATTGTTGATTTTTATTGACATATCCTGGGTGCAATGTTTGATCAAAGGTCCTCTAAGACAATAGGAGCAACTAAAACTGTGCACCTTGCCCATTGAACTGTTTATATTTGCTGAATATACAATAGTATCTATTTCCCACTGTATTAGAGGACAGTTTGTGCAAACAATACCCTTAGAAACTGCATGCTCTACCTACAAGTGGATAGGTGGATGTTTTGCTATGGGATTAATTTTGCAGGTGGCTCAAGGACAGGTACCTTTTTCATAGGCTTTTTTGAGTTTGGGCAAGGACACAGGGGCCCCATGATCCCCTATTGCCCGGGGGCCCCAAGAGTTGTCAGTGCGCCCCTGCAGGTACTTATTTAGTGCTGTAAATTTTCACAGCACTTTACATATATATTGTACATTCGCATCAGTCCCTGACCACAAGAAGCGTACAATCTAAGGTCCCTAACTCACATTCATACATACACATACTAGGGCCAATTTAGACCTAGCAGCATGTCTTTGGAGATATCTCTGCTTTCACATGGGGTGCAGAGGTCTGGATCTCCGGCTGGCCACTCTGTCCTTCTACACAGTCCTCCAATCAAGAATGGTCATGCTCCCTAAGCACATTTTTATGTGTTTCTTTTTCGATATGTTCTACATGCTTTACTGGCGAAAAATTAGAACAACATGCACAACAATCTTATCAATCTCGCACTAAGTGTCATTTCTGTCTGTTGCCTCGTTCCTCTGCCATCTTCATGAGTCACTTCTGACAAGTTTTCCTGACACCAAAAGATAAAAAGGGGACAGGGAATGAAGCTCCCGTACACAGTTATTCCAATAATATAATTCACAGATTTGAAATGTATTTGAAGGGAAGTGCTCAATCCAGAGCACTAAGGGGTTTATTTACTAAAGCTGGAGAGTCCAAAATCAGACTCCCTTCTGCATAGAAACCAATCAGCTTCTAACCTCAGCTTGTTCAATGAAGCTTTGGCAATGAAACCTGGAAGCTGATTGGTTTCAATGCAGATGGGAGTCTGATTTTGGACTCTCCAGCTTTAGTAAATAAACCCCTAAGTGTCATTTCTGTCTGTTGCCTCGTTCCTCTGCTATCTGCATGAGTCACTTCTGACAAATTTTCCTGACACCAAAAGATAAAAAGGGGACAGGGAATGAAGCTCCAGTACACAGTTATTCCAATAATATAATTCACAGATTTGAAATGTATTTGAAGGGAAGTGCTCAATCCAGAGCATTAAGTGTCATTTCTGTCTGTTGCCTCGTTCCCCTGCTATCTGCATGAGTCACTTCTGACAAGTTTTCTTGACACCAAAAGATAAAAAGGGGACAGGGAATGAAGCTTCATTACAGTTATTCCAATAATATAATTCACAGATTTGTACTGTTTTTGAAGGGAACAAATCTTTTTTAAATGAATGCTCTTTAGGGTTTTACCTATCAATTACATTTTAGAGTATGGGCAATAATAAAGGTAATCCATAATGGTGTTATGTCAATTTTATTTTTGGTTTCAGTTTACACTAGAAAAACATTTGAATGATCATATTTTTACTTGTCATTTAGTTTGGCTGCTCTTTTATTTTTACAATGTTTTCGCATCTAATACAGCAAGGACTCCTTTACATCTGTTGAAGCCCTTGCTGACCCTTTACATCGCTTTTTCATATGTTGAGTGACAGGCAGCTTTGGAGGCGATATGTCACCTCCTCAGTGCCAGTGTTAAGTAAGCCTTTGACATGAAATATTAACAATGCATATCCCTCTATTGTGTTTGCTTGTCTCAATCCAGAGCACTAAGCGTAATTTCTGTCTGTTGCATTGTTCCTCTGCTATCTGCATGAGTCACTTCTGACACGTTTTCCTAACACCAAAAGATAAAAAGGGGACAGGGAATGAAGCTCCAGTACAGAGTTATTCCAATAATATAATTCACAGATTTGAAATGTATTTGAAGGGAAGTGCTCAATCCAGAGCATTAAGTGTCATTTCTGTCTGTTGCCTCGTTCCCCTGCTATCTGCATGAGTCACTTCTGACAAGTTTTCTTGACACCAAAAGATAAAAAGGGGACAGGGAATGAAGCTTCATTACAGTTATTCCAATAATATAATTCACAGATTTGTAATGTTTTTGAAGGGAACAAATCTTTTTTAAATGAAAGCTCTTTAGGGTTTTACCTATCAATCACATTTTAGAGTATGGGCAATAATAAAGGTAATCCATAATGGTGCTATGTCCATTTTATTTTTGGTTTCAGTTTACACTAGAAAAACATTTGAATGATCATATTTTTACTTGTCATTTAGTTTGGCTGCTTTTTTATTTTTACAATATTTGCGCATCTAATACAGCAAGGACTCCTTTACATCTGTTGAAGCCCTTGCTGACCCTTTAGATCGCTTTTTCATATGTCGAGTGACAGGCAGCTTTGGAGGCGATATGTCACCGCCTCAGTGCCAGTGTTAAGTAAGCCTTTGACATGAAATATTAACAATGCATATCCCTCTATTGTGTTTGCTTGTCTTCTCTACAGCTGTTCAAAGTGTAGAATAGCATTTCTGAGCTTTCAGAAAGCAGGGGGAGGAGAGATTACACTCTGCAGAGCTCAGTGAGAGCTGATTGGAGGGAAGGGACACACCCCGTTTCACACAGCACACAGTAACAAAGCTGATGCTGTCAATCACAGGCTGTGTACTGGAGCTTCCTTTCAGTGTAAACTGAAACCAAAAATAAAATGGACATAGCACCATTATGGATTACCTTTATTATTGCCCATAATCTAAAATGTGATTGATAGGTAAAACCCTAAGGAGCATTCATTTAAGAAAGATTTGTTCCCTTCAAATACATTTCAAATCTGTGAATTATGTTATTGGAATAACTGTGTACTGGAGCTTCATTCCCTGTCCCCTTTTTATCTTTTGGTGTCAGGAAAACTTGTCAGAAGTGACTCATGAAGATGGCAGAGGAACGAGGCAACAGACAGAAATGACACTTAGTGCTCTGGATTGAGCACTTCCCTTCAAATACATTACAAATCTGTGAATTATATTATTGGAATAACTGTAATGAAGCTTCATTCCCTGTCCCCTTTTTATCTTTTGGTGTCAGGAAAACTTGTCAGAAGTTACTCGTGCAGATAGCAGAGGTACGAGGCAACAGACAGAAATTACGCTTAGTGCTCTGGATTGAGAAAAGCAAACACAATAGAGGGATGTGCTTTGTTCCTATTTCATGTCACAGGCTTACTGTCACTTGCCATCTGAAAAAGTGATCCAAAGGGTCAGCAAGGGCTACAACAGATGTAAAGGAGTCCTTGCTGTATTAGATGTGAAAACATTGTAAAAATAAAAAAGCAGCCTAACTAAATGACAAGTAAAAATATGATCATTCAAATGTTTTTCTAGTGTAAACTGAAACCAAAAATAAAATTGACATAACACCATTATGGATTACCTTTATTATTGCCCATGCTCTAAAATGTGATTGATAGGTAAAACCCTAAAGAGCATTCATTTAAGAAAGATTTGTTCCCTTCAAATACATTGCAAATCTGTGAATTATATTATCGGAATAACTTTGTGCACCAGCTCCATGTAATAATATGAGATGCCAATTTCCATATAACTCCAGCAGACAACAAAGAAGGATATTACATAGTGAACACTTTTAATATCAATGTGTCAATCTTCAGGCATTTAAATATTTAAGCATTGTTTGCTCTCAGATGGTGAATGAATCATCTGATGTTTCTGTATTCTTGAAGTACAAATGATTTTCCTTTGTTGGAGGAATCACACAAACTCCCAAGCCTTTCATAATGGCTGATATTAAACTGGAAGACTCATCGGCTGGTAATACAAAGTCACCTCCCCCCCATATTGCAACTGTGTCACTAATGATTGCTTTCATATTTTTCATATTTTTTTTTTTTATTTAAGTTCTGTAAAAAAAAAAAGAAACTTTATTCTTACCAATGAATCAGTTGAAACAAGTTTATTTTATTAGGTCGGACCCTACCTTGGCTGGTTAGGAGGACTAACCATGGTCTCTAAAATAGCAGATTGATTTTACAGTGTCTTCCCTATAGGTATGGATGTATCCCTGCCCTCTGTCTATATATACACTGCTCAAAAAAAATTAAAGGAACACTTTGAAAACACATCAGATCTCAATGGAGAAAAATCTCCTGCTGGATATCTATACTGATATGGACTGGGAAATCTGTTAGGAACATAAGGATGCCCCATCGTTTGATGGAAATGAAAATGATCAACCTACAGAGGATTGAATTCAAAGACACCCTGAAAATCAAAGTGAAAAAATGATGCAGCAGGCGAGTCCATTTTGCTGAAATTTCATTGAAGCAACTTAAAATGGTCCTCAGTAGTTTGTATGGCCCCCACGTGCTTGTATGCATGCCTGACAACGAATTTGAAGATGCCGATTTTAACTCACACAAAGATGACAGCTGTAAAGAGTATCTAAACTCAATAACAAAAAAAATTTAATAAATTGCAGTTTACTAGTAAGATGTTATGGCTATATTAGTTACTTAGCCAGAAGTAGGTTGACAATGCTGGGGGGGGGGGGGGGGTGTTGTGCGTTCTGCTTTAAGAAAACCTGTACTAAGAGAATTACCTATTGCAAGAGTTGCAATTGTTGAAAATGTCTTAGCTGTTGTGCTGATTCAATGACTTTGGTATATTTCTGGGTCATTTACTTGAAAAACTAATACAGCCATTAGGACAAGGATTTCTAAACTGTAATATATGAGGGGCATTCAAATCAAACCGGGACTTTGGTTTTTAAATAATAATACAAACCCACACATTTTAAGGAGTGGAAACTGCATTTATTTTTCAACATATTTCCCTGCTACAGTTATACACTTATCCCAGCGTTTAAATAATGCCTGGAAAGCTTCAGCATAGAAAGATTTGTCAGTATGCCTGAACTATCCTAGGATAGCTTGCTTCAGTTCGTCATCATTGTGTTCACCGTTCCCACAGATAGATTCTTCTCTTGTGCAAATTAATGACAGGTCATGCGTCGATTATCCAGGATCAGGTGTTCCACGTGCTGAATGTTCACAGGCAGGGGCGGACTGACAACTCATGGGGCCCCCGGGCAATAGGGGATCATGGGGCCCCTGTGTCCTTGCCCAAACTCAAAAAAGCCTATGAAAAAGGTACCAGGGGCATCTCATAGGGACCCTACTGACCCTGGGCCCTCGGGCAGTGCCCGAGTTTCCAAATGGTCAGTCCGCCCCTGTTCACAGGAATGACTTCTGTGGGCTGGGAGCCACCATGGCCGGGATCTTCACTGACAGACGTACGGCCATCTTTGAGATATATACACCATTCAAATGTCTTACTGCGGTTGAGCGTCTCATCACTGTACTGTGCTTGAAATCTTCTGTGGATATCCACAGGTTTTATGCCTTTGTACACAAGAAACTTCATCATCACACGCTGTTCCATGCATGCACTAACACCGTCCTCGCCATCTTGATTAACGTTCTCTGGACTGGCCTGCGACATCTGCGTAACATATCTGTAATAAGGCACATTTGCAACTTACTGCATGTAGTACCGCCACGCTAGCATCCCTTTTATTATCTGTACAATTAAAAGTCCTGATTTGTCTTGAATGCCTCTCGTATACATTTTTTTTCTCTTGGGTTTTAGATATCCTTTAAAGCGAACCTTTATCCCCCAAATACAAAAAATACATGGTGCATTCAGCACTGCATACTCATCCATGTTATAAAAGTAATTTGCATGCTCACATAATTTTTTACAAACTTACATTTTATTTTTGAACTTCCTGGTTTTCCTGAGAAACTGATGACACAGCCCTAGCCTCACAGGTGCCCCCTGGGAAGGCTACGTTACCGGTGCCTTCCAGCACTGTGCAATTGTTCAATAACAAGACACCCACATGAGCCAGATCTCGAGCATCTCATGCATGGGATCAGGTGCAGCATCATTGGGCCAGCACACAAAAAGGAAGAAGAAACAATCCACCAATTATATCTTCTTTCTAAAGGGGCTTCAGAAAACATGAGTAGGAAGTAGGGGCGGCACATTAGCTTGTGGTGACACAATAAAGGATGAGGCAACCATTTATCTTTAAATGTGTTTACTGAGCTATTTGCAGTACAGTAATGGTGGTATTATCAGATGGGAAAGGAGGGGGGGGTCTGCTTTACAGAAACCTGTTCTGAGATAATTGCCATTGTTAAATATGCTAGTTGCTCGACTGTTGTGTTGATCCAGTGACTTCGGTATATTACTGGACCATTTACCTGGGAAAAGTTTACAAATTAGAAGTTCTGCTTTCTGACTGTACCTGGCAAAAACCTATTCCATATCAGTGACTCACACAGCCAGGCACCTAGCATTTTCAAAAGGGAGGTCAGCAATATCAACATACACGTATCTCAGCACAAGTTGCATTAATAAAATGATTTACTGAGTTACCTATGTGCCCATCTCTGATATGTAATTCACCATATTAATGGAAATTTCATTTTTTTGCATTAAAATGACCTCTAGGTTCTCCACTTTTCACTAACGGCGATTATTAAAATGTAAATGAAGACTTCCAACCTATATTCCATGCTGACATTACGGGTAATACTCCATGTTCAAATCTTTAATGAATATAAGAAAATAAAAGCAGAGCATTCATAATCCTATTATGTTTCTTACAATGGACAGATAAGGGACTGCACTGTGGTAGCCGGGGGAGATTTTATGGCAATGGACAACAAAGAATTGCAGAAATGATAACTACAATCGCTGCCTTGGAGGAAATTGTTCAATACATTTTTGTATTTGCATTTTTCCCTTGCATTTATTTTTACATGTGTTGAACAGTGTTTCTTTTTTCTGTTGCTGCCAGGAACATTATGTCAATGATCAGGAAGATTATACCAGCTATTTGGAAAATCATACTAGCCGACAAAAAAACCATGCCAGCCATCAGGAATACCACGCCATCCATCAGGAACATTCTTTCAGCCATCAGTAAGATCATTATAACCATCAGGAAAATTGTGCCAGCCATTGGGAAGACCATGCCAGCCATCAGGAAGATCATGCTAGCGATCAGAAAGATTGTACTAGACCATGCCACACATCAGGAAGATTATGCCAGCCATCGAGAACATCATTCCAGCCATCAGGAAGACCGTGCTAGTCATCAGAAAAACGATACCAGCCATCAGGAAGATTGTGCCAGCCATCAGGAAGATTGTGCCAGCCATCGGGAAGACTGTGCCAGCTATCGGGAACATCATTCCAGCCATCAGGAAGACTGTGCCAGCCATCGGGAAGACTGTGCCAGCCATCGGGAAGACTGTGCCAGCCATCGGGAAGACTGTGCCAGCCATCGGGAAGACTGTGCCAGCCATCGGGAAGACTGTGCCAGCCATCGGGAAGACTGTGCCAGCCATCGGGAAGACTGTGCCAGCCATCGGGAAGACTGTGCCAGCCATCGGGAAGATCATGCTAGCCATCAGGAAGATGTTGCCAGCCATCAGGAAGATTGTGCTGGCCATCAGGAAGATCATGCTAGCAATCAGACCATGCCAGTCATGAGGATCATTATGTCAGCCATCAGAAAGATTGTGCCAGATGTCAGGCTCATATGTATGCAATTTTTGTAGACATAGAAGCCTAACTATGCATGTGACACTATGCATCACAAGGGTTTATTTACTAAAGCTGGTTCACTCAGAATATGGTGTACGTCTGCATAAAAACCAATCGGCTTACAGGTTTTATTGCTAAAGCTTAATCGAACAAGCTGAGGTTAGAAGCTGATTGGCTACCATGCACAGCTGTACCAGATTCTGAGTGAATCAGCTTTAGTTAATAAACTCCACAGTGTGCACATGAATGTGCCAGTGCCTCTACTATAGATATTGGCACCTAGCAAATTATTGAGGTTTTGCATAGGATCATCACTGAATGGTCTTTCAGTCTTAGGTCCTGCAATTCCTGATCCTGAAACGTATGATTGACCTTGTTATTGACTCAACCTTAATTTGAGATGCTTCTGGATTATCCTTGTCTCCCTATATTTGCTGAGCTCTGGTACCAACCTCAGCTGGACTTCTGTCCAAGATTTTGCCTACTGACTCAGTAACTCGCTGCCTGCATGTTGTCAAACTCTGCCTCTGCCTGATTATCCTATGATTTGGTGCCATCTTGCTTGGCAGTTACCAAACTCAGCTAATGCCCTAACATGGCTCATGACTACACTCTAACCACTGTACTGCGCACCTGATACTAGTGTTCTCAAGCTCATGTCTTCACTTTTAACTCTGTCATTTGTGCCCTTCCGTTGCCCTTGCAGACTCTGCTTCAACTTCCAGGGCTGCTTGGATGGGAAGAGGCCATTCTCATAATTTTGGGTTCCTCCTACAGGTACCGTATTTGCCGGCGTATAAGACGACTGGGCGTATAAGACGACCCCCTACTTTTCCTGTTAAAATATAGGGTTTGAGCTATACTCGCCGTATAAGACTACCCCTCTTCCAACGCACACCAAAAAAAATGAAAAAACATCAGATTTGATTTCAATATGGTATGGTATTTCAGTATGGTATTCCAATGATGGGGTGCTATTCCTCCCACTGACACCAATGATGGGGCATGATTCCTCCCACTGATACCAATGATGAGGCACTACTCCTCCCACTGACACTAATGGTGCCCCATCAGTAGTGTCAGTGTGTGAGGAATAGTGTCCCATCATTAGTGTCAGTGGGAGGAATAGTGCCCCATCATTGGTGTCAGTGGATGAAATAGTGCCCCATCATTAGTGTCAGTGGGAGGAATAGTGCCTCATCATTTGTATCAGTGGGAGGAATCATGCCCCATCATTGGTGTCAGTGGGAGGAATAGTGCCCCATCATTGGTGTAAGTGGGGGAAGTAGCACCCCATCATTGGTATCAGTGGGAGGAATAGTGCCCCATCATTAGTCAGTGGGAGGAATAGTGCCCCATCATTAGTCAGTGGGAGGAATAGTGCCCCATCATTGGTGCCAGTGGGGAGAATAGTGCCCCATCATTGGTATCAGTGGGGAGAAAAGTGCCCCATCATTGGTGTCAGTGGGGGAGGAATAGTGCCCCATCATTGGTGTCAGTGGGGGAGGAATAGTGCCCCATCATTGGTGTCAGTGGGGGAGGAATAGTGCCCCATCATTGGTGTCAGTGGGGGAGGAATAGTGCCCCATCATTGGTGTCAGTGGGGGAGGAATAGTGCCCCATCATTGGTGTCAGTGTGGAGGAGGAATAGTGCCCCATCGTTAGTGTCAGTGGGGGAGAGGAGCGGCTGCTCCTTCTTTCAGTTCGGCAGCTTGATTTTCGCGGGGCTGTTCGGCTCCGCCTCCTCGCCGGTGATTGGTCGCCTGTGTGCGCTGGCGCCCAATCACCGGTGAGGAGGCGGAGCCGAGCGGCCACGCGATCATCGAGCGGCCGAACTGAAAGAAGGAGCAGCCGCGCTTCCTGGACCGGATCATCGTGGGACCGGGACCGGAGCCAGGTAAGGTACAGCAGCCCCTCCGCCCACCCCTGTACTTAGTGTCCGTTGGAGGACACCGCCCCTGGAAAAAGTGCCGCCCTGACACACCGGCTCGCCGTATACCGGCGTATAAGACGACCCCCGACTTTTCAGAAGATTTTCAGGGGTTCAAAAGTCGTCTTATACGCCGGCAAATACGGTACATAACAGTTTCACTTGTTGTTAGTAAATGTTTTGCTTATATTACTATTTAGTGATAAAATGTATGTAGAAAGAGAAAAAATTAAAGTGATAATAAAGTGGAGTTCCAGCCGGTTTTGTGTTTATTAAAAGCTACAAAAACTGTAGCTGCTGACTTTTAATAAACACACACTTACCTGTCCCAGAGTCCAGTGATGTTCTCACCCGCGCCGTCCCTTCTCCCCTTCTCTCCTCCATGGCACTGGCATGTCTACTGTGGGCACCAGGCTGTGACAACTTGTGGCTTCACAGCCTGGTGTCCACTGCACATGCGTAAGTCTCGCTGCGTTTCCTAATTGGTCCAGCAGTCTTCTGGGACCTGTGAAAGTTCCCAGAAGACTGTGAGAGGGAAGGGGGGCTGAAGTTCTGGCTCACTTCACCGCAGTGAACAAAGCCGGAAGTGTGAGCGGGTACCTGTCAAAAAAAGGTATTCGCTCCCCCCTCCCACCCAAAAGGTGCCAAATATGGCAGTGGAGGGGGGAGGAGGAGGCAAAAAAGCGGAGCTTCTACTTTTGAGTGGAACTCCACTTTAAAGCTTAAAGCGGAACTTCAACCCTGCTCTGTACTGGCTCGGCCCCCACTGGCACCGCTATTATAGCACATACGCAGATGTGTCGAAGAGCTCTGACCAACCTTAGGGTTAATCGTTAAAGCTCCTCTTAAAGCTGTTGTTTAATTTACCCATGCAGTGGAGCTCACCTCCTTGCTGGAGGGAAAGAAATAAGGTGAAATACTTACCTTATTCCTTGCTCCCACAGGCTCCTTCCTCTCCATGCGACCAATGCCCCTGAATCCCCTTCACTTTGTTGCCTGGCTGGTCAGAGCTCTCTGACACCATCAGGTACAATGTAGGATGGGCAGTCATGCATTGTATGGAAAGACAGCGAGAGACCATCCACATCCTGGAGCACCACACAACAGAGTAGTGCCCTGGCTGCTGGAGGAGCAAAGAATAAGGTAAATATTTGTACTTATTCCCTTTCCCCTAGCCAAATTAGCATTTAACCCATTATTAATAATTTAATACAGGATTTATATAGCGCCAACAGTTTGAGCAGCCTTTTTCAATATAAAGAGAGACAGTCCAGTTACCACACAATGAAATACAAGAGGGTTAAGAGGGTCCTGCTTACAATCTAATAGGGTGGGGCAACCAATGCAATGTGGAAGACCCCACTGCATGGATACATTTAACAGCAGCCCAGAGTGGGGCTTTAATGTCTTGTAAGTTAAGCAACACTAGGAGTGAACCCTTGTTATGCTGTGCTTCAAGTTGGTCATCGTCTGGTCTTGATATTATGATACGAACAGTCTTGCACTCTTCGACAGATGGTACCAATTTTTCTTTTTCCAACAAAATCACCTGAGCCAATAACAACAGTGGGGAAGTCCAATGCCGATTGGTTAAAGCCTCCACCAGTAAAACGTATCTGTCTTCACTGTGGGCAATTAGATCATTTTAAGGGAACCTGACCTAAATTGTAGAGAAATAAGCTCAATTGTACAATAATACAACCATCAGTCCCTCCTCTCATGCCAGGGTACTAGGTGTAATACTAGACTCCCATCTGTCCTTTCAGCCCCAAATCCAATCACTGTCCAAATCTTCACCTCCACAACATCTCCAAGATACGCCCGTTCTTAACCTCTGAAACTACAAAGCAACTTATTCACTCCCTGGTTATCTCTCACCTTGACTATTGTAACTCCCTCCTTATTGGCCTACCTCATAGCAGGCTATCTTCTCTTCAGTCTACCATGAATGCTGCTGCCAGACTCATCCACCTTACTAACCGTTCCGTATCTGCCACCCCTCTCTGCCAATCCCTCCACTGGCTTCCCATTGCCCAATGGATAAAATTCAAAACATTAACAATAACATATAAAGCCATTTATAACTCTGCCCCAAATTACATCACCAATCTTGTCTCCGAATATCACCCAAACCTTACTCTCCACTCCTCGCATGACCTCCTGCTCTCTATCTCCCTTGCCTCCTCCTCCCATGCTCGGCTCCAGGACTTCTCTAGAGCTTCCCCATCCTCTGGAACTCTCTGCCCAAATTTATCAAACTATCACCTACTCTGCTCACTGAAAACCTATCTCTTCAGGGAAGTCTATCCTGCCCTCAGCTAATAATGGAATCTTCTATTACTCCTTCCAGTCCATCTCCCACAGTTATTACATTTTGTACCACTAGCCCCTCACTCTTAGATTGTAAGCTCCAAGGAGCAGGGCCCTCCTAACCCTCTTGTATTGAACTGTACTGTCTCCTGTTATATTGTAAAGCGCTGAGCAAACAGTTGGCGCTATATAAATCCTGTGTAACAATAATAATAATTGAATTAATAGAAAAACGTGCGTACTGCTCAAAGCATTGCAAAACTTCCCTCTGCAGTCAAAGGCACAGATCAGGTGTCGATGTTCAAACAAGCTCATCCAGGCTAGATGAAACAGGTCGGAAGACAAAATGTGGAAAAGCCACACGCCAGAACCCAGCCACTATATAGAGAAATGACTATATGGCTTCAGCCTGAACATCTCCTGGCTATGCTCCCCTGACATGCTTCGCCCAGCCTACAGGGCTTAGTCATAGAGTTTACTATGGGAGGAGCTCAGGCTGAAGCCGTATCTTTACCTCTATATAGTGGCTGGGTTCCAGTGTGCAGAATTTCCACCTTCTGTCTTCCAATCAATTGAATTAAGTTTATTTTAAGCCAAAAACATTTTGTCTGGCCCTGTATAGAGTGCAGAGGTTGGGTTGTTACTGCTATGAGGGACTCCATTAGATTTACACTCACTTCCAGTGCTGCTGACAATGGCTTCACCTGACAAAGTGAAGGAAAATCTGCAATAGATTAGTGCCCGTGTTGGGGTTTTATTAGAGCTCTATTAGATTTACACCCACTTCCTGTCCTGCTCAGAGGTTTCACCAGACAGGAAGTGATTATGAGGTTGTATCCATCGCTCCTTTATCGCTCCCGAGGAAGGACGTTCGACTCCCGAAACGTGTTAACACTTTACCTGAGGACCTCTGTTGCCCATGACTGGCATCTTTGACTCCTTGTCTCTGTTTTTATGACCTGTTTGGTTTGTGAACATGCATTTGCATTTTTATAATACACTTTTTATCATCACTGTAATGCACGAGGAGAGTGCACCTTGTTTTGTTCTTTTCAGACAGGAAGTGAGGTAAAAGTCTGAAATGGACACAGACAGAAATAGAAATCTGGAAGGGGTTCGAACTGTCCCTTATTCTACCAAAGAAAAAAAATGTTTTTGTCCATGTTCCTTTTGAAGAGTTCGTCTCCCTTTCTGTTTGGTAAAACATTGTCAGCATGACAGGAAGCGCTGGTAATTCTCTATATAGGAGCCCTGGCTAGCAGTAAATACCTGACAGGTTTTTCTAAAAGTAGAATAAATGTTTTTGGCTTGACATACACTTTAAGAAGACAACACACTGACATTTGGCATGGCTCCATTAAGCTGATTGCTTTTAATGATAGCGATCATCTTGTGCAGATGGCTGTCCTACAAGCTAAACCCTTAGGGCTCCACTGGACTGCTTTTCAGAGGTTGTTTAACAAGCAGCTGGGTGGCGATATGCCACCTTCTCATTGCCTGTTTTAACCCTGTATATCCTGAACCATCACACTACAACCAAGTGCATCACAGGTAGGTGCATGGTGGTTGCAGCATGACTCCATTCAATTGAATTGATTTTGGCAGTACTGGGAGTACTGCACCATGACTTGTGTTGAGTTAACCTCTTCCCATCTGGCCCATGTACATAAACGGTGGGAAAGGAGCAGTGCAGGAGTGGGTGGCCGTTTATAAATGGCCTCCTCATTCACTGCCTGTGCGTGTTCCCTGGGAACACTGATCGCTGTACGGGACCTCTGTGTGAGGTCCCGATTCATGTGATCACTGATTGGGCAATCAGTGATCACATGAATAGTAGTAAACAAGATGTCACTTCCTGACATCATTGCTTACTACTTGTGAAATCTGTGAATGATCACCGAGGTCACATGTACAGGGCTATTCACAACAGCTTTGTACCATGTGACAAGCTGTGACCAATCACAGCTCTAACAGGATTTCTCAATGGCTGCAAGAATGCAGCCAGAGAGGAGGATAAATTATTGCATTTACACCCATAAAGGCTGTAAAAACAATCAGTGTAAAAAAGGAAAAAAAATATTCATCACTCTGGTGACACTGTACTGCTAGGCTGACAGTATGTTAAAAAAAAATCAAATAAATAATATAAAAAACAAAATAAAAATGTAAACGTTTTAAAAATTTTAAATTATAATTTTTGGTCATAAATGAATTTGGGCTATTTTTTTTTTACTATAAAGATAGCTGAATACATTTTGGCCAAGATTTATGAAGAAAGATTATTTATTTGCAAAATTTTATAAGAAAAACACATTTTTTTCAAAATGTTTGGACTTTTTATTTTATATAGCAAAAAAATAAAAATCCCAGTGGCGAATAAATACCACCAAAATAAAGTTTTATCTGTCTCAAAAAAATGCTAAAACATTCATATGGGTACAGTGCTGCATGACCGTGCAATTGTCATTCAAAGTGTCATAGCACTGAAAGCTGAAAATTGGCCTAGACAGGAAGGGGGCAAAAGTGTCCGGAGTCCAGGGGCGGATTGACCATTTGGAAACTCGGGCACTGCCCGAGGGCCCGGAGTCAGTAGGGGGCCCCATGAAATGCCCCTGGTACCTTTTTCATAGGCTTTTTTGAGTTTGGGCAAGGACACAGGGGCCCCATGATCCCCTATTGCCCAGGGGCCCCATGAGTTGTCAGTCCGCCCCTGGTCCGGACTTGAAGTGGTTAATGGATGCATAAAAACAGGACTCAAATGCAGTTACCCCCCTCAAATAAAAGACTAAGCCCTGAAGTTTCCATTTCCCTTCTTTTTCTCTTATTTCCCATTTGTTTCATCTCATTCGAAAGCACAAGATGCTACCTGTACTAAAACACATACACCTGGCCCAGCTTGCAGAGTTCCCAGAATGCAATTGAATCCACTCTTTCTTTGTAGACCGGAATATAGCAGTGGTTCCAGACCTTTCCTTTTAACCCCGTCCAGAAATGTAGCGGTGATTATGGATTTTGCAATTACCCTGGAAAACAGTCAACAAGAAGTAGTGTGATTGCATTAGATGGTTTAAGCACCTGCAATCTGAGCCACAAAACTTGGCTGGAGTCGGATGTTATGCTGCTGCAGAGACACTGCAAGGCAAAGTTAATAAATCCTAAACAGAAAAGTTTAGAGACCATTGACTACTGAAGGTCACTGGATGAGGGGCAGTTTTGTAGCCTGTTCAAAATAAATGGCTCATAGACTTCCTGCCAAAAGTTAAAGTTAAACTTTATAAATTAACTGTAGGACTGAACCTTGATGTGCCTGCTTGTGCCTTTACATATCTTCAGTAGCTTCCACAAAACCTGAGAAGACCCTTTACAGAATTGTACTGCGAAGGCTGAGCTTTGGCCGATGCTCTGTTGTGCCTTAATGCGATGAGAACACTGACCCTAGGTTCAAACCTAAGCGTTTTCCGCAGCGTTTTGCAGAAATGCACTACAGTCCATTTAACATGATTTCCTATGGGACATGTTCACATCTCTACATTTTCACTGCATTTTTTTGGGAAGAGTCAGGGACTTTTTTTAAAAGTCAAAAGTTGCGTTTTTAGTTCTATAGATTTCAATGGAAAGCTGCATAAAAGCATGTAGTGCATTTTTGCTATGTTTTTGATGCATTTTGTGTTTTAAATCTGCCTAGTAACAAGAAAAAAAAACACAAACGCATGTGTAAAAATGCAAAACACACTGCAGAAATGGATTAAATGCAAACTACATAGGTGTGACCCTAGCCTTAGGTTAGGTTTACACTTGTGGGCTGGTTCCTGGAGCAGTAATCGCACCTGTTCCTGTACCAAACGTAGCTGAATCGCGCAGCTCTTGCGAGATGCGCAGAGCTGCCTGTGACGATCGTGACGTCAGACCCCTGCCCTTCTCACCAAACTTGTAACCGAAGGACTAGCCAATCTGAAACCGCAATGTCACGTGCGTAACAATGCCATGCCCAGCTGCACCCTGCACATCGATTTTCCAGCTAATTGGACCACAATCGATGCACCTGCAGCCTGGGAGCGTTTGTTACTGGGTCAGGTTAATTAGGCAATTAACCCTTCACACTGCCACCACCTCCTTTTTGTACAGAGAAAGAGGAAACTCAGCAATACAATAAGATGATTGGTTAATCGTCGGTATACTGCTATCTCCACAGACCGGTTATACAGAGGGTTAAACACTCATAGTAGTGCTCTTCAGTGGCAGGGATTCGTGAGTTACATTAAAGAGCTATAGAAACAGTTCAACACTTTCAGAAAGTAAGATTTATTACTAAAAGGTCAAAAGGGTGCAGTAGAAATATTTAGAGAAAAAAGATATAACATATATATATATATATATATATATATATACACACACACACATATATATATATATATATATATATACACAGAGCACAACAGCACAGCAAACAGATAACAGAAAGAAGTTTAGGTAAATAAGTACTTGCCAAAAGATGCCTGGGGTTAAGCAGTTTCAAGACTGATGAGCTCAAAAGGGATTTCTGGTCCCGCACTCAGTTTCGTTGTTACAGCGAGATTCTCCTTTCTCTCTGTCTGCTAGATGTTAAAACGCAGAATGTCCTCACTTCTCTCTCCACACACAAAGCATAACAGCCTCTTTTTCTACCCAAAATCAACTGGTATCTTATGCCTTATTTGGGAAAAGGATTGCATAGACAGACCCTTAGTAATGTACACTGAACGCATTCCTGAGGGAGGGGGAATGAGGGGATACATAAAGAATCTTAACACAGTGAGGGCCGTGCCTGCCTCTGGTGTGCACGATTGCTACACCTCCCCCCTCAGGTAGTTGCATAGGAGTTAAGAGAAATACCAAAATGCATAAGTTTGGAGCAAAATGGAGAACCACACCTCTCCCTGTGTGCATGATTGTTACACTGCCATTCATACTGAATGGCACCCCATGCATCTCAACCTGCATTCTGTTTGCAGGTGCAGGAATCACAGAGAAACCACATGAACTAAAAGGCCAAGCAGTTTCCTTGCTGCTGCATTTTTAAAAATGTGCATGCACCTTTTTCCTGTAGAAAATATAGCACAGCAGCCCATTCAAATAAATAGGCTGCCATGCCTGAGCAAATGCAGGCCGTACGGCCTCCGATAGTGTGAACCGAGCTGTACTGACTATTAGGCATGAGCTATGGCATGTTGAGATCTTAGTCTGAACCCGCCTGAGCAAGCCGTCTAGGAAGGGTCTTGGGTCAATCATAAGCGGTCAAGGAATTCCCCACCCTGCAGCCTTTCATATAAAGGGGCATGTGAATGTTCAGCCGCGGTGAGGAGAATGCCTCTGTCACATATGATTGGGTCAGGACAGTTGGCATCTTCCTAGCGGGCTCACTCAGGTAGGTTCAGACTAGGATCCCAGCACACCTGAACTCATCCCTAGTGGACAGTAAGGGGTTGATTCTCTAAAACTAAAGAATGCAAAATCTGGTGCAACTCTACAGGCAGGCAGTTACTGATGCCCAAAAAGATAAATCAACTACAAGAGCGCTCTCCAGCACCCTTGTAGTTCTACAAGGTGTCAGTTGCAATGGCTGACATTACTGTGGGCGGAACCTTGCACGACTGTGCTGTATTTAAATTGTGACAGCAGGTGCGGGGAGTAAAACCTCCACCGCTGTCACAATGAGGGATCGGGTCCGGGTGCCAGCAGGTGACTTAGTAACATGTTACATCCTGAATATGGGTGTAACTTACTGTATTGCAAAGTGAAACAAAAACGAGAAGCGCACCAACCATGCGCAAGGTTGGTGCGCTTCTCGTTCTCGTTTTTGCTTCACTTTGCTGTATTGGTCGGGCTTCCCCAGCCTTGTTTGGAGCTGCACAACCTTATATGCACTGGTGGTCGCTTTTTCCAGTTCTGGTTCCATCCATTTGCCACCCGCCTGCGTCCTAGAGCGCAGGAGAAATCACGTCTGGTCTAGTAACTTACTGTATAACGTTATTATGAAAGTGCGAGTTTCTGTCCTGCAGCCATGGGTTGCAAGAACGAAAGAAATTGCCCGATTCCTCCGTCAACACAGCCATTGTTGATGGAGGAATCCCTTCCGTAGATGCTATAACTTTCAGGTGAACAAATTAATTTACACATATTGGGATTTTCTTTAGCAAAGAAGTAGCAGAATATATTTTGGCCTTAAATTTATGAAAAAATTAGATTTTTTAAATTTTTTTACTGCATATGTTTTATATAAAACAGTCACAAATATACTTTTTTTCTCAAAATTGTTGATCTTTTTTTGTTTAGCACAAAAAATTAAAATGCAGAGGCGATTAAATACCACCGAAAGAAAGCTCCATTTCGTGGGAAAAAAGAGCATAAATTTATTTTGGGTGCAGTGTTGCATGACCGCGCAATTTTCAGTAAAAATAACGCAGCGCTGTATCGCAAAAAAAATTGCCTGGTCAGGAAGGGGGGTAAATCCTCTGGAGGAAAAGTAGTTAAGGCATAGTAGAGCATGACCAAAGCTCAGCCTTAGCAGCATACTTCTATAAAGGGTCTTCTAAGGTTTTGTAGAAGCTCATGAAGACAACGACATGTAAAGGTTTGTGTCAAATAAACAAATACAATAACAGTCAGGCAGCACTGTGATAGCTGGTCCCTGACCGTTATTTTTTAATTTTATTTTTTTTAAACAAGTCCCGTACAGATTTGTTACAATTATCAGCATACAAACCTGGAAGAAGGGAAATTTGTGAACCCCAAAATGCACCTTTTTTTTTACCTTTGCATTATATACATTTTAAAAAAAACTCCTTTGGACTGAATTAATCTGCGTCTGTATTACTGCTGTCTTACGTTCAGCTGCCAGGTGGTGATTCTAAAGTTGCAACAGTAAATTTTTGGATTTCAAGTTACATTAAAAAAGCAAAGGCATGTAATAAAAACCTTACCTAATATATTGTTCTCAGTTATTTTTGTCCTATCCCGGTGTCATCCTTTAAATCCTCAAAGCCTTCATTACAATATGTTTTTTTAAAAAAAAAGCATATCTGTTAATGAGATTAACATAATTTCCAGATAAATCAGCATTAATTGTTATTTTCTCTCTCAGTGATCTCACAAATTGCATTGAGCTACTGTATGTATGTCCCTAATTATTATAGATTGAGGTAATAGGTCTAAGTCCACTTTAATTTATTCTCCAATTTTCTAATTGTCATGTAACAATATTTATGGCTATATTAGTTATGGAATTCTGCTTTTGGCACCTATTGTAAGTTCTGTGATGGGTGACATTTTACATTTAAAGTAATTAATTTCTGTCTTACTGCGGCTCCTGCCATGACTAAACCTTCCCTTTTTTTTCAAGAGGATAAAGTAAAAGAATTACTGTGAAATACTCATTAACACATATATCACATACTTGGAAAATGAATGATAAGACTTTTAAGGAGCCCATCTGTAGAAAAAGTCTTATTGTAGTGATCACCAGAGTTTGCAGATTCATCTTACTGCTCCAGCAGAGGGATCTCCGGGCCCTGGTTGCTGCTTCAGGTCAAGTTGTCAGCTTGGGTGTTCCCACACATCTTGGATATTCTGACTCCTCTTGGGGCATTTCCATAATATAAAATAATCTAATACTATAACAATGGTGTCAGAGATGAAAACTAAAGCATGGAGATTTTGCCACCAGTGTTGCCAGGAAATGTGTTTGCTTTTCCGATGCATTGGCCCTTTTGAATGACTATCACATACAAACTCTTGCAATCCCAATTAATAAAATCTCATATAAAAAGTTACCTTTACTTTTTTTTTTAATAAAAAAAAAAATTAAAGGTCAGAAGCTACAAACATTGTAGATGCTGACTTTTAATAAAAAGACACGTACCTGTCATGGGATCCAGCACTATCCTCAACTTGGCTGGTTCACAATCGGCTGCCCACTGTGCATGAGCTAGTTGTGCTAAGAGTTGTGTATCTTTGAAACGCGTCGGGTAAATGGAAATACATCGTAATGATCCTATTGCCTATGACAAGCTATAATGTACACTCCATATATGGTGTGATGTACTAAAAGCCGTATATCTGTGTGTTTTATCCTTTTAAAATTGTATAAATAAAATGTACACAAGATATTATATCATAAGTTGTGATATTGAGTGTGTTGAAAGTCCCATAAGGGGCTTTAACACAATATATATTTTATTTTGCAAATAGGGACATGGCATATGTTGGAGGCAACACAACCAGAACCCATGACAATGGCCACCAGGGTGGATACAAAGGAGTGAGACTCTGTCACGATATAAGGTCAGGTTCAGAGACCAGTTGCTATAGCAGTAAAAGGCTTACCTGAAACCAGCAGTATAGGTACACCAGCGGATCCCCCTGGGAATGACGCAGGCTCATCTGAGGTGCGGGGTCTAAGTATTAACCGGTATTCACCAGAGCTCCTAATGGTGGAGATGGATTGGGCTGCGTGTTAATACCAGGTCGCAGATCTCAGGATCACCCCACCAGGGAATGAGCAGACTGGGAACCAATAGCGGATCAACAGGTTAGGGATCAGACGAAAGCAGAATCAGTCACAAGCCAAGGGTCGGTCACAAATGGTAGCAGATCAATCGTAGTACGTTAGGATGAGACGAAATCGTGGTCAGGAACAAGCCAAAGGTCAGTAGCGGAGGTGTAGACAGCAGCAGGAACAGTAGCGGGATATTGGCTGGAAAGGCACAAAAATCTGGCAAGGAAGAAGTGCATGGACATGGCTTTTATAAGGAAGTTCATGGGAGGAGCAAGGAGTTCAAGGTTCAAGAGTAATCAAGGCACAAGGCAGGATTATCCAAGAATTGTCAAGGGAGCTGTCCAGCATTCCAGATAGCTCAGTGAGAAGAGACATTGTCTCGCACTGCAGAAGGACCAGGTTTGATCCCAGGCTCTGACACTCTCTGTTTGAGCACACAGTCAGAACACAAACCTTCAGAAAGAATTAACAAAGACGCACCAGGTATGAAGGCCCCCATACAGCAAGACTTGACTCAATTCAAAGAAATATAGCAAATAGTGTCAAACCAAAATATGAGAGAGTCCAAGATGCTTTCATTGTTCATAATTTGATCAAATAAAACAGTCAATGTGTTTCGTGGACCAAGACAAACCCCATTCGTCAGGGATATTTAGTAGATCGTCAGTGCCATTCAGTGGACAAATGCCATGACTATTTAGTAGGACAAAACACATCTTGGACTGTGTCATCATTTTACTGTTGGTTACTGTTCCTGGCTGCCCCTGCCCCGCCCGTTTCATTCATTGGATTTCTGTTCTTTCAGTCATGGAGGATCAGCAGAACAAAATGAACTAGCCTGCTTCATCATTTTTTCACTTTACTCTGAATCTAATGTTACCTGTGAGGTTTGCCATTGATCAAGTGATCGGGCTGGTGGACTCAGTGCAGATGATGTAATTCCGCAACGTCAACGTGATGCAATACCATCGGTCACATGGTGATGCCGCATGCATGAGCTCAGGGGGCCATCTTGGATGTTGGTCAATGGCAAATCTCACAGTTAACATTAGATTCAGGTGCTGGCAATCTGTAATCGACTCACTTGTATTTAAGTGGTGTAACTAGGCAGTTTATTGTGCCTGTTGTTTAGAGAGGCTACTTTATGCTCCATGGTACACTATGTTTTGGTGCTCATAGGTAAGATAATATTTAGTTGCTATACCATTGATTGAATGCCTTGATATGACACAAGCTTAATAACTACAATTATGATGAATTGAGCTGTAAGATTTTTATCTTTTTTCACCTTATTTATACATAAAAGATTTTGAATGCAATATGTCTCATATCTGTGAGTATGTGGCATAATGATGTTTTTGGCTACTATCTTGAGCGCTGCCATTTGCAGTTCATGTGAGGTGAACTGATTCCAATATTTTCTTCTTTCATCTTAAAAACAATTATGGCCATGTTTGGTGATAATTTCCAGCCCTGACACATATATATATATATATATATATTTGATAATACTCATGTACGTAAATATACAATGTTGAAGCTTAAAAAAGCTCTTAAAATATGCTTTATAAAGCTGTTATATCCCAGATAGAAATTTTCATCCGAGTTATGTGTTGCCCGGAAACTGGTGTATTAATGTGACCAGTCTCTCTTTCTCTCTTTTTTTCAAGGAGTATGGATATTTAATTAGAAGTTATTATCTTGTTTTGCTATAGGACTGGTATCCTCTGAAATCAGATTTCCTGGCATCCTCTGGGCCCCAGTGGTCTTTGGGTGCAATCTGCCCCCCTGTGCATAGCAGAGCCATACAAAGCAGTGTGCTCACAGTGTAACGCACACAAACAAACAGCACACAGTAAAACAGCGCACAGGTAACCCTTTGATTACCCCAGATGTTATCCCCTTCCTGCCCAGTGTCATTAGTACAGTGTCAGTGCTTTTTATTAGCACTGATCACTGTATTGGTGTCACTGGGGATGTGAGTGATACCAAGCCAGTTGCCCCCAGTGTCAGAATGCCCGCAGTCCCACTATAAATCGCTGATCGTCACCATTGCTAGTAAAAAAAAAAAAATCCAGTATATAACTGCCATTTGTAGACACCATAACTTTCATGTAAACCAATTAATTTACTCGTATTGGGATTTTTTTTAGCAAAGACATGTAGCAGAATACATTTTGGCCCAAAATTTATGACGACATTTGATTTTTAACATTTTTTTACTGGATATGTTTAATAGCAAAAAGTCAAACATATAGGTTTTTTTTTCAAAATTGTCACAAAAAATAAAAAATGCACAGGCGATCAAATACCACCAAAAGAAATCTCTATTCGTGGGGAAAAAAGGACATAAATTTAATTTACGTGCAGCATTGCATGACTGTGCAATTTTCAGTTAAAGTAACGCAGCACCATATCGTAAAAAATGGCTTGGTGAGGAAGGGGGGTAAATCCTTTGGAGGGCAAGTGGTTAATGAGCTTTTCATTTTCATCTTGTTATCTCTGACTGGAGTTCTGCATTCAGCAAGCTCACAATTTAAGCTATAATAGTAAAATTCACCTGAAAGTACTTTTTGTATGACATTTTTTAGTTCTTTGCTGTATCATAATTTCATGCTGATATTTCATATAGAGATGTGTAGAGCCTATCTGTACTTTAGTGATTGTACTTGGACTGGGATACAAATTGTTTTAGGACTTCTGTTATCCAAACTCTATTGCAAGAACTCAGTAAAACATTCAATATCTTAGTTGGCTTAGGTCCAATGCCAATTTTCATTTTCATTATCGTCGGAATACTCATGTCCTGAAAGCCCCGGGGAAACTCACCCTTGATTAGTGCAATCCACTATGAGATAAAGTCATAGTTTTCCTTGCAGAGTGCAAGTTTTATTTTAGATGTAGGGTGCCCATAGACAAAGGACAACCCCAATATAAGATATGAAGCACCCAGTGATTGCTTGGTTGATTATTTTTGGTGGCGCAGTCAGTCAACAACATTTAATTGTTCCTTTTCACTCAATTGCTAATGAGATAAGGCTACAGCAGCTGGGTACCTGATCAGTATTTGTTAAAGTATAAGGAAAGGCAAAACTTTTTTTTACTTTTTGATAGAGTGGAGAGAGATTAGAACCCCTGTCAGTTTTTATCGGTGTCTGTCTCCCCTTTCCCCTCTCTATTTGTCCTATTTGCCATTATAATTGAAAGGAAAAGAAAATCTCATACTTTAGGTTGTCCCCAGAATAGTAATCTTTTGATGGAGACACTAATTCCGGTGACCTGGGGGGGGCAAGCAAAAAAAAAAGTGCAGCCAGAAAAAAAAAAAAACTTTAGTGTTCACCTTTCACCTTCTATTTGTTCTGACAGCTATTGTCTTCAACACAGAAGCGATGAGAAATCCAACATTTTTGACCCAGTAGCTGTGCACCATCAGGTGAATGGGCATTTCCATAGTCCTAATAGACCAGGGGCAACTCTGGGCATATGTATTAAAATGTTAAGGGGCTGGTAGGATAGCACTATGAGCATTTAGCATCAAATCTAAGCATAATATAATTTCTGTTTTAACTTTTGATGAAAAATATACATTGTCCAAAAATGGTAAAATGCATCACTTGCATATGTCAAACGTGACCTGGGGCACTCAATGCCAGGGTTTAGCAATGCTCCTGATTAGGGGTGGGCAAGAGATTTCCTCTCACTTCCTATTTTAACTATGAGACAGGGAGTGAAGATAAATGTCTCCAGTATGACACAGAACCAATTAACCTTACAGGGGTACGCTATCCAAAATGAAATATTCTACTTTAAGTGCATAAAAACATTGTATTTACCCCAAGTATTAATAAAAAGAAATCACTTGGCAAACAGATGGTGGCATCTTAGGTTTCTGTGCAACATTTCTTTTACATAATTAAATTTAATAAAGCAGTATAGTACAATAATAGCTTGATTAAATACAAACAAACCTAATGTTTGAAAGTCTCACAGCATGGGACAATCAATGAGACAAATAATTCTTTAAAACCTAAGTTTAGTTATTTATGTTATCATTTAAATCAGCACAAGGGATCATTCTTACATTGAATGTCCCCCTTAAATCCCTGCAGTGGTGTTCTTCTGGAGCATCCAGGATTAATATGAGTGGCTTGACATGTCATAGGCACTTGTCAAGAGTGCTGAATATACCTACCCTTTCTACCCCCCTCCACCATTTATATGTAGCACCCGCTAGTAAGCTACTAGTATTAGTTTAGGTAAATATTATGTTATGACTCACAGTAACTGTGTGAGTCTATAATTAGGTCAGGTTACTGCAGGTCAAGCTGGGTGACTCAGCAGGTTGGGAATCTATCACCTCCACCTGGTTCTGGAGGACCATGGAAGCTTCAAGAAGCCAGTGGGTGGAAGAGGTGGAGTCTAACCAATCCCAGGCTTGGAGGCCCTAGTAGTGTATTGAGGCCAACCCATAAATATGGGAGAGTCAGGCTATAAAGGGAGTCAAGTGAAAGATGGAGTACTGGCTGAGGAGGTTGTCCATGGCCTGAGAGAGGTCCCCTAGGTCTAGTAGGGACTGGCCTCCAGGCTGGGCTCGGGCTCTCTCCGGAAGATCAATTCAGCAGCACAGTATGAACAAGATCAGTGCCTGGGAGCAGTAAGAAAAAGTAGGACATAGTGAGTACATCAGCACACTAAGGAATTCACAATGGGAGAGACTGCAATGTGTTGCAAGCTTTATCAAAGACAGCATTGTGCTTAACCCTTCATCCTTGTCTTGGGAGATCTTCGGCGCAGCCAGGAGGGCTGGTAGTGTCTGCAGGCTGCGGAACTAAGAGCAGTACTACAGGGGAGAGGATCAGGGGCGGACTGACAACTCATGGGGTCCCCGGGCAATAGGGGATCATGGGGCCCTGTGTCCTTGCCCAGACTCAAAAAGGCCTATGAAAAAGGTACCAGGGGCATCTCATGGGGCCCCCTACTGACCCCGGGCTCTCGGGCAGTGCCCGAGTTTCCAAATGGTCATTCCGCCCCTGGAGAGGATACATCTCTGCATGTAGTTTGCAACAATCTAAGCTAACTTTCAGTGGGGCTGAGAGTCCCTAGCCTGTAAGGAGCTTTTGCTACTGATCCATAAACACTGACTGCATTCACAAAGAAGAACAAACCAGGATCTGTTTCTGTAAATAGTAAGGAAGTTGTCAAGCTGGGCATCCCATAATTCCTATTACCCTATCCATGTTATTTCCCCTAATAAGATAACAAAAACCAAGCTCATGGACTGTTCACTGACATGTAGATGCAAGTGTGGAAGATGTGTATTGCCTGGCTGTGCGAAGCTTAGGGGGACCCAGAAACACAGCTGCCCTCAAGACGGTAGAGCTACACATAGAAGCTGTATTATAACTTCTATCAATAACCAGCACCCTATGAATGGAGGAGGTGGACCTGTTAAAATGGGATTTTAATATGGTTGTGTGACTGCAAGTCCCTGGCAGATCGTAATACTGAGCCAGTGGTGAGTGTGTTGAACTGAGTAGCTCTTGACTCACTGCCAGAAGTGACGAATGCCTGATGTTTCTAAAACAACAGAGCACTAGATCCTAAAACACTACAGCTAAATTGCTTCTAATCATTTACAGCTCATGCACACCTCACAAAGGGTCCTAGCATAAAGTGCTGGGAACTTCAAATGCCTTGTGAGGGCCACATACACTCTAATTGTTAAAGCCAGCCATAGATGGATCGAATTTCCATCTTGCAAAAGAGGATTTTTCATTTTTATCTGAGGTGGCATTTTAAAGCTGAAGTTTAGCTACAACTTCAGTCACATCACTTACTTGTAATGAAGTATGTCCCATGTTGTGTAGGCAGCTGAATCCTAGAGAAATCTTCACTGCAGGGATGCCCCGTACTCTTTCTGTCTCTGAACTTCCAGAGCTGTAGTGGTTTACAGCTTCCAGTCTTTAGATAGATCAGCAGTACATATAGTCTGACAATCACTAAACCTCAGATAGGACAGCAGTACAGATAGTCTGACAATGACATAACCCCCTTCTTCCTCTTCCTCAATGAGAAAAGTTCTTTCACTGATTATCCTGCCTGTAACTCAATCTGTGAACAAAGAGAGTCTGATCAGACATAGGAGTTTCTCCTCTATTCACAGATCCTGTTATAAGCAGTGTAGTCAATGAAAGAACCTTTCTCAATGGAGGAGGGGGTGGAGAAGGCTTGTCCCCATTGGGCCATCTGTACAGCTCTTCAGCCTGAAGACACAAAGCTGTTAACCATAGCAGCGTCAGAAGTTCAGAGACAGGAAGAGGACGGGGCATCTCTGCAGCAAAGATTTCCCCAGGATCCAACTGCCTGCACAACTTGAGACATTCTTCATTACAGCTAAGTGTTGTATTTTTTCAGGTAAACTTTAGCTTTAAACCTGGCCCCATCCTTAACTTCTTTTATACATGTAGATATAATTGATAAAGGTCTTTTAATTGGTGTGTGTCCATTGTTATTTTTCTTCTGATGAACACACAGGGAGTTAGGAAAAGCTTTCCAATGAGGACATATACAGAAATAAATACCTGACAATAGCTCTAACGGTTCATCTTAAAATAAATAAATAAATCCATTGAAGACATTCTACCCATTTCATGTCTTGGGGACCACACGGAAAGTGAGATAAAATCTCCCCAACATGGATACACATGGATAGACTTTACTGTGAAACAGTCTAAATCTCTAGTATAGAGAAGGCTGATACAGTGAGAAGTAATTGTCTAGAATGTATAATGTTTAATATACAGAAAAGGAAAGAATAGAAAGGTAGGAAAATATGGCTTCTCATTGGCTTATCTTTACATAGGCTCCCCTTTAGTCCATCATGAATGCTGCTGCCAGACCAGGGGCGGACTGACAACTCATGGGGCCCCCGGGCAATAGGGGATCATGGGGCCCCTGTGTCCTTGCCCAAACTCAAAAAAGCCTATGAAAAAGGTATCAGGGGCATCTCATGGGGCCCCCTACTGACCCCAGGCCCTTGGGCATTCCCTTTGTTTCCAAATGGTCATTCCGCCCCTGTGGCAGACTTATCCACCTTACCAGCTGTTCAGTGTCTGCTACTCCTCTCTGCCGATCCCTCCACTGGCTTCTGCTCACTCAATTAAATACATTCTAAATTCTAACAACAACTTACAATGTCATCCACAACTTTGCCCCCAGCTACATCACTAACCTAGTCTCAAAATACTAACCTCATTTTTCTCTTCATTCCTCCCAAGACCTCCTGCTCTCTAGCTCCCTTGTCACTTCATCCCATGCTCACCTCCAGGGCTTTTCCTGAGCCTCTTTCATCCTCTGGAACTCCTTGCTCCACTCTGTCCAACTATTTCCTACTCTGTCCACTTTTAGACGATCAATGAAAACCCTTCTCTTCAAATAGGCCTAACAGCTGTACTTTTTTTTTTTCTCCATCCGCTCATCTCCCATAGTTATTACCTTTTGTTTCTCTTGACCCTCCCTCTTAGATTGCAAGCTCTAATGACCAGGACCCTCTGATTCCTACTTTGTTAAATTGTATTGTAATTGTACTGTCTGACCTTATGTTGTAAAGTGCTGTGTAAACTGTTGGTGCTATATAAATCCTGCATACTTATAATAATATCAATAATATGAAACAGGGTGAAATGAGTAGAAAGCAGTAGAAAAGGCAAGAATCATTGCAGGATAATAGGTGGAAAGAAGATGGAAAGACAAGGAGATAAAAGGAAAAAGGTGAAGGGGGAAGGGGGAAAGGGAAGGAAAGATTATCAATAGGTAAAAATGCATGAGAGGGAGAGCCTACCTGGAAGCTTAGGATAACCAAAAAGCTGAAAAACAATTAGTACGATTTAGGGCTGTGTCTTACTAAGACCTATTAGACATCTGTAGTAGAATGTTGTAAGTTTTTGAGAAGCTATTACATATATTTTGCTGAAAGTGGGGCTTTAAAAATGGAGGCATAGTTTACCTTTCTTCCTCACACTGCCTGCATATATTAGATAAAAGGAAATAGTACTTTTCAAAAATGTATTGTAAATTTTTAAAATTGAGTTCTATTTTTTAATTATAGTAAATTAAAACCCATTGTTTGTAAAGATTTTGTTTGCGTAGTGAAGGAATAATACCCTTGTCAAGTTTTTGCTGTCCATGTCACAATGGGAGATGCCTATGAGGGGATAGTCTCTTACCTTGAATAAGTTTACTCTCACTTCCTGTGACTGGACAGAAAGTGAGAGTAAACTTATTCAAGGTAAGAGACTATCCCTTCATAGGCATCTGTCACAGGAATTGGTATTTCTTTGAAAGAATTCCCTTCTGGGGAAGAACAATATCAGAAGATGTCCTGAGCAATAGGAAAGGTCATTGCTAGATGGTTATGCTAACATGCTAGTTCATGTGGGCATTCTTCATGGACTTATGGGCATGCAGACGGACTGGCACACAAACCTAAACCCAGTCTTGGAGCCAGATGGCCTATTTAAGGAACAGAGCTGAACTAAGAGGTTGCTGGATGATCTTCAGATATATCCTGCAAACTGAACCCACATCTGTTCCTATGATCTTACCAGTTGCTGATCTGGCATGCCCATGGACTCAAATCTGCTCTGATTTCCCGTCATGACCAAGCTTAATCAAGTCCAGACCCTGTCTTAGTTTGTGTGTTTATTGCTGATTTGGCTAGTTCCTGACCATGGCTTACCTTTGCTGACTTCCTAGTGTGACCTTGAGCTGCCCCCTGACCATTATGTTGCTGCCCTTCAGCTGATCTCGGCTTGCCCCTTGCCCACATCTTTGCCTTGCCTGCTGTGTTCTCAGTTGCTAACCATGGCCTGTCTAAGATAATGTTTCCAGCCAGTCATGGGTTCCAGAAACTGTCCAGTCTGCTTCACCACCGTGACTTCTCCTACAGCCTTGTTGTTTGGTGATCTTACTATAATTCTGCATGTGCACCTCACATTAAGCCTTCTGCCAGAAGTGAGCTTCAGTGGACTGGACATTTGGCATCCTTGTCACTCTGTGTCCTATCATCCGATGTTCTCTGTTCCAGGGATGTTTGGAACAGAGGTTTAGGGAAAGCCCTCCTCATCTAGTGGCACATCCTAGGCACATGATACTGCCTGTTCAGGTGGCCACAGATACATTTTCCCATCTCTTTCTGTCCTCATGGCCATGGTCCTTTGGAGAAATGATGTGTAGCCAATGCCTAGTTGCGACACAGACAGCAATAGAACTCTGATAGGGGGTTAAACACTTGCAGTCTCTATTACTAACTAAAGAAAAAGCTTTGCTTTAGATGCATTTCAAAAATGTGTATTAACCAAATACACAACCAGTTACACTATGTAGTTCATGTTATTTTGCAATAACGAGAGACCCCTCCCCCGAAATGAGGCACACAAAGTCTACCTCCTAAAAAGTACATACCTTCTATCCACAGAGCTGGAAAAATATACAGATATCCTATGGAACAATGCTCACACCCAATTCCAATATCTTGTCAACAACTGCAATAGGAGCCATTAAATGGGTTTAAACATGGAATCCAAAATGAAATTATATGTAGCTGTTTTATCTAAAAGTGAACTTATTAACCTTTCATTGATCATTACCTCATTTATTTTATTGCAGACATTTTTATTAGTACATCTGGTGTATGCCATTGTTTAACTTTAACCCATTTAACAGCCTATTATATTTAATAAAAGATTGCGGGTGGGTTTGGGCATTGTCCCAAAAATGTCATTTAGCAAAGCAGACTGAAAGGATAATTTTTATGTGTCTTGATAGAATTCTATTGATCATTTGTTCAGGCTCTTGCCAAAATAGCTTTACCACTCAACAATCCCACCAAATGTGTCTGTGATATCCCTCAAATTTAGTGACTCAAGTAATACAAAAGTTTGGAGGAAAATCAGCTGTGCTATGTATTGTTAAGGGAGTATAATACAACCTACGCACATTTATTTGATGATTTTTAAAAGGGAACGTATCAGGGCCAGATCGAGTCTGTCTGATGTGGGGGTGCAGTAACAAATGTCAGGGGAGCAGAGGATGGGGAGTCAGCAGGGCAGAGTCTAGGATCAGCAGTTTGTAGGGCAGTGTATAGGGGTCCGCAGGGTGGAAGATAGGGGTCTGCAGGGTAGTGTACAGGGGTCAGCAGAGCTGAGAACATAGGTCAGCAGGGTGGAGGATAAGGATCAAAAGGCCGGAGGACAGGGGTCACTGCTAGCAGGGGACTTGTAGTTTGGCAACAGCTGGTGGGCCGCCAGTTTAACTCCCATATCTTAGTGACTGGGGATTGTGTGCCATATGGATCAGTTTATAGTTTTACAAATATTATTAACTATTTGTGTTTAATATTGTTGTCTGGGGGTTACCTTGGTGTTGGATTTCATACAGTATAGTGACAGGTTAGAGCAATATAGTGGCAGTATAGTGGAAGATTTTGCCTGTATAGTGGCAAGTTAGGGCAATAAAGTGGCAAATTAGGGCAATGTTGTGGCAGGTTAGGGCAGTATTATTATTATTATACAGGATTTATATAGCGCCTATAGTTTGCGCAGCGCTTTACAATATAAGGGAGACAATGCAATTACAATACATTTCAGTATAGAAGGAATAGGAGGGCCCTGCTCGTGGAGGTACAATCTAAACAAAGGGGGAGATTAGGGCAATGTGGTGGTAGGTTAGGGCAGTATAGTGGCAGGTAATGTGGCAGGTTAGGGCAATATAGTGACAGGTTAGGACAATATAGTGTAGTGGCAGATTAGGGCAGTATAGTGTAGTGGTAGGTTAGGCAGATTTGGACAGTATAGTGGAAGGTTAGGGCAGTATAGTGGTAGGTTAGGACAGTATATTGGCAGATTAGGGCAGTATAGTGTAGTGGTAGGTTAGGCAGATTTGGGCAGTATAGTGGAAGGTTAGGACAGTATAGTGGCAGGTTAGGACATTATATTGGCAGATTATGGCAGTATAATGGCAATGGCAGATTAGGACAGTATAGTGGCAGGCTAAATTGGTATAGTGGCAGGCTAGGGCAGTATAGTGGCAGATTAGGGCAGTAAAGTGATAGGTTAGGACAGTATAGTGACATGTTAGGACAGTATAGTGGCAGATTAGTGCAGTATAGTGGTAGGTTAGGACAGTATAGTGACAGTTTAGGACAGTATAATGGCAGATTAGGATAGTGGCAGATTAGGGCAGTACAGTGGTAGATTAGGACAGTATAGTGGCAGGTTAGGACAGTATAGTGTAGTGGCAGGATAGGGTAGTATAGTGGCAGGTTAGGGTAGTATAGTGGCAGGTTAGGACAGTATAGTGGCAGGTTAGGGCAGTATAGTGTAGTGGCAGGTTAGGACAGTATAGTGGCAGATTAGGGCAGTATAGTGTAGTGGCAGGTTAGGACAGTATAGTGGCAGATTAGGGCAGTATAGTGTAGTGCAGTGTTTCTCAACTCCAGTCCTCATGGACCCCCAACAGGTCATGTTTTCAGGATTTCCCTCAGATGAAACAGCTGTGGTAATTACTAAAGCAGTGAAACTGATCAAATCACCTGTGCAAAATAATGGAAATCCTGAAAACATGACCTGTTGGGGGTCCATGAGGACTGGAATTGAGAAACACTGGTGTAGTGGCAGGTTAGGACAGTATAGTGGCAGATTAGGGCAGTATAGTGGCAGATTAGGGCAGTATAGTGTAATGGCAGGTTAGGACAGTATAGTGGCAGGTTAGGATAGTATAGTATAGTATAGTGGCAGGCTAGGGCAGTATAGTGGCAGGTTAGGACAGTATAGTGGCAGGTTAGGGCAGTATAGTGGCAGGTTAGGGCAGTATAGTGTAATGGCAGGTTAGGACAGTATAGTGGCAGATTAGGGCAGTATAGTGTAATGGCAGGTTAGGACAGTATAGTGGCAGGTTAGTATAGTATAGTGGCAGGCTAGGGCAGTATAGTGGCAGGTTAGGACAGTATAGTGGCAGATTAGGGCAGTATAGTGTAATGGCAGGTTAGGACAGTATAGTGGCAGGTTAGGATAGTATAGTATAGTGGCAGGCTAGGGCAGTATAGTGGCAGGCTAGGGCAGTATAGTGGCAGGTTAGGATTGCATAGTATAGTGGCAGGTTAGGGCAGTATAGTGTTAGGTCAGGACAGTATAGTAGCAGGCTAGAATAGTATAGTGGCAGGTTAGGGCAGTATAGTGTTAGGTTAGGACAGTATAGTAGCAGGCTAGAATAGTATAGTGGCAGATTAGGGCAGTATAGTGGCAGGCTAGGGCAGTATAGTGTAGTGGCAGGTTAGGGCAGTATAGTGTTAGGTTAGGACAGTATAGTGGCAGGTTAGAATAGAATAGTGGTAGGTTAGGACAGTATAGTGGTAGGTTAGGACAGTATAGTGGCAGATTAGGGCAGTATAGTGGTAGGCTAGGACAGTATAGTGGCAGATTAGGGCAGTATAGTGGCAGATGAGGGCAGTATAGTGGCAGGTTAGGACAGTATATTGGCAGGTTAGGATTGTATAGTATAGTGGCAGGTTAGGGCAGTATAGTAACAGGCTTAGGCAGTATAGTGGCAGGTTAGGGCAGTATAGTGTTAGGTTAGGACAGTATAGTGGCAGGCTAGGGCAGTATAGTGATAGGTTAGGACAGTATAGTGGCAGGTTAGGGCAGTATAGTGGCAGGTTAGGGCAGTATAGTGTTAGGTTAGGACAGTATAGTGATAGGTTAGGACAGTATAGTGGCAGGTTAGGGCAGTATAGTGGCAGGCTAGGGCAGTATAGTGGTAGGTTAGGACAGTATAGTGGTAGATTAGGACAGTATAGTGGCAGATTAGGGCAGTATAGTATAGTGGCAGATTAGGGCAGTATAGTATAGTGGCAGATTAGGGCAGTATAGTGGCAGGTCAGGACAGTAAAGTGTAAGACTAGGGCAGTATTTGGTGTCAGGTGTTACCCGTTGGCTTGTAACCAAAGACTCCCTGAGCTGGAGCATCCTGTCTTCCTCTTTCCTCTTCTTCAGCTGCAGGATCAGCCTGGGAGTCTGTAGAAGGAATTAGAGGAGGCAGCCACACCCCTGGCCCCACCCACCAACTCCAGCTGTCTTGGGAGATATTGAAGATCCCCGAGGGACAGCCTTATCAGATTAGATGATAGGGAAGTGTTACAGGTATCCTCCCCTACACCTCTGGGCTCCCTGCTCACCCAAACATAGCCAGTGCGGTATATTTACTGTGTTTACAGCAATAAAGACAGGGAAAGTGCAGCTGTATGAACTACAGTTCAGTAGCCAGGCACAATGTCCAGGGTGGAGGAGGGGGGTGGTTGGCTTTAGAGCAGAGCAACTGAAATCTGGGGGGCAACTCCCCCCTCTAGATCAGGCCATGGAAAGTATTGTGTTTTTTAGAATTGTTTTTGCAATTCATATATTTTTTTTTTTAAAGTTAGGTAGTTATTAAATATTTTTGGTTGCGAGACAATAGAACTCTGTTTCTTTTCACAGGTTTAACAAGCTATATTTATAGCTCCACTCTGGGAAACTGTTAACATTTCCCAACCATCTGCTCAAAAAAATGGGTTAAATGCTCATCTGGTTAGAGGTGAAAAAAGGCAAATTGAGAACTTACCTTATTCCTTGCTCCCGCTGGCTTCCTCCTCTTGGAGCAAACAGTCCCTTGAAGCAGCTTCACGTCACTGCCTGGCCAATTGCATCATGTACAATGCAGGTCAAGCTGTCCTGCACTGTATGCAGGGATGGCGAGGGATCACCCACATTCTGGGAGAATTGGAAAACAAGGGAGAGTTCTGGATACCGGAGTAGTGAGGAATAAGGTAAGTACAGTATTTGTGCCTATGTTTCCCCCCCTCGCCAAATGATCATTTAACACATGCAGATCCAGGAGGACCCCACTGTATTGGTGACTTTAACAGAGTGGGGTCTCAGCATATCTACTGTGAACTGAAGAGCAATCTTTTAAAGTTGATGTTTATTCTGCTGATAGTTTGCCTCTCTGGTTTCTCCATGACTCCTTCATCAATGGGTTTCCTTCGGATACTCTGGTTTCCTCCCACACTCCAAAGACATGCTGGTAGGTTCATTGGATCCTGTCTAAATTGGCCCTAGTATGTGTATGCATAAATGTGAGTTTTTTGGATTGTACACCCCTTGAGGGTTAGGGACTGATGTGAATGTACAATATATACAGTATGTAAAGAACTGCGTAAATTGACAGCACTATATAAGTACCAGAAATAAATAAAATAAAATATAAAGCACTGCATAAATTGACAGCACTATATAAGTATTTAAAATAAACTATATGATTATTACTTCTTTATTTTTATTGATAGGTAAATATTAATCATTATACATTATACATACCCCCTCAGTATGAACTTTATTGCATACATACACGTTCTCTTTACATATACCACACAATGAACATAAATATGGTATACGATACCCCATACACTCTCTAGGCACCAGGAGAGACATTAACCATGTTCTGCTAAAATGTATCCTTACCCTTCTCATACAATTCCTTATATACTATACCTGTATGCTTTACTCAAGTTAGTATTGATAGTGTATTATCATCATTTATTGATTCCATCTCATTTTATTTATCACACAGGACCCCTAAGGTCTTTAATTATCATGTCATCAGTAAGTATTTGCATTTTTATTAGCATTTTTTTTATGATTGTATTGTATTTGAGAGAGCTTGTACTTATGAATTCATTTTTGGTATAGATCACTAGTTGTTTCTCACCTTGATCTGCACTTTTTAATGCCCCAGGGGGCCTCTTTGCTTATCAGCATTTGACAGTGTCACCTTGGCAACAGTTAGAATGGGAGGTGTCATCTTCACTCCTCCCCTTCATTGGTTGCCTAGAAATGCCTATTCAAAGATGGCCCCAGCTATAGCCTGAAGAGGGAGCACACATGCTCCGAATGTGTACCACTCCCGCAACCCATGTGACTGGATGTGACCTCAGCGCTTCTTCCTGGTGTACCTGAAGCTCCTAAGAAGTGCTGGGAGCCACCAGCATCACCGCCTGACACCAGTTCTACACTATTGCACAGCAACTAGCACTCCAATTCACAGTGGATTACATTTATTATGACAAGCGCCCTTTCATAATGCATCTTGTGAGTTGCCTGTATCTTACTTCGAATTAAAGTTTTTCATCTGCTGTACTTAGAAGGTGCCGCTCTTTTTTCCCTTGATCACATTACATTGACATGCTATCTGGGGGTCACCTGACAGTACATTCTCTATCACATTTAGTGGACAGTCTGCAGTAAGCATATGTGAAAGCATCATGGAACACTTTCAGTAAGCCATCTTCCCTTAAACAGTCTCTCTCCACCTGGGGTCATTTGTACTCACTGAGATAGGACCTTTGCAGTCACCTCTTCGATGGGTACACATCTTCTGGGACCTTCTAGGGGGTTACCCTTACTCCAGAAAACTCTCAGCCTGGCCTAAAAGGCCTTTTGCAACTCGACCTAGCCCCCACCTCTATAAGGGTCAGGAAGTCTACAGCCAGCTTTTCTACCTGTCCCCGGCCTCCAGCCCTGTCCAGGGCCTCCATTTGCTGGCTGCGTCTTCATGATGGTGGGGTTTCTGGTTCTCATGCACCAAATGCACTAGGGCTCTCTCCAATCAAGTTTATAATTGGGCCCTGAGTCACCCATGATATCACTACAGGAAGGCTCTAATTAAAAGGGACCTAGCACCTGATGACACTGATTTCTGTAACCAGACACTATTCTGGAACAGAACCACCTCATGGCAGACAAGCCAACTGCATCTGCTTACAAGCTTGCTGGTGTTTACAGCTTTATTTGGGTTGAATACAGTTCCTTTAAAAAAAACACGAATTGCAATTCTCTTCAGCAAGTTTTATAAACACTCCTGTCAAACATACACCTCAAGACTTGTGTTCCATGAAATATTACTAGCAGTAGATGCATAATCTAATTTCTCCACTCAAGATTTTACAAAAGTAGGAAATTGATGCAACGGTCTCTATAAAAGTTTATATACTGTCATCTTTAGAACATTGAAAGAAGTTTAAAGGTGGGCCTTTAAGTGGGTTTCCATGCCCGACTTTTGAATCATGTGACTGCTGTGATTGGCTCTCAAAGCAGTCACATGGTCAGGAGCTCATCCTGCTGGCTCCCAATCAGAAGACTTGACTAAGAGCTGTTGGTGACATGGATAGTATACTAGGGGGTGTGCAGTGAGTGCACTCTAAGCAAACAATCTAAGGGTGATGTGGACACATATGCAGTTGGCAAGAGGTTAAAAAAAGCCATTGAAAACAAAATTTTACTAAATATTAGTACAGACTTCTGAGATCTGTCGGTAACATCACTGTGCCTACTGGGAGAGTGTGGTGCTTGAACTGTGAGATTTTGAATCCAAACTCTCCTAGGAAACAACAGTGACAAGATCTGTGCCAAGCGTCAGGAGCTGGGGACTAATGCAAGTATTTTTCTTGTAAAGACTTTATTTTGCAATGGCCTTTAACCCATTTGTATTGGGGGGGGGGGGGGCTGGCAATAAAGTGAGCCTTTTCATGGAAGGTCCACTTTTTGGTCAGCTTCACATTTTGGCATTGTTGTTTTGAACTAGCTGCCACACCATCAGCTGTTACGTACATGTATTTTGGTACCATTCATTTTAAAGGCCACTCCAATGCAATACAACAAGGTACTTGCCCTGTAGCACACAGTAACACACTTCAATGTGTTGTGGTAAAGTGCATTGCCAAAAATTGATCAGGCTTGGTCTTGGGTGCATTGACAACCCATTCAAAATGAATGGCCTCCCTTACCTCTACATACGCTAACAGGTGGCTTAAGACAAATAATCAAAGACCTTCAAAGGGCCTGACAATGTGCATAGTATACACGTTCTCATTGGCATACATTGTGTAAGTATTGCATTTAGGAAAAAGTTTGAATATTTCCCCTAAATATTAATCAACTATTTTGTAAAACATTTGTGGTTGCCACCACTCAAATCCTGAGGACGAATTTAGTTTTTTTTTCTTGCTGGTGTCAGAATGCTGCTTGGACCAAAGGGGCACATGTACTGAAGAGGAGACCTAGTACTGTTGCCAGTTCCTTGCATGGCCATGCTCATGGAATGTGCGCAGACATATAAGGAATGCACGAGGATGTATTAGGGATGTGCCAACGCAGGGATGTTCACTGGCGCACGCTCTCACTCAAGACTACTGCCAAACGCCCTTTATATGTAGGGCAACAACCTTCACAGATTTCTGGTTGATACTCCCATGTACCTGGTTGGAGGCCAAAGTGATGAGAGGGCTTCCCTTGCAGCTAAGCTTCAAGCACTCTTGGAGATTAGAACAGGGAATTTAAGGCTCAAAGAAGCAAGGTTTGCCTACTGGAGATTGCTCGTGGTGATAGCTGGCTGGAGAGTTACTGGACAGGGCAACCAGGTAGTCGGCCATAGTACTAGAACCCCAAGGGATGAGACAGGCCTAGAGCAGTGGCAGGAGGTAGGCACTACCTGTGGTTAGGCTGGCAGAGCAAAACTGAAACAGAGTAGTCAGGACTAGAACCGAGGTCATGCACCAAAATTCAGGCAGACAAGGTGGCAAGGGTGTAATCAAGACAGAGCCAAGGTCATGCACAGAAGGAGGCAGAGTCCGTAAGAGTAAACCAAGGTCAGAACTAGGAATCAGGCACAAGAAGGGTCCAGAGGCAAGCTGGATAGGTTAAGGGAAGTGCAAGAAGCACAGAAAACACTGGAACAAGAGCACTGGGGAGCCAACGATTAACCAGTAATCTCTGAAGGCTGCTGTCCTCCATATAAAGGGTGTTTGGTGTCAATCTTGGGTGAGGGCATGCGCCGATCTGCATCCCAGCATTGGTGTGTGGTGGTACATCCTTAATGTATCCTCACTCATTCCCTATGCATCTATACGCATTGCTTGCTGCCCAGACAAGCACAGCCACGCAAGGTACTGGCAATGGTGCCAGGTCTTCACTTTGGTGCACGTGCACTTTGGTTTGTGTAGCATCCTGAGAACTGGGCAGCTGTAACAACTTTATCTACACACAATGGACAAGCAGTGAATTGGATTAGCCATAAGTATTTGCAATTTTTTTCTGTCCCATCCAACCCAAACACACTCTACACTAACATCAATGAAGACCTTGCCCTATTGAAATCTCAAATCAAATTTGGGTTCCACCAACTTGTTTTTGCTAAAATGTGACTATTGATATTCTTTCAGAATCCATTACCCATTAACTAAGGTATTAACTGATCTTTAATCATTTAATTTATGCTAGTTAAACAGATCAATTACCCAAACTAGTAGAAGTGGCTACCCAATCTGTTTTAATCAGTGGATTAATTGTGTAACAATGAATTGCATTTAAGCACGTTGGCAGCCAATTCCTGAACAGAACGCCTTATAGCATAAAGGTCAGATGAAAAGTGGCTTTTTACAGCTTATTTGTTGCTAGTAACTCGCCATTTAAAGCCATTTACATGTCATAGGAAGGCTGGAATAGGAAGAGGAACTTCGATTCATTGCTCCGTAATTGGAGTTATTTATCAAAAGTGCTCGACTGTTAATTTAAAGGCAAAATGACTACAAAACACAGGGGTGGATTTATCAGAAATAAAATAATTACTGATATAAGAGGTGTTTGGTGGTGATAAGGAAGTTAATTACACCCTGTAAGTTTATTCATGAATTTTGTACTGCTGGCTGTGTGCATATATTTTGTGCATAGGAAATGCAAAGCGATATCTGCTGTACAGCATGATATATAGGTTTTGTATTTTCATTTGCTGGAAGCAAATTCAAAGTATTTTAATAGTTACATAGATAAAGGAGATGGGTGTTATTTGGCCAAACTTTATTTTTTCATTGTTTTTGAAACAGTGGGTAAGGTAGGGTTGCCACCTCATCCCTTTAAAACTGAACCCACATTAATTATACAGGTTCTGAGGCTAATGTAATGCAAATAAGGCATTAAGTGAGTTTAATTACCACTTTAATCAGCCACAGAACCTGTGTAATTGATATGTGTTTGGCTTTAATGGAATAAGATGGCAACCCTAGGGGAAGGGTTAAAGCCTCTGTTAGGGTTTTATTGATAGGTGTGCAAGGGGGAAAGCTAACAGTCAATGAAGTGAAGAGTGAATTTTATTCAGAATCATGTATTATAAATAGCCAAAACCTTTTGTTGGTTCTCTAGTACCCTCCTCTAGTTAGGCTGCAAGGTAAATTTCATTTTTTGGCTTCTCTGTGATCATTGGTACAGCAATTGATTGTTTTTGCCTGTTCAGGGTTTCATGAGCTGGGTGTCTCATTTCTCTTGTGTACTTCTGGAAGGAGCTACTAGAAGGCATAGGCAGGGAGATTCCAATAGCCAGAATAAATACTTGTCATGCTCCAGCCACTCCCTGGAACGAGGTGTCCAGAAGGTGTTAAATGTGTGCAGGGCTGCTGTTAGAAACCACGGGGCCCCATACAGCCAACCTGACAGGGCCCCCCCATAAAAAACAGTTTACTATGCTTCAGGCATGAATGAACACAGTGAGTGATCAGTACCAATCACTCATTCTGTTCATTCAAGAAAGGAAGGGGCTGGTAAATGTGACATGTTTACAGGACACTTTCTCCATCCTGAAGGATCCTATTGTGTGCTGGCAGCTTCCGGTGGGAAAGAGGGGAGGGAAGCACTGTGGGGGGTGGGGGGATACAGGGGGGCCTGGACAGCAGGGGGAAACTTATGGTGCACAGGGAGGGTGATGAGTGAGGCAGGAGGGGGCAAATACTGGAACCAATCCCCTGTATGGCTCTCTCTGCAGCAGCTGAAAGCCAGTGGGAGGGAGAGGAGAGAGCCATACAGGGGATAGGTTTCAGTAAATGCCCCCCCACCTCCACTGTGATAATCATGTCCCTGCCCACATCCAAATCACCCATTTGCATGGGCCCCATACAGAAGGACTAGTGGTACCCTCTTATCCACGGCTCTAAATGTGTGGGAGGCATGAGCAGAGTGTTCTTTCCTCTCTAAGGAGAGTTCCAGTTCTCCTGGGAATATTGCCCCAAGGAGAGAGCTACTGAGACAAGGGACTGCTGTCTTGGCCTCAGTGGGAGCTGCCTTGAGGGCCTGGAGGAGATTTTTTGCTGGAGGGCACTGTCCAGAAGTCCTAGTCTGGAGAAGTTCTCTTATCTCCCTCACTACCCATGGAGGCTAGGCTAGGATCTACCTGTGGGGCTAGGTGGCAGACAGCTCCTGTGACATTGTGATTTAAGACTGTAGTGTGTGCTTCTCCTGTAAGGTTTTTCATCTAGGAAGTCTGTCCTCCCATTGATTGCTATTAACATGTTGGAGAATACTGGGGTCCTAAACCCTCTTCTGTTTGGGTTCATCAGCAATAAAGTTTAAAAATACATCCGCTAGACTGAGCCTGAACTGTTTGTGTGCATTGAACTGTGTTTGTGCCTGGCAGCTTCTGCACAATTGTGGGAGACTTTGATATATTTTCAGTGGCCCCTCTTCAAGGTAGTGCTACAGATCAAAAGGCCCCCTTCATCAGGACTTCGTATTGTTAAATGAAAAATGTACCGGGGGCCATGCCCAACGTGGTGACAGATGTCTAGCTACTGAGGTCTGCTGCCTGGAGCAATTTATCTGCTGTTTTTTAGGCTGCAGAAGACTTATTTCCACATTTATATGTCCTCTTGCCTCTACTGATCCTCCAAGGACATGACCAGAGGGAGATATTCTGTTGTTTTCCATCATAGAGGAGACATTACAGTCCTGCAAAAAGAGTCAGGAGACAACAGCACATACTGCGCTAGTATGGCTACCCAGACTTAGATACCTGATCTTGACTTCCTGGAGTCTGCAAACTTCTCTGTGGCAATGCAGGCTTTCACTGACAGATGGATCTTACCTCAAAAATATCATCTTCAGTCAGATTTTGGTCTTATCCAATGTAACTTACATGCCTTTCCAGAATGGATCATGGATGTGAAGCATTGGTTCCCCATGATAGAAGATATTCTTTGGCTGCCCTTAGTACCCTGCAAATGAAGGTCAGGTCCTCGGAGACTCATCAGCATCAGAGGATGCTGAGAATTAGAACCTATGAAATAATCTCCGCATGCTAGACCTGGTGAAGAGTACAGAGTGTCAAGACCTGACCTTAATTAAGGCTGCTTCAGGTGAGGTTCTCGAGCTTATTCGCAGTGGAGCATGCAAGCTGGTAGAAGTTCATCAGGAGCACCATTGTACATTTTATTTTCAAACTTCTCAATTTCAGAGAGGTTTTACATAAATTAATAATGGCTAACTAGTGTAAGCACCCCTGTCAGTATCAAATACTTTGTCTCAACCCTCTAATAGTTACTTTTGCTGCACAGCTTAATCTGTTAAAGCTGAAAAATTACAACAGAAAAAGTCCTTATTGACCTCTGTATCTGCAGACTTCATGGAGTAATTGGTCCTTTAAAGTGTATGTAAATTTTTTTTGTTTATGAATAGTGTGGGGAGGAGCTAAAACCCTAATGAGGTTATTTGTTGCTGCCTGTCTCTTTATCTTTGATTACTGTCTTGTAGATGCAACATTTAGAATTCTCATCTTAGACAGTTGTCACCGGAACATTTGTTCTCATTGGAAGATTTCCACTCATCTCTTGTTCTCATTACATCTCACTTGGAAGTACATTTAAAAAGTTTACTGAACAAGGTCAAATAACATCCAGCATGTTTCAGAAGATAGATCTCTCCCTTCTTTATGGCTTATGTGACAATTAATTGAGGCAGAGTTTGCTGTATAATCCAGATTGAGGCTAAAGTGGAGCTGAGTATCAACATAGCCTGGCTAGAGTTAATGCTGTTGACTTAAGGTTTTAATGTAAGGTTTTCGCTCAATTTATTTTTTAGTGACAGTGATCACCAAGATTTAAAAAAGCTTGAATCTCCCCAGTGGGGGCACAAAATGTTTTGCATTATGTTATCTCCTCCTTTCCTGTTTTAACTCCTAAAAACTCACACCACTGTGCCACAACTGTGACACAGCCCTATTCAGTTGATTGATCTGAATTCAGCAGGTGGTACTACCCACCAAATGTGACAGTAGGAATATATTTTGCTGTGGCATATGTCTACACCCATACCATTGTCTGCTCCCTTTGCAGCTTATTGGGTAGTGGTTGGGGGAAGCAAAAACACAGTTTAGTTGCATGTTTTTGCCACCACCCACCAAACGCAAGTGAAGAATGAATCATTTTATATCCTCTCCTAGCATTCTGCAACCTTCCAGCTTTCTAATCTACATTATAATCACAGAGCATTTGTGCAGAAGACGGGAGATGGAAGAATGCACAGTCAAACAACTACGGCTTGATTAAACTTGTGGTAGGGGAGCATTAAAAGCTCTGAGTTGAGATACATTTTTGGCACCCCAAACCCCTCCCACAATTGTGATGCTTTGCACCCATAGCAAAAATTATTCAACATGTCAAGCTCGATGGGCTTCAAGCCTACAAAACACAACCCATTCAAGCAAATAAGGAGGCGCCACAAACACCCCACAACAGCATGAGCCACATTTGCAGTGCACATTTATGTGGCAACTATGGGGTTAAAACAGGCAAGAGGAGGTATCCCATCCCCTCCTAACCACCTGCCAAATGGCTCTGAAAAGTGACCTGAAAGCTTCTCTTCGAGGAGTTTTTGAAAGATTTGAACTTTGAGGATGAATTGTTTTACACTGCCTGCAGCTACAAAGGTCAGTGAGGGCTTGTTATAAAGTGTATTTATTTATTTTTAAGAATATGTAAATAGATGAATGTTAAAGCCTTGCTGCAGTTCTACTTTAAAGTTTACATAAAGTAAGTGAAAAAATTTACAATTCAAAAGCGTCACCAATGTGCCTGACAAAAAAGCGATCTTGTAAAAGACTCCTGTACCACATATATTAATAAGCGAGAATAAGAGCCACAGGCTCACGCTCTGACCAAAAACAAACCAGTAGAAATGTACTTTTTCATTTAACAAAAGAAGATCAGTATCAGCAAGCAGCGGCAGAGGTAGATGCTGGTTACTCCATAGTAGAGGATCAAAGTATCTTTGATAATATCAGTTTGCCTTGAGAAAGGGATCTGTATGGTCCCAAAACATTGGTTGATGATATTCTTTTTTTTTTTTTTTGTCTGAAGACAGACATTTCTTTCAAGAGGTGTGCTGGTTGAGATTACTCATAAGTGCAAGCTAACACACACGTATAGGGGTGAATCCATTCTTAGAGTTTGAAGAAACCCACAGTTCCCTTTAAAGCAGATTTTCCAAATTTGCATGATAGGGCTTCTTTAAAGCCAGCTACCGATATGACGTTTCCATCTCTAGAGGGAGAGAGAAAAAAAATAATAAAGACAAGTTAATCCGCCTTGGACATGGTAATACTGCTAGCAGGGCAGTCAACACATTTAATGTCTCTTTGGAGAGTAAAGTGAAGTCAGCTTAAGTCCAAATATAGCTCTCACACAACAGCATGAAGCGTAATCATACCCACCAGAATAGAATCTCACACATTCATCACAAGCGCCACAACTTTACAGCCATGCTTGATAGGGGAGTGAAAACAAGCTTGCGTTCCTACACAAATTCCAATTAGGTGAAGAAAATAAACCGACGATGGAAAATAAAGCAAGATAAAAATACATGCCGAAAATAACACATGGAAATTTCTCATTCTAGTTGGAAAAGAGGAATTGATTATATCACCCTTTGTTTTGGGGAGCATGCCTCGAGATTGTAGATTTGTATGACGTATGAATATTCATTGAAAAACAAAGCTATTCTACTTTTTAAAAGTTTTCATATGTAAATGTGAATGTAATCTTGTTAATGTAAGAAATGATGTTGGGGTGTTAACTTTAAATACATCTGACAGGGCTGCAACTGTTACAACTAGGGATGAGATTAGGGTTCAGCCAAGTGTAGGGTTCAACCCAAACTTTGCATGCTTGGCACGCCAGGACCAGTCAAACTAGTTGGCCAGTTGGCCAGTACCAAAACATCTGAGGCAAGACGTCTGTCAGGAATCAGTAGGAGGATGGCCAAATCTTTGTAGCTACACTCAAGAAACTGGGAGCAGACTGAGTATGCTTTAAGTGAGATTTATCTACAGCAAACCATACAATTATAAGTGAACCAAAAACTCAGTTACAGAATGCCTAACTAATCAACCTAATAAACAGAAAGCCTAACTAGCAACTAACTATATACAATATATACAAAATGGGAAACACAGAAAAGCAGGGGAAAATTGGAGGTGCTGGGAGAAGATGGGAAGGGGGAAGCAAAACTGGGATCAGGAACAAGGGGGAGCAGGTACAAGGCAGCAAAGTACAGGGCAGAAGTAAGATCAGGGTCAATGGCAAACAGAATCTGGCAGCAGCATAAAAATGTAGCAAGAGGCACTAGCTAGGAGGAACTAAATACCCTTCCAGCAGCCAGCATCAGGTGGAAACATATTGCTGGGATCTGCTGGTTGCTGGGAGACACCCACTGGTGGACTCCTGAACTACAACCTTCTGCTCTGGGAAGCACAGTGCTACCAGTAGGTGTTCCAGGTCTTGACAAAGTAATTCATATATTGGTTCTATTACCACAGCCAATAAATTAATACTTCTCCTATGCAGGATTCACAGCATCATTTGTTGCTAACTTGCCAGTGGCTACCATCATTTTAGAAACCATTATTCTGCTACCTGTCACTTGTAAACAAGCTGACAGGCACTGGGGAGTTGTCCGAATATAGTCATGACTGTCACATACCTGGTAGAGGCCAAACTGATAAAAGGGCTTCCCTTACACCTCCTGTCCTATTCCCCTGAAGGTGATACCAGTGTATAGCAGGGCAAGAAGTGGCATGGGTGCCTGTGGAAGATCCTGGCCAGGAGATGCTCTGGTGTATGCAAAAATACTGTTGACTGGAGCATGTGCAGGAGGATGTTGCATTAACTTGCAGGTGCAGGCAGAAGTTGGCAATAACTGGGCAGCAAAGGTATAGATTCAGGAAACAGAAACAGGATCAGATGCTGTCAGGGCTCCGGGTATGACCAGAGGTGTGTGGACTGACACAGGGAAACGCAGGCTTCAGATATGGTATAAACAATATGATTTATTAAGACTAACAATACAAAACGCAGTGCAAAACTAAACATAAACACAGTGCAAACAAACCAAACCACCTACAGATAACAATACATACAATGCAAGAGTCGTCAGGCAGGCCGGGTCAGTAGCAAACGGGCAAACGGAGTACCAGGAACAGGCGGGAGAGTGGTCGGGGTCACAAGCTGGGTTCAGTAACTCACGGGCAGCGCGGTGCAGAGGGTCGGGCAGAGAATGGTCAGGGTCACAAGCCAGGGATCAAACAGGAGAAGTCAGCAGGTCAGGATCAGGCAGGGTTGGCAACAAGTCAGGCAGGAACAGGAACACAGGATACACGATACAGGGGCCCATGGAAAAACACACACCAAGGCCCTGACTGTGAATCTGGCCATTCCTTAAATACAACCCCTGCAATCAGCTTCAGGTGTTTGGCTGATTGCAGGGGTGAGTCTCTGATTGCTGAGAGCACCCGCTGGCCAGCCCTGGTACTGCAGCCCACAAGGCAGGTGAGTCCCACCATTATTGGCAAGTCCATTCCTGACAGATGCCAGTATAAGGTCAGTATAAGATGGGCATGACAAGTACCAAATCAGCAAGCGGGATGGCGTCAGGTCACAAGTCAAAGTTGATAATGGATTCAAGAATTAGAGGGTAGACCGGATCAAAGCGCAGTTGAAGTAGGACTGGTCACGATTGTAGAAGCTGACGACCACTTAGCAATCCTTCTAAATCCTGTAAAGCCTTATACAGGCCACTGGGTGACAAAACATTAGTGTCCAGTGTGAAAGTTCATTCACTCTAAGGCAGATGTGTGACCAAGCATTGATATACACACAGCCCGTTTCTGTGTACGGGTGTATGAACTGTGTTCAGCATACATGGTCTTCCTGACAATAACCATAGTTGGTCATGGACATCAAACTGCTCCCGGTCCAATTGCGTCTATTCATCCGAGAGCTGTCAGTTGTGACAAGGAGTCTGTAGGAAATGGATTGTCATTTTGTCAGCAGGCTGTGTTCAATATGATTGACAAGGATCTGCTTCGCTGTAAGGCTGCATCCACACTTGAGTGATTTGTAATTTGAAGCTCAAAGCTCCAAAACCGCTCAAACTTGAAATATGAATTGTTCTCTATGGCGCCTGTTCACACGTGATCACACAAACAGGCACCATAGAGAACAATTTATTTTTTTTTAAGTTTGAGGGTTTTTGGAGCTTTGAGCTTCAAGCTACAAATTGCTCATATCAGCCTAAGATGTTAATGATGAGGATGTATTATTATTTTTTTTTTCAAATACAGAACTTGTAAAAGGTGTGTGGTATCTTTATTTACTTTATAATTTATTTTGTGAATGAGTAACCAGGGTACTAAGTACCCCTTACTCATCGATGTGGTGGTGGTGTAGGTATGGGGGGGTGATATCTTGGGGCACCCTTTTTTTTTTAAGGAGGCTTCTAAATTCTGAAAAGCCTGTCACCCCCCCACCCATACAACCACCAGTCCAGGGTTTTGGGGAAGAAGCCGTTATCCTCATCAACATAGGGACCAGCTGCTGTGATAGACTATTTCCCTGGCAAGGTACCCTCCAAATTGTTGACTGCATGTGGCCTAGTATGGTTTGGAGGGGGAGGCCACATGCTGGCTGCTCCCCTTTTCCTATCAGCCAGGCTACATGTTTTGAAAAAGGTCTAATATGATCCTTTGTGGGGGGGGGGGGACTCCATTCATTTTCTCCTGTTTTTCTGTATGGAGTTCTACTATTTTTATGCAAAAGCATGCTAAAAAAAATTTACAAAGGGTATGTACCGTATATATAGGGTGTACAGCAACGTGTAAAAGGTTGACTCAGAGTTTTTGGTGGTAACATGAGGTCACACCCCATTTTCCCTTGATCTGTTAGATAACCCTGATCGGTTAACACCATTTTTGGTTTACGAATGAAAATCCATTGAAAATAATGCCTCGGTTTACGAAATGTTTTCATACTACAATTGCCGTCTTTTTCTTTTCTTCACTATAGCTCACAGAACTAGCTGTCACTTTCCCTGGAGCTAAAGGATACTTTATTTTATCTCAGGAAACAAACTAAAAGGAAACATTGTTTCTTTTAACTCAGGGAAATAAACTAAAAGGAAACTTTCTTTTTAGCGGGGGGGGGGGGGGAAGTAACAGCTGATTCTCTGAGCTATAGTGAAGAAAAGAAAGAGCCAGTAATTACATTTAAAAAACGTCACTGACCTATAGGGGTTTATTTACTAAAGCTGGAGAGTCCAAAATCAGACTCCCTTCTGCATAGAAACCAATCAGCTTCTAACCTCAGCTTGTTCAATGAAGCTTTGGCAATGAAACCTGGAAGCTGATTGGTTTCTGTGTAGAAGGGAGTCTGATTTTGGACTCTCCAGCTTTAGTAAATAAACCCCATAGTGACAGCGACTTTTTTTGTACTTTTTTTTCTGACCTCCGGAACGGATTCATTGGTTTTCAATGCATTCCTATGGGAAACCGCGTTTCATATTGCAAAAAATTTGTAAACTGAAACACATTAAATTGTAAACCGAGGTACACCTGTACTTATCTCTTCTACTGCCCGGGCTGTCGAATGTTACTCTGACCAAGAGGATTCATTGTTCCCAAAGGCCTCTCTAGAATTCTACTTTTCAGGAAACGCCTATCTCCTATCTCCTAGTCTTCACATTGCTAGATGGTTCCTCCCGCTGACCCAAAGTCACTACTTTGTCTAGTAAATGTGCCAAGCCTTGAATGGTGATTAGAAATGTGCACAACGGAAAAATTTGTTTTGGATTCGTTTGTTAATAATTTTGTTTCGTCAAATTTGTTATGTTAGAATGATTTGTTTTTGCAATTTTTGTATATTCTGATTCATTTTGTATATATGTTATTTACATATCAATTTGAGTTTTGGAAAATGGCTATATTTGTTCTATTTTATTCTATTATAATCAATTTTTTAAATTCTATTTTATTTTTTTGTACTCTATTCTAGTCTTTGCCATTCTATCGTATTGTTTTTTTTTGTTATTTTTTATTCTATTCCTTTTCTATTCTATTGTTTGATTCTGTTCTAGTGTATTCCTTTATTTTTTATTCTATGCTATTATATTATTTTCTATTTTATTCTGTAAGGTAGCCTAAATAGGAATCATCATCTTATTTCTCTTTTATCCTTTACCGTATTTATTGCAATGTGTTTCCATTTCAAATTCGTATAATTTATTTTGGGTTTGTTGAAAATTGTTGCTATTGTGATTCAGATATTCGGATGCATCTGAATCTCTGAATAACGAAAATTCTGTGTGAATTTTGATTTGTAACAAAATGAATCACACATATCTAATCCAGATCCCAGTTGTCTTGTCAGTCGTTGGCCTGGAACAAACATGTAGAATGGGAGCTCAGACTCTTCAGGTCTCCTGTAATGGAGCTCTATTTATAAATATTCTAAATGGCATTTTAGCTTTGTCATACTTCTTAATTGACAGAAATACTAAGGAAATGCAATCCTCTGATGTCTGCATATGCCACATCTATTAACTGCTGATAAACAGCAGTTGGAGGAGACAGAACAACAAGGTATAGAAAACAGCATGTTGTTTCTTTTCAGCTGCTACATGTCTTACAAAAAGCTGGAACAAGCTACTAAATAAATCAAAGTCCATTCTCCTAACTTGTTTTTTTCCTTTTAATTTAAAATTAAAATTACATTTCAAACCTATAACCGATTGTGTACAAGGGCATTGGGGATCTGCATTTGAAATGCTTTTGGAAAGTGTTCTAAAAGGGCCTCAAGCATTATAGTCATAATTTGAATTGAATTGTACAAGTTAGTGTAGACTGATGCTTTTTATTGTGTTGTGTTGCATTTGTCTACACATAACCTGCCCTGTTCAACAATGTCCCCCACTGCTTTTACACCCCCCGGTCACACCGATCGACTTTGAAATCATGCGACTTCCAGTAAACAGTGTACAGTGAGTGTATGTAACCCCAACATTTCATATTCGTGATACATGGCTGCTTGGAAGGGGAATTTGAGGGGTTTGTGCTAGAAAAGTTGAGATGGTAGGGAGAAAGGGAATTTGTGCTAAGAGCGGAATTTTTTTTTCTTGGGGGGGGGGGGGGATTTGTGCTAGTAGGGATGATTGGGGGGCATTTGTTCTAGTAGGAGAAATGTGAGGGGTTAGGGGATTTTTGTTAGGATGGGAGTTGAGGGAGGGGAATTTGTGTTGGGGGGGAGAGGATTTGTGTTGGGAGTGGAAATTAGAGGTGTAGAGGTTTTGTACTAGGAGGGAAACATTTTTTGGGGGGATGGATTTGTACTGGGAGAGGAGATTTCAGCAGGGGACAGACTTGTACTGGAAGGAGGGGGAATTTATACTAAGGGGGTAAGCATGCAGATTAGTGCTCAGTTTTGTTTTTGAGGGGCAGGTTTTTGCTGACACATAATGTTCATACATCTTGAGGTGGGGGGGGGGGCATTGGCATGATCACCCTGGATGACCTTGCCCTGGCACTGCTAGCCCCTCCACTTCACGAATGCACACCAAACCCATAAGGGAACTGCTATTTATTAAAGTGGTTGTAAACCCTTACATATACCCAGCTAAGTGACTGGTCTCAGGTGATACACAGAGATGAAACAAATCCTCCTACATAAGTTGTACCTATTTATCTGCAGTCCTCTCTTTTCTATGCCACTCAAAGTGCAGCATTTACACAAGGTATCTCAGCTCTGAAAAGCAAGGGGTCAGGGCTCTGACATTACAGTCAGCAAGGAGAGCTCTTAAAGCTTATTGGATGGAAGGGACACAGCACACAGGAATAGAGCTGAGGCTGTCAATCACAGGCTGTGTGCTGGAGCTCCCTCCCTGTCACCTTGTTACAGGAAGAGAAGAGACTCATGCAGATGGCAGAGGAAGACAGCAATGACACTAAGGCTGCATTCACACTTGAGCATTTTGTAGCTTGAAGCTCCAAAAATGCTCAAAGTTAAAAAAAACTATTTGTTCTCCATGGTGCCTGTTCACACGATCAGGTGTGAACAGGCACCATAGAGAATTAGTGATTTTCTTAAGTTTGAGCTTTTTTGGAGCTTCAACCTACAAAACGATCAAGTGTGAATGCAGCCTTAGTGCTCTGGATTGAGACAAGTACACACTAAAGAGGGATATGCAGAGGAACAATATTCCTCTAGAGTCTCCACTCCATCTGCACAGCAGCAAGGCACCACCTACTGGATGGAGTGGGACCTACACCTGCCTACATGTTTTTCAAAGTGATTTCTCAGCAAATTAAAGTTTGGAGACATGGATGGATGAGTGAGTTGGCTTTGCATATTAAAAATTAATTAAATAGCGTGTTCAGTTTGTGCTGCTCAGATACAGTTTAGTTCCGCTTTAACAGACTAAAAGGCAACAAATAAGATGCGTTCATTATTAGCTCTTATATTCCCTTTATTGTGATGCCTCGTTACCCATTTGGGATGATAGGACTGTCTATTATCCTAGGTTCACACCTAAGTGTTTTCCGCAGCGTTGTGCAGAAACGCACTACAGTCCATTTAACATGGTTTCCTATGGACACGTTCTCATCTCTGCGTTTTCACCCGGTGCATTTTTTAGAAAGGGTCAGGGACTTTTTTTAAACGCAAAAAGTTGCGTTTTTGGTTCTTTAGACTTTAATGGAACTACTGCAGAAGAGCATGTAGTGTGTTTTTGCTGTGTTTCTGCTGTGTTTTAAATCTGAAGAAAAAACCTGCAAAACGCATCAAAAATGCATGTGAAAAAAATGCAAAATGCACCGCAAAACTGATAAAACGCAAACTGCAGAGGTGTGAGCCTAGCCTTTCTCTGGGTCTATGGATCATTTTGCCATGCAGTTTTCATTGTACATAGCCTCTGGATATGTTGATTCACCATGTACTCGGATTGTGCTGCCCCGGAGGGTTACACATAGACAATGTACTTCTTCGTGGTCTGCTCTATTCGCTTAGCACTTTGCGCTGCTTGTTGAGCAAGGCTAACGCTGCCAGCGTCTCATCTTCAGCAAAGCTCTTTCATTTTATAGTACTTGGAAGGCAACCAAGCAGCTCCCCGCACAAATAAGTGTTCTCCTACACAAAAATCCATGTCTTAGAGAGATTGGGGAGGTGGAGGAGCAGCCCCTAAAGACCCCCGTCTGAGCCCTAGGATAAATGACACTTAAGTACAAGCAGTGCGGCTTGTTTGATTGATTTCCCTGCAGGGAGATGGGGCATTTAGGAGTATGGGAAAAGGGAAAAGGCAGGCAGATCAGAACAGCTTCTGAGTCTATGCCAAAATGCCAAATCCAGATCTTGCTTTGCTGAGTGAATATTGTACATCTTTCCCTAAAATGTTAAAGTGGTTGTGAATCTCTGAAGTGAAAAATGAACAAACCATATCCTTCTATTGTGTATACTTGTCTCAATACAAGGCACCTAGTCTGATTTCTGGCTGTTGCCCCCTTTCTCTACTATCTGCATGAGTCGCTCCTGACAGTTTATGTTGACACCAAGAGATCCTGAGGGATCCCCCCCCCCCCCCGCCAGCACACAGCAGGTGATTGACAGCCTCAACTGTGCATGTTTCCCTATGAGTGTGTGTGTAGGGGGGGCTGTCCATTCACTCCCCTCTGGTCTCAAATTACACTCAGATCCCTTCTCTATGCTGTCCAGTGTCTGCCCCATGCCTTTTGGAGCTGAGAAATGCTGTGTAAAACCTGCACTTTTAAATTTCTGTAGGGAAGAGGGGGCTACAGATAAACAGTTACAACTTATGTAGTAGACACCTAGTGTGATTTCTGGTCATTGTCCCTTTCCTCTGCTATCTGCATGAGTCACTTCTGACAGTTGACACCAAGGTGATTGACAGCCTCAACTGTGCATGTTTTCCTTTGAGTGTGTGTGTGTGTGTGTAGGGAATTGTCCATTCATCCCACTCAGGTCTCAGATTACACTCAGCTCCTTTCTCTATGCTGTGCAGTGTCTGCCCCCTATCGCCAACTGTCTGCAGAGTCATTAGTTAAAGACCACCAAACTTCATGAAGCCTTCAGATTAGCATAACAACAGTGCATAGAGAGCTTCATGGAATGGGTTTCCATGGCCGAGCAGCTGCATCCAAGCCTTCTATCACCAGGTGCAATGCAAAGCGTTGGATGCCGTGGTGTAAAGCACGCTGCCACTGGACTCTGAAGCAGTGGAGACATGTTCTCTGGAGTGACCAATCCCCCTTCTCTGTCTGGCAATCTGATGGACATGTCTGGGTTTGGTGGTTGCCAGGAGAACGGTACTTACCTGACTGCATTGTGCCATGAATTAGAGCGGAGATTGTGAGCCAGGCCTTCTCGTCCGACATTGGTGCCTGATCTCACAAATGTGCTTCTGGAAGAATGGTCAAACATTCCCATAGACACCCTCCTAAATCTTGTGTGACAGCGCTATATAAGTACCTGAAATAAATAAATAAAATAAATAAATCTCAAGTCATATAGGAGTCCGGAGTTCCACTTTAAATGACATTACTGACAAAATCTTTGCAAAATTTTAAATGTGAATCTGTGCACCATACAAACCTTTTCTGTTGACATTTTAAGGCACAAATAATATTATAAGATACTTTTTTTTCCTCCGGATCTCCTCCGTAGCATTTTCCAGAATATTTGATGATAACGGCTAGATTATGTCTATGAAAAGGTTACACGCATTTGTGCAAAGGGAAAACAAGGCAGCCATTGTGATAAGCGCAGAGTTAATTCCTGATATTAAATATGGAGATTAGGGAAGGTTGCAGTATTTGCTGTGTTTAAAGCAAACAGTTTATGTGGGACGATTCCCATATCTAGAAATGTTGTTTCAATAACCAGATTAACATTTAAAGTGTAACCGCTCTTTTATGCAAAAAAATTTACATTTGCATATAAAATGCAGGCTGAGTTTGCAAATGTGACCTTGCATTTTGCGATATGTTTTGCGTTTTTGCCACGCTTTTGATGCGTTTTGCATTTTTTCATTTTTTTTTTATTTTTCTTGTTGCTAGGCAGATTTAACACGCAAAACGCATCAAAAATGGGGCAAAACCGCAATACATGCTTTTCTGCAGCATTTCCATTGAAGTCTATAGAAACAAAAACGCAACTTTTTGCATTCAAAAAATTCCCTGACCCTTTCCAAAAAATGCACCGGGTGAAAACGCACAGGTGTGAACATGTCCCTTAGGAAATTATGTTAAATGGACTGTACTGTGCAGCAAATAACGTTTCAGTGCCAGCTTGTAAAAAAATTAATAAATAAATAAAAAGCACCCAGATCCCTCCAAGAGGTGGGCACTCCCCTAGGGAACAGATACCACTGAAAACATAATTAGAAAAAGAATCCATTTGGCCAGGAGCAGTGACTTTTAAATGCTTAAAGTGGAACATTTATTAGGTTGTAAGCTCTTATGAGCAGGGCCCTCTTAACCCTCTTGTATTTATTGTATTGTAACTGTACTGTCTCTCTTTATATTGTAGAGCGCTGCACAATATATATTATATTATATAAATCCTGTATAACAGCAATAATAATAATAGAAAATTAAAATGCCCAATTCCTTTAAAAAAAGATGCCGGGGGAGGGGTGTGTGCCCTGCTGATCCTGTCTGTGAAGGAATACATCTGTGTGATGCATAGAAATTGCTGTAGCAGAAAGACATTTACAAAGGAAATAGTGGCTAAAATTGACAGCAAATGACATTTCAGTGCCGGCTTATTAAAAAAACAAAAAAACACCCAGATCCCGCCAATGGTCTGCTCTGTGTTTTGGGGGAACTTCAATCCCAGTGAGATCAAAAGCAGATGAATCTGTCAAATGAAAATTGCCAATTTTCCAGGTTAATAGATGTCATATATGGTGCCAAAAATAGCATGTGATGTGGGCACTACCTTGGGTAACAGGCACCACTGCAAAAATAATTTAAAAAAATAATCCATTTGGCCAGGAGCAGTGACTTTTAAATGCTTAAAATGAAAGATATTAGATTGTAAGCTCTTATGAGCAGGGCCCTCTTAACCCTCTCGTATTTATTGTATGGTAACTGTACTGTCTCCCTTTATGTTGTAAAGTGCTGCACAAACTGTTGGCACTATATAAATCCTATATATCAATAATAATAATAGAAAATAAAAATGCCCACTTCCTTTGAAAGAAGAGGTCAGGGGAGAGGGATGTGCCCTGATCCTAGCTGTGAAGGAGCACATTTGTGTGATGCATAGAAAGTGCTGCAGCAGCAAGACATTTAGAAAGGAAATAATGGTTAAAATTGACAGCAAATGACATTTCAGTGCCGGCTTCTTAAAAAAACAAAAAAACACCCAGATACCGTCAATGGTCTGCTCTGTGTTTTGGGGGAACTTCAATCCCTCTGAGATCAAAAGCAGATGAATCTGTCAAATGAAAAGTGCCAATTTTCCAGGTTAATAGATGTGAAATATGGTGCCAAAAATAGCATGTGATGTGGGCACTACCTTGGGTAACAGGCACCACTGCAAAAATAATTTAAAAAAATAATCCATTTGGCCAGGAGCAGTGACTTTTAAATGCTTAAAATGAAAGATATTAGATTGTAAGCTCTTATGAGCAGGGCCCTCTTAACCCTCTCGTATTTATTGTATGGTAACTGTACTGTCTCCCTTTATGTTGTAAAGTGCTGCACAAACTGCTGGCACTATATAAATCCTGTATATCAATAATAATAATAGAAAATAAAAATGCCCACTTCCTTTGAAAAAAGAGGTCAGGGGAGAGGGATGTGCCCTGATCCTAGCTGTGAAGGAGCACATTTGTGTGATGCATAGAAAGTGCTGCAGCAGCAAGACATTTAGAAAGGAAATAATGGTTAAAATTGACAGCAAATGACATTTCAGTGCCGGCTTCTTAAAAAAACACCCAGATACCGTCAATGGTCTGCTCTGTGTTTTGGGGGAACTTCAATCCCTCTGAGATCAAAAGCAGATGAATCTGTCAAATGAAAAGTGCCAATTTTCCAGGTTAATAGATGTGAAATATGGTGCCAAAAATAGCATGTGATGTGGGCACTACCTTGGGTAACAGGCACCACTGCAAAAATAATTTTAAAAAATAATCCATTTGGCCAGGAGCAGTGACTTTTAAATGCTTAAAATTAAAGATTTATTAGATTGTAAGCTCTTATGATCAGGGCCCTCTTAACCCTCTTGTATTTTATTGTATTGTAACTGTACTGTCTCCCTTTATATTGTAATGCACTTCACACACTGTTATATAAATCCTGTATAATAGTAATAATAATAAATCATTAAAATATCCAGTTCCTTTAAAAAAAGATGCCAGGGGGAAGGTTTCCTATACAAACTGGTGACAATTGCACCCTCACAACCCCTCAGTGTGGCATCCAAGAAATTAATGCTGTGATCACTCATCTGTCCAGTGAAGCTGAGGTTAAGTTCGTTGTCATTGAGATACGAAAAAACCTTCCAAATCCCCAAACTCACAGGAACAAATGAAGATCAAATCATCTATGTAGAGCCTGAATAACTCCCTGAAGACATCTATTGCTGTAGTTCCAGGAGCCTGATCTTCTGATTTAGGCATCTTTAACAGCAGAGTCCACACAAATGTTATGCTCCCATTCCCCCCCCCCCCGCTTGTTGTTAAATTAATTCATAAAATACAAAGGCTTCTGTGAATGGGCAGCAGAGGGGAGGGATGGGCATAGCTGCTCTGTGTGCTTCTCTCCTCTCAGATCCCAAAGGGTCCCCTCCAGGAGTGCAATAAAACTGTTAGATACAAATAATAGAGATAGGGCTAGGAGGTGACATGCACCTCTTTGGACTGAACCCATAGTATTCTGCACTTTTTACAAAGTGGCTGAATTCCTGGAATTCAGCTTTAAATATCCAATTATCTATATTTTTCTGTTGATTTAGAGCACTGTACATAGTTCTCTGTGCAAGTTGAATGCCACAGGACATTTGCAACAATGATCGCCCACATTGCACACTTCTATCTGATCTGAAGCCGTTATAGCCCAGCAGGCATCCGCTCTATGCTGACACAGTGAAATTAGCTAGGTAGAGGGTTGGCTCGTGATCTAGTCCTTTTTTTTAATTGAGCCCTTCAACCAAACTATAATTGAAATGGACTTGTCATGTGCAGTTATTATCTGAGTCAGGCCATCTTTATGCCTGTTTGTATAATTGGATTTTTGTGATTCGAGACTCAGTATGTGGAGTAAAAAAATCAGAATGAAATGTCACCTAAATCAGAGGAGAAACTGGACACTTCATACTAGAAATCTGTGGCACTGTAAAGTGAATTAACCACCAAGAATGCAAGAATGCTGGGTATTGATGAGACGAACATACCTCAGTTTGATTCAAGCAGAGTTCAGGGAACATTAGATAAGTTTGGATACCAGATCTAAAACATATTGAAATCAATGGGAGCTGAATCTCATTAGAATCAGTAATAGCTGTTTTGTGGGATATTAGGCTAGGGAGTGTAAAAAAAAAATGGTGTGGGGAGCTGGGCACTGACCTGGGGGGCATATAATTCTAATAAAAAATGAAATTCTGCCAGCAGCAGTAATTTTATTAATACTTAAAGTGTAACATTTTAAATGCCCAATTACTTTAAATCCCATGCCTGATGGGTGCCCAAAACCTGGCTGTGAAGTGGCTCATCTGTAGGATATACTGTATATAACCTATTACAGCGAAACGGACATTTACAATGAAACAAAAATGTTTAAATGCTGGTAAAAGACAGCTCTCTGCCAGCTTATTTAGATTTGTAAAACAAAAAAAATGTTATTTAACCTTTGGAGGCACCCCATGCTGTTTTTAATGAAATAAAAATGGAAATTGGCAGTAAAATGTCATTTACTGGCAATTTAAAAGTGTTGTTTTCCTTTGTAAATGCCACGTTTGCCATGGTACATCCTACAGCAAGAATGACAAAGAAACCCTTTAGATCTGGTGTGGGTTTTAAGGGGGAGCTCAATGCAAAATCCAAAAATAACTCTGGGACTTCCGGTTCCGGCGCCGCATGAGCTACGGACGGCATCCCACGGCTCCGGAAACCCTCGCTACAAATACAGCCTCCTGCCCCGGAGAGCTTGTCTATTAGGCATGGGAGTGCCCCCTAATCTTACCCCACCTGATCCTGCATGGATCAGAACTTGCGGCTGGCGGCACCCGGCCTCGATCCCACTGCACGATCCACGATCCCCCTCCTGCAGCCAAGATGGCCGCCGACCACACTGCTGGAAGCAGCAGCAACTCAGACCACAGGACGGTCAGCACTGCCAACATGGACATAGAGCCAGACCCAGGAGCAGGTAGGAGGAAAGCACAGCCACCCCACACTCCCCCAGTAGGGCATGCTGACACTAGTAGTCCCACGGACCAGTATGAAAAGATTGCACAGGCTGTTGCTTCTCTGTTACTACCTACCATTACTCAGGCAGTGGACAGAACAGTAACACAGGGCATAGAGCAGCTCCGAAGAGATCTGGGTGAAAACGCCAAACGTAGAGCAGAAGTTGAACATTGCCTCTCTGACCTAGAGGATGAGTTTCATGCTATGCAGGCGGGTGCTACACAATCCAAACGTGTGCAACAGAATATATTGGATAAGCTAGATGACTTACAAAACCGCTCACGCAGGAACAACTTGCACGTCGTAGGCCTCCCAGAATCCTACCACTCAGGTTTATTATCTGATATCTGTTCTAAATGCATTCCTGCAGCACTGGGCATTACGACACCTTGCCAGGTTTAAAGGGCACATCGTCTAGGCGCACCCTCAAATGATAGACGCACACCGCGCTCAACAATCGTCAAATATCTCAACTACGCTGACCGAGTAGCTATACTTAATTCATTTCGCAATTCATGCTCCCTACAGCTAGATGATCATAAGCTATTACTGTTTGCTGACTACTCGCAAGAAGTCTCCCGCAAAAGAAAAGCGTTCCAACAAATTTGCACTACACTATTTCAAAAAGGGGTCAAATTCACCCTAGCATACCCTGCTACACTCCGCTTCACTACGCCTACAGGGGAACCCAAATCATTCACACACCCAGAGGAAGCCCTTTTATACTTTCAAAATAATCTATCTGACGTCATGGGCCCTCAACAACCACAGCATTCATCACGAGACCCTGGCCCGAGAGACCAGCGTAGTCCACGAAAAGAACCACCAAAGCGCCAACGCGTCAACTTCTCATCAGCAAAGCACAGACCACCCTGAAGGCCGATGCTCACTTCATCTACATACCTACTTACTGGAATTTAATGCCTCATGTTGAAGAATTTTATTGTCTTAGAATGTTCTTAACCAGCTGCAATGTTCAGATACTTCTCAGGTTTTCTGGTTCTCATTCTTTCTCTTTCAAATTGGTGTATGTGTAATGCTTTACTATATTCTTTGGCTGCTGCGCTGCTGTGGATCTTAGGGTGCGCTGACCCCTCCTTCGTTGGTGGTCCGTGCTACTATCGGGCGCCCTCCTCTCCTTGTACTTGGATATGCAGCTCCTCGGTGCAGGATTTACACCCTATCATTTCCGGTAACGCAGGCCAAAGATGGGAGATAACATGCGGAATAATGTGAAGTTCATGATGCCTATGCAGTTTATCGTTAATTTTATTTTTTGCAATAGACCCTTGTTGGGTCACCCCGATATCTATATTTCTCCCCCCCCTCCCCTTTCTCTCTTTTCTCTCCTTTTTCTATTCTCTTCTTACCCGGAGACCCCACAAAGCCCCATTCTCTACAACGAGAGAACATGGATCACAGTGCTGAGTCCTTGGAGCTGTTACCACATAGGGAAGCTTCTAATTCTTTTCTGAACACCCTCATATTCACATTTTCATGACTCGTATAGTATCATGGAATGTTAAGGGTTTGAGATCACACCATAAACGTATGGCCATCCTTCGTCATCTCAAACATCTGAAAACAGACATTGCGTTTCTTCAAGAAACTCACTTAAATCAATCGGACTTTACGCACATGAAAAAACGAAGGGTTTGACAGGTGCTGGGATCGCCCTCACCCAGTGGCAAAGCGGGAGTAATTATCATCATACAATATATATATTGTCTTACCCCAGACATTATAACGCTAGCTACAGACAAAGAGGGGGCGTTATGTTGCTGGATTCATTAAAATAGACTCCTCCCCTCTAGTATTGGTTAACATATATGCCCCGAATTCCTCACCAAAGCCATTCTTCCAAGATCTGTCCTCGAAATGATCAAACTTTATGCATTTCCCACTTGTGTTGGGAGGAGACTTTAACCAGTGTATGAACGCACAGGAAGATAAATTAAAGCCTTCTATCCCAAATTACCCATCTCCCTCCACCCCCCCTAACACACACGCTATTGAACAACTTTACAGAGGAATTACAACTCACAGATGGCGTCTGACTCATTCAGAAGGAAAAGTATTTAGTTTCTTCTCCCCCGTCCATCATACCCTGTCCAAAATTGATTATTTCTTTGTCAACTCCATCTTACTACAAAACATTAAGGATTCTAATATACACAACATAGCAATCTCCGATCACTCACCGATTTCTATATCAACACGTACAGCATAACCAACACTCACGTACATGGCGTTTCCCTTCCTTCCTGGCAAATAATCAGGACTTACTCTGGGTATTAAATACCACCTGGAGTGAGTTCTCTGAAACAAATGCAGAGCACCAAGCAAACCCCAATCTCTTTTGGGAGACGGGCAAGGTGGTCTTAGGAGGTAGAATCATAGCATTTACTTCCACCTACAAGAAAAACCTTCTTCGAAATTATACAGCAGCAAACCTTCATCTACGACAGGCACAGAAAGACTTGGCAAGTCTCAACTCTCACGAAAAAAGGAAAGCATGGTCAGAGGCCAAACAACACTTTGATACATGGGCTCAAGAGGCCACACACCGCAGAGGATGGGTGATGCAACAGGACAATGACCCAAAGCATACAAGTAATTCAACAAAACAATGGCTGCAACAGCACAGAATACGCCTTCTGGAGTGGCCCAGTCAGAGTCCTGACCTCAACCCGATTGAAATGCTGTGGCATGACCTTAAGAGAGCGATTCACACCAGACATCCAAAGAATATTGCTACACTGAAACAGTTTTGTGAAGAGGAGTGGTCCAAAATTACTCCAGATCATTGTGCAGGTCTGATCTGCAACTACAGGAAACATTTGGTTGAGGTTATTGCTGCCAAAGGAGGGTCAACCAGTTATTAAGTCCTAAGGTTCACATACTTTTTCCTCCCCACACTGTGAATGTTTACATGCTATGTGCAATTAAACCATGGCAACATCTAATGTTTGTGTAGTATTATGTTCAGCAGACTGTGTTCTTCTATTGTTGTGACTTAGATGACGTTCAGAGCACATTTTATGCCCAATTCATGCAAAACTCCATGTAATCCCAAGGGGTTCACATACTTTTTCTTGCAACTGTATATGACTAGTTGACTTTGGTATCAATTGCTAAGCTGTTATAGTGCATTGTTCTGTCTCTACAGGCTTTCTCCTCTTCCTCCCTTCACTTTCTCTCTACCCTTATCTTTAACTGTATCTTGACCCTTTTTTTTAACCTCCCAACTTAAGCCCATATGTCCACTAGGCACTATCAATATACCATAGGCTTACATTAGGCAACTAGAGTGTGACATCTCCTCTACATTACTTATGGCGGAACCCGAAACCACTGACTTCCCTCTCTCCTCTCCTTTCCCCCCTTTTCCATTTCTCTCTAGTCTACCTAGGTCCCCGGGTAATACCTCCCTCTTCTTCCATATTCCCTTTCTCCAGCTCCCACATAGTTCCCACCATCATTCATCAACAACCTTAACCACTCCGACTATTTCATCTGCTCTTAATTCCCCTCCCTCACACTCCTTGCCCTCTTTCTCTACCTCTGCCTTACCCTCTTATCTATTCCCAGCTCCCAAGCCTATGGATATTTCCTCTCTCATTACCCCCTCTTGATATGTTATTGGTGGATTACAGATGACATTTGTGTACATCCCAAACATCTAACTTTAACCTACTACTGGCAAATCACAACCTCATTTTACGTCCTGAATGCACAATCTCTACTGGCTATTATTCTCCCCTTCTTCAATCACACGCTATTTGCCCTTCACTTTCATATACATCTCTTCCTCATTACTTGCTTATGCAAACCTTACAACTTGGTGTTATCTAAAACGCCTTCTCGCAACTGCTTTCATTATGCCAAGTGTATATTATTTGCAGCACCTTTATCTCACTGACTAGGTATGATGTTGCATTTGTGTCATAATTGTCTCGCCACTCTGATTTGTTTTACCTTGTTAAAACCCAATAAATATTCTTTTAAAAAAAAAAAATAACTCTGTGGGGGTCCCCAGTGGTGTATTTAGGATTTGTGCTGCCCTAGGCAACACAAAAATCGAGCGCCCCTCACGGAAAGCCTGACATTGACCAACAACACTCCTGCCCACCCCCCTGAGAGAGCCTTCCACTAATATCCCCCACGGCGAGAGAGAGAGACACACTCACCTTCACAGCTCTGGACATTCCCTGGAACAAGAGTCAGGCTCTCCATACACCATTAAGCAGTCCACAGCCTCTCTCAGATATCACCTGGTCCCCATGCCACGTGTCCCTTTTTCCATTCCTTCTTCCTGGGGGCGCTGCTGCCCCCCTGAAAAATGCCGCCCTAGACAAATGCCTTGTTTGCCTTGTGGTAAATACGCCCCTGGGGGTCCACCCTAAAATTCATTTCAGATTGGAAGTCTGAGCTTGCAGTTTGGTTGGGTGGGGAAAGAGGAAAAGAGGAAACCATGTTCCCCCTCTTAAACCATACCAGGTTACATGACCTCAACATGGGAGGGGAGGGGCGAGTCCTGCCAGTGGAAGCCTCTACCCCACAAACCTAGCCCAGTGATTGTGGGTGTCTGCATGTAGGGAGCTTATCAGAACCTGGAATCTTGTGGTTCAGCTACAGTATGTAGAGCCACGTCAATCACACCAGGCAAAAGAAAAATTTTCAATCCTAACATAAGAGCGACCACTCACTGAATGACAGTTTTCTGAATTATTTGGGCTAAGTTCAAATATGAGCAATGAGTTCCCTAAGCACATAGAAGTGCACCAAAGGTGAGAAACTGCTTATTGCTTGAGAGGACATTTAAACAGTCAAGGAGTGAAGACCCCCTGTCAGCATTGTCTATGAGGGCTTTAGGAAGAGGGAACCCCTCCTAAAGGGGTGTATGGGATGCCCAGAGGAATAGAAATTGAGGACAATCTTCCCAGGACTATGTACAAGTTTCTTTACCAGTAGTGATGGGCCGAACACCCCCCTGTTCTGTTCGCGGTCGAACATTCGAACATACCGAAAGTTCGACCACGAACTTCGAATAGGGACAATTTACTGAGTGGTATCTTACCATTTCTGAACCCCACTGACAGCTAAATGTCAAAAGAATTGTAAGTATTGCCCGACAGTTACAAAATGTTAAAAAACGGCATGCCCCCCCCCCCTTCGGGTCTGGTATGGATTTTGAAGGGAACCCCCACACAAAAATTTAAGGAAAAAATGGTGTGGGGTCCCCCCTTATCCAAGCATGCAGCCAGGCAGACCAGGAAAGGGGGTGACGAGTAAGCGTCCCCCCCCTCCTTAACCATACCAGGCCGCATGCCTTCAACATGGGGCAGTGCTTTGAGGTGGTGGGGCTCCCCCCCCCCAAAGCACCTTGTCCCCATGTTGCTTGTGGGGCACGGTAGGCAAACAGCCACCCAGCAGGAGGCGTAAGCTGGTGGTGCCAAATTTGGTATAGAAATCAAATGGGAATAAAATTTGGATATTAGGCTCGGCGCCCGGGGTTCCCAGGAACAAATATGCTTGAAAAATGTTTGAGTCTGTAGATCTGTTTGACCCCTAGTATATGTGGAGAGGAAGCGTTTTGTTTTATCACCAATCATTATTTTAATGAAAGATGAAAACCATTAAAATGACTTCTAAAAATACATGTCAAAGCTCATATAAGATAATATTTTACTGATTGGGAACTGTACTCACCTTCACTGCAGTGGTTCTGTTTCCTGGGGCTCCCCACCAGCTGCTGAAATCTTCAGCCAGTTTGCTTATAAGTACCAATTTCGGCCATTTTCATTGTCTGGGTGGAGGTGATATCACTCCAGCGCATGCGCAGTAGACCATTTATCTTAGCTTTACCAGAATTATACATGCACAGTTCAGTGATGGGAAGATGATTGGAGCCAAATAGACTGGACTGAGCGCACTGGCAGGTAAAGAACTTTAATGCAGAAGAGGTGCAATGAGAAAGATTTGCTAAAACGGGTGCACTTAGAATCTGGTGCAGCTGTGCATGGTATCCAATCAGCTTGTTCAATTAAGCTTTGACAATAAAACCTGGAAGTTGATTGGTTTCTAGGCAGAGCTGCACCAGTATGTCTCTTCTGCATTAAAAATCCTGCCAGTTCACCATTTTTTCCCCCTAAAGTACCACGTTAAAGATTTTGTCCAAAAGAGTAAAATATATATATACTGTATATATATAACATCAATTTAGACCTCATATATCTATAACGGTAAAATGCAATTTATCAAAAACTATTAAGCTTCACATTGCACTAGTGTTAACCATTAGAGTACTTTGTTGGTTCTTCAGCATGTGTTACAGCCTTACAACAGAACACATCAAGGCTGTAAGAGCACGAATATAATGGTCTAAGCATCTTAGTAGTAACTATATAATGATTCTCATAAGGTTGTGACTCTAAGAAAATATTAAGGCTTTGTGATCAATAGATGCAATTCTGTCTTTCTTGGCATTATTGAACCCCCCCCCCCCCCCCCCCCCGCTTTATGGACAATGCTGGGTTCCAAGCCTTTCCTTTTACTTTGAAGTAACAAATCTTCTTTGGCTGTGTTTGACGTCGACAAAAAAAAAAAAATCACATTTTACATTAGAGAAAGCCTTTGCCTGGCAGTTTTGCTCCCTTATTCCCAGCTAAGTCATCAGTTCCAAAGGACAGAGACTGCTCTCATTGCAAAACTCCGAAAATCCCTTTGCCTTATACTGCACTGACCTTTTACAGAAGCTGCTGAACAATATGTTTTGCAACAACATTTTTGCATTTTTTTCCATGACTTTCTGCATGTTTTAGTAAAGTCCTAAATGTGCACATAAATACATTGCATTAAGCCAGAAAATGAATGTAATATATTCATATAATATACTGCCAGACTTATCCTGTAAGCAATGCAAAATGCAGAGGTCTATTACGATGTCACTTACGGGCCCCGTCACGTCTTTGCATTTTGGTGTAATGCCATTCATGAGGGCTGATAAGCTTAGACATAATATCCTATAATGTGGCAAAAATTATACCTTGCCCATCATCTACCCAAAAAAAGTGGTTATGTTTTGAAGGGCAAGACCACATCTTTATTGGTTTTAAAACCATATTTGTTCAACAATAATGCTAAAACAACTTTTGGCTTCAAGTTGAAAATGACAAAGCATTGCAAATCACAAATGAACTATGGGCAACCAAACTAATATGGTTTATGGGCATGTTCTAACCATTTAGTCCTGGACAGACATCCAATTAACCATTAATTGGAGCAGGGAATGAATCAAACACTGAACATGCTGATGTAAGAATGATCCTGTGTCATCAGATTTATGGAGGATCACTTCACTGACAGGAGAGGAGAGTACAGCCTGCACCTCCCGGCTCTCTGTTGTCATTTCTCCTTTGCAGGCTTCACTGTTCCAGGGGGAAGGCACTCAGTGGCCAGGCACAGGTTCCATGGAAAAACTGGTCTCGGGGGGGGGGGGTGGAACAACTGAAATCTGGGGGGGGGGAGCGCAGCCCTCCCCATCACCCCCCTAGATCCAGCCTTGGAGGAGAGTAGGGAAGCCAGTGGTTGTGGTGGTGCCCTAGGCAGCAGTATGCCCTAGGTGGCTGCCTAGTTTACCTAATGGTAACACCGACCCTGATGCACCCATGTGTAGGTTACCCATCTCCTAGCCTACCCCCTTTCAGAGGAGTCAAGTAATGTTTACTGGGGAGCATAGGCCCCACTGTAGCACCCAACCTTTTACCATGTACCCAACAGACAGGTGCCCCTTTCACTACAGGTTAAGGGCTTTATTCATTTTACATTTAGGGGTCTATTTACTTTACTGGTATAGTAGCGGGAAAAATATCTACACTGCAGTGCACCACAATGCACATGCCGCATGGAGGGGGGGGGGGGGGGGACTTGCAAAAGGTAAGTATATGCTCTTAAGGCTCCATACATTAAGAACTTTTTCAGTTCTTCATAGCTCTCAAAATCTTTGTTAGAGGGATCCCTGTGTCTGAAGTCCAGCCTGCTCAGAGAGATTGAATCTCAGCCAGTCCTTCCTGAACTGTCTGAGATTAAATCCATCTATCGCTGGCTTAAGGCAGAACACTGTCACATGAGAGAGAGGAAGAGGTTAACTGTTTGTAAACTCTGACACCGTGTAATATGGAGTTTAGACAGTTAAGTTAAGACTCAGAGGTCCAATGGAGTAATAGTCAGGGATCGTGTACAGTAGATATATACATACATACATACAATATATTGCCAAAAATATTGGGACACCCCTGAAAATCATTGGATTCAGGTGTTCCAATCACCTAGGCAGGCAGACTGCTTCTACAAACCTTTGTGAAAGAATGGACCACTCTCAGAAGCCCAATGAATTCAACGATGTTGCCACCTGTGCCATAAGTCCATCCGTGAAATTTCCTTGCTGCTAAATATTCCACAGTCAACTGTTAGTGGTATTATAACAAAGTGAAAGCAACTAGGAACAACAGCAACCCTGCCACGAGGTGGTAGGCCACGTAAAATGACAGAGCAGGGTCAGCGCAATAGCTAAAGAACTCCAAACTTCATGTGGCCTTCAGATTAGCACAACAACAGTGTGTAGAGAGCTTCATGGAAAGGGTTTGCATGGCCAAGGAGCTGCATCCAAGCCTTAGTGTCTGATGCAGTGGTGTAAAGCACGCCACCACTGGACTCTAGAGCAGTGGATATGTGTTCTCTGAAGTGATGAATCACGCTTTTCTATCTGACAATCTGATGGACTTGTCTGGGTTTGGTGATTTTCAGGACAACGGTACTTGCCTGACTGCATTGTGCCAATTGTAAAGTTTGGTGGAGGGGGGATTATGGTGTGGGGCTATTTTTCAGGGGTTGGGCTTGGCCCCTTAGTTCCAGTGAAGAGAACTCTTAAGGCATCAGCATACCAAGACATTTTGGACAATTTCATGCTCCCAACTTTGTGGGAATAGTTTGGGGATGGCCCCTTCCTGTTCCAACATGACTGCGCACCAGTGCACAAAGCAAGGTCCATAAAAGACATGGATGAGTGAGTTTAGGGTGGAGGAACTTGACTGGCCTGCACAGAGTCCTGACCTCAACCTGACAGAACACCTTTGGGATGAATTAGAGTGGAGATTGTGAGCCAGGCCTTCTCACCCGACATCGGTGCCTGACCTCAAAAATGGTCAAACATTCCCATAGACACACTCCTAAACCTTGTGGACAGCCTTCACAGAAGAGTTGAAGCTGTTATAGCTGCAAAGGGTGGGCCAACTCAATACTGAACCTTACAGACTAAGACTGGGATGCCATTAAAATTAATCTGCGTGTAAAGGCAGGCATCCCAATATTTTTGGCAATATAATGCATATTAGGGAAAATTGTATTACATACTTACCGTAATTTTCCTTTCCTGGATCCTCCCCATATCAGCCTACCCCTCCAGGACAACCTCTTTCTTAGCTTATAAGAGCCTCTGTCTCCCCTCAATCAGCGTTCAACATATCACTCTTCGTGACGGAGACTGGGTGGGAATCCCCGACTGACATGGGGAGGATCCAGGAATGGAAAATTATGGTAAGTATGGAATACAATTTTCCCTATTCCTGGACCTCCCCATGTCAGCCTACCATGGGATAGACCAAGCAATGCTAAAAGGAACAAAGGGACAGGAAAAAACAAGACACAAACAAACTGAATGCTGCATATAAACCCTTATTATTGACAGCCGCTGCAGTTACTTTAGATCCAAAAAAGACTGCACTGATGGAAAATCCATACTCATTCTGTGGTGGCAAATAAATGCATTTGCTATGCTGCAGCTTGCTGCCCTGCAAACCGCCTTTGCTAGCACTTTAGCGTATGCAGCCCATGAAATTTAAATGCTTCTCGTTGAATAAGCGCTCACTTCGAAAGGTGGAGGCAAGCCTAGGACTTTGTAGACAATCTAAATGGTCTTGACAATCCACAAAAACATGACCTTGGGTAGTACTGTGAAGCCCTTCCTTGAACCTTGATGGAAGTTATAAAGACTATCTCGTTCACAGGTGTCCTCCATGCATTTCAGATATACTGAGAATGAATGAACCACATCTAACTTCTTCCACTCATTCTCTGACCATCTTCCAGGACAGGTGAAAGTATGGACTCCCAACTTATATGGGATGAATCTAAAATATTTTGGAAGAAATTTGGGACCTGTCTCAGAATGACCCTGCCTTGGAGGATCCAGCAGTATGGCTCTCTAGCTAAAAAAGCATAAATGTCAGATACTCTCCTTGTGGTAGCAATTGCCATCAAGAAATATGTCCTCAGAACCACATGGAATAAGGAACATGAAGATATTGGGTAAAATGGTGGTACCAGCAAGGCATTCAAACCAAGTGACTAATTCCCACTAGTGATCTAATCTTCACTGCTGCCTTCAGAGATGAATGACTAAAGGAATAAAGGCCCATCTTTTACTTGCCATGGCTGAGAGGACTGGAACTTGAATTTGAAACTAATTATAAGCCAGGCCATTTTTGCCAGAGAGTCCCAAAAGAAAGGCTTTCCATACCCGATGGAAGGTCGAAATAGTTGACTTTTTCCTAACTTACAACAAGCTGTCAATTAAGCCTTTTGACAGCTCCAGATGTCTTAGAGACCACCTCTCAACTTCCAAGCCATTAATTTCCGACTCATGGGGTTCAGATGAAACACCCCAATCTGAACCAGGAAATCCAAACAAACTGGGAGTCGAATTGGTTGTTCTAGCCTTATCCTCTATACAAGGGGAAACCAAGGCTGCATTGGCCAAAAGAGCAGGGATATTATTGCCCCCACTTCGCGTTGTATCTTCAAGAGAACCCTTAGAATTAGAAGGATTGGAGGAAAGATGTGCACTAGACGAAGCCTCCACTGCCTGGAAAAGACATCTTGGCCCAAGGTTTGCAGGTCCCGAATTAGGAGAAGTATAGGGAAACTGGAAGTTTATTGCTGACACCATCAGATTCACGCTTGGTGTCGCCCAGGCTTTTTCAGTAACAATTTTGAATCAAGGCCCCATTTGCCGTGATCTACAAAACTCTGACTCTGGTCTGCCTTAATGTTCTCCGTTTGTCACGTACCTGATTGGAGACTGAAATGACGAGCTCAGCCTCACTTGTGTCACTAGCCCTGACCCCACTGGAAGTGGAACAGAGGGTGTCTAGGAACCAGGGGGACAAGAGTGCCAGCAGATGTTGTCTGCAGCTCTTGCAGTTGGATACTTTGGAAGACTGATGAACCTCCGATTCAGGCACAGTAGTAATAAAACAGAGCTGGTATGGTAGATCGCCAGCTGTGCACCAGAGCAAGGCAGGAAGCTGGGATGGGAGACAGAAGCAATGTCAAAGAAATAGCCAGTTATCAATGGGCGGACAGCGAGGTACCAAATCATAAGCAAGCCAAAGTCAGGAGCAGAGCCGAAGTCAGGAACAAGTATCAAGCAGGAGAGTAATCAAGAGTCAGGTCAGAAACAAGCCGGGTCAACAACAAGGAAATCACACAGGAACGAGCAGGAAACTGGGAACAGCTGAAGACCAGACAGCACAGGCAGAGGCACTTTTTAAATAGTCCGTCTGGCGCCAATCTTCACCGTGCGTGTACGTGTGCGTGATCGTGCGTTTCTGTGCATATGAACACATCTATTCACCAGCCGTTTCACGGGAATTCCCTTACACCGTAACTGCGAGGTATGAAGAAAGGGTAAATTGCCTTCTGCTCAAAGGAAGATTTGACAGGCTACTCTCAGGAGAGGCAAGCTTCTCTGGCCTGCTTGACAGGACAAGTAAGCCACTGTAGTCTGATTTTCTGAAAGCACCTTCACCACTTTTCTGTGTAACAAATACTGGAACGCTAGCAAAGTGAATCGGAAAGTTACTAACTCTAGGCAGATAGGAACTCTGCCTAGTCTGCCTCTTCTAATGACCTTGAACCTGGTGACCAAGGCTGTGGGCTCCCCCAACCCACCAGCCTGGTTCTGGAGGCTCGAGAGGGGACACTGCCCTTTGCAAATAAATAAACGGCTATCAGACCTGGTATGAGGATCTTCTGGTTCAATGCATGATGATCCCACTAGGAAACTGAATTGAAAGTTCCTTCCTCAGCATCTGACCCAGGAACAACTGGGATGGTGGATAACAGAAGGTCCAGGTACTGCATGCACTCTCTTGCCAATAAGCAAGGCCTGCTCATTACATCCTACACCTGAGTCTGGATCTGTTGGACTTTCTTCTGGGGGAGAAAGATATAGCAAGAACTGCGTTGATTGCAGTTGACTCTTTTGATGGTTGATTATCCACCCAAAGCATTTGAGCGTGTTACAGGTTAGAGACACGTGATCCATCAGTAGACTCCTTGACAGGGCCAACAGAAGGATGTCATCAAGGTAATGAAATATCTGAAGACCCCTGAGTCTCAGAACAGCTATGATGGCTGACAGCAGCCTTGTGAAGGTTCTGGGAGCGGTGCAAAGCCCGAATGGCAAAGAACAAACTGGAAAAGTGCCCCTTGTATGCAAACCTGAAAAAGCGATAATGAGCCAGAACTATGGGGAATGCAGATAGGTGCCTGCCAAACCCACTGAGGCCATCCAATCTCTGACTTTTACTACAGAAATGATGGCCTCCTAGAAATCCATCTCGAAAGAAAGGGCCTTCATAGAGGAATTCAAATATTCCAGGCCTAGAGCTGGTCTGAGGGCGCCTGAGGACTTGATCACCAGAACCAAAGAGGAACACTTGTCTTCATTCCATTCTTGTCTTGGTACAGGAAAAATAGCTTAAGCTGTCAACAATTCCTTTATATATGTATGTAAACAATTCAGTTTATCTGGACACATTGGTACCTGAATTCCCCCGAAGTAATACTGAGGGGCCTTTTTTCAAATTCTGGCAGATATCCACTTCGGATGATATCCAGAATTCAAGCATACTCCACTTCTTCCACCCAGACCTCCCTGAATAGAGCCGATTTTGCTCCAGTTTGAGAGGGCTGGGCGGAGACTCCTTCCGAAGGCCTTGACGGAAGACCTAACTGCCTGGCTTGATTTGAATTTGACTCCATTGGGAAATGCTGCACTGACATTCTTCCAATGTCTGAAAAATGGTCCACCAGGCCTATACACACTGGCTTATTTGAAACGATTCTTAACTTCTGAAAGAGCGAAAGGACTGATGTTGCCATCTCTTCTCCTGCAGGATAAGGCCTGACTTTCCACCAGATACCTGCTGAATGGCAGCTTTAAATGTCTTGACAAAATGGGGCTTTCCATCAAACAGAATTGAGCCAAGGCTGTGTTTAGAGGCATTGTCAGCAGACCAATGCTTTAGTCGTAAGGCACTTTTGGTGTTACTGTGTGACCCATTAACTTGCTGTCATTCTGACTAGATCCACTACCACTTTAGCAATGAAGTCCACAGCTATCCTGAAGAATTGCACTTCTCCTGAACCACAGGACTCCATTTCTGTCACCCATAGTTTGAGGGCCATAGGGGATGGTCCTGCCACATTGTACATCCTCTTAAGATCTGTATCAATATTGCAGTCCATTGGATCCCTAAAAGACACCAAACCTTCAAGTGGAAGCAATATGTGGCTAGCCAATCTCTGTAAAGAGGTGGCCACTTTGGGAACTATATTCCAGAATTTGCCATCCCTTTGACACACTTTTTTTTTTACTGTCTTTTGGGTGAAGAACTTTTTGCTGCGTCTCTAATGTATAATTTTACTTGCTGTGCATCTGCAGCTTTGTCACGTTCCCAGCAATACTCTATGCTGCCCCACAGAAATAACTAGTATAGGGTGGCCTAATCAACACACAGACATTTTTAAAACATGCATAACAATCCCCGCACCAAGGGAACCCACTGCACAGGGAGGCTTACAGCCCAAACGAGGGGTCTTTTTACCCAGGAGAAGCTGAACCTGGGAAGGCCATAGGAGAGAGATTGTTCAAGGTGTCCGGAGCGAGGACGAAAAAAGAAAGCTGAGTAAGGGGAGACAGTCGCTCTTATAGGCTAGGAAAGAGGTTATCCTGGAGGGGTCAGAGAGGGCGGAGCTGACCCGTGGTAGGCTGACATGGGGAGGTTCAGGAAATATATATATATATATATATTATAGTGTATGTAAAATCTGCTGTAGATTGTTGGGTTAGAATTTCAATCTCCAATCTCTTCTGTACCATCAGGTAAATATTAATGCAGGATTAAGTGTAAAAATACCATTGTTAATACATTATACATGAAAATAAATATTTATTTGTGTATTTTTACAGTCGGTTTGTATGCTGAGGAGGCTTTGCTTGCAAAATCATTTTCTGGTCAAGAAGCTCTAATTATTTTTGAATATCCTGCAGACCCGAGTGTAATAGATTTTCTAAATCAAGCAGATTTTGTCTGTGGTGTCTGCGCAAGTAGCTGTTGTCCAAACATAAAGTAATGTTCAGCATAGTAATTACACTAAAATTTGGAATGGTCAGCATGTATGTAGAATACAAAGCAGAAGCTGGGAAGAACAGGAATTCAATTCACAGGCCCATATTATATTACAGAGGAGTGATTATGGGAAAGGTGCAAAAGCACACAGTGACCAATCACATGGCTATAGTAGGAAGGGGTAAAAGGTTATGTTTGGCTGATAGGGGTCACAACACTTCACATCTAATGGTCTTTCTTGTTCCATCCTATCTACATGCAATATTTGCAGCATAATACAGAAAGAAGAGGTAATGTTTCATCTGTCAGCGGGGTTCCCCACTGGCAACTGAATGTAAAAAAAATTTCCGGCAATTTAAAATTTAGCAAAAAAAACCCACGTGGGAACCCCCATGCCAAAATGTAAAAAAAAAAATGGCATGGGGGTCCCTCCAAAAGCTAGACCAGACCGTTATCTGAGCATGCAGCCCATCAGATCAGAAAGGGGGGGGGGGCAAGCCCCTCCCCCACACCATATCAGGCCATATGCACTCAACGGGGGGGTGTGCTCCTCCCCCCAAAGCACCACATCGCCATGTTGATGGGGACAAGGGCCTCTTCCCCACAACCCTGGCCTGTGGTTGTAGGAATCTGCAGGCAGGGGACTTATTGGAATCTGGAAGCCCTTTAACAAGGGGGGCCCCCAGATCCTGCACTCCCCATGTGAATGAGTATGGGGTACATGGTACCACTACTCATTTACAAAAAAAAGGGTAGTGTAATAAATGACAGTAGACAATATTTGACAAAATGTCCCCCAAAGTAGATCCCAATGTCAAGTCAAGTCAATCACAATGCCCGCTGCCACTGCCGACCCAAAAAAAAGGCTCCACTCTCCTGACAGTGCTTAAATATCTAAGGGGCGGGTTCACCCGGTGACGTCAATAGGTTGAACCTGTCAACATCATCGATCCAGCATGCTCCGTGACAGAGTCCCCCCTCCCCTCCTGATCCATACCAGGCCACATGCCCTCAACGTGGAGGGGTGCTTTGGGGCAGGTCGGGCTCCCCCTCAAAGCAACTTGTCCCCATGTTGATGGAGACAAGGGCTTCTTACTCACAACCCTGGGCTGTGGTTGTGGGGGTCTGTGGGGGGGGGGGGGTGACTTATTGGAATCTGGAAGCCCTCTTTAACAAGGGGGCCCCCAGATCCCACCCCCCCCTTGTGAATGATTATGGGGTACGTAGAACGCCCACCCATTCACAAAAAAAGTGTCAAATGTGAATAAAAACACAGTAACAGTCTTTGGCAAGTCCTTTATTTTGATAAAAGCAAAAAAAATGGTTCCATCTATATAATTCATCATCCAGCATCCAGTGATTAAAAAAAACCCCAAAAAAACAGGTTGATGGTAATCTCTAATATTTTGGCACATTTACTTAAAGCTTAGCTTCCCCCCAAAAGGGGAAGTTCTGCATGTTTGCACTCCCCCCCCCCCTTTAACAATTGGCACTTTTTTGAGGGGAGGGCGAAGAGGGTGCCTGGTTTTGACTTTCCCCTGCAGTCAAGGCTGCTGTTAGAAACCACAGGGCCCTGTACAGCCAACCTGACAGCCCCCCCAGAAAAAGCAAAGTTTTCTACACTTTAGCTATGAGTCAACAGCGAGTGATCAAATCTGATCACTCATTGTGTTCATTCAGGAAAGGAAGAGGCTGGTAAATGTGATATATTTACCAGACCCTTCCTCCACTCTCCATCCTGAAGGATCCTATTGTGTGCTTGCAGATGCCGGTGGGAAGCAGAGGAGGGAGCAGGCAGCACTGTGGGGTGGGGGCACACAGGGGGGCCTGAGCAGCAGGGGGAAAAGTATGGTGTACAGCAGGGGTGTCAAACTCCATTTCATCGTGGGACGTATCAGCATTATGGTTGCCCTCAAAGGGCCAGTTGTATCTGTAAGACTAGATGTCCAGAGCACCCCACACCCCATTACATTAGATGTCAAGAATCCCACACCCTCCCTAACATCACCGTGCACCCCTTTTGGGGGCAGAGCTGGAAAGAAGAAAGTGCAGGGTCTGGAGGAGGACCAGAGGAGAGGTGTAAGGGCCACATAAAATGGCTTAGAGGGCTGAATTCGGCCCGCGGGCCTTGTGTTTGACACCTGTGGTGTACAAGGATGGTCAAGGGTGCAGCGGGGGGCAATTACTGGAACCAATCCTTTGTATGGAGAGGATAAGCCAGCTTTCAGCTGTTGCAGAAAGAGCCATACAGGGGATTGGTTCCAGTAATTGCCATGCTGTGTTGATCACCCTCCCTGTCCACATCTAATTCACCTAGCTGCCTGGCCCGGGCCCCGTACAGGAGGACTGGTGGTACCCCCTTATCCACAGCCCTGCCTGCAGTCTCCTGGGACACATTACAAGTCACTCCTCCTGTTTGAATAGTGCAGGGGATGTAGGAACCTCTTTCAGGTTTTAATTACTGTCTATAACCTCAGTCAGGGGTGGTCCTCAGGACAAGAAGTGACAGAAAATCTCCGACAGCCATTAAATGTAAAGGATATAAGCCTTCCTTTGCTCTATCTAAAATGAAAGAAATCATTATGATGTTCCACTTTAAGAGAAGCATGAAATGAAGATTATGTAATGAGTATTTTTAAAAAAGCAAGAAAATGAATTGTGCTCACGGGTCAGACCACTGTCAGCTAAGCTAACTGTGTGGCGGAGACTTTAATTGTATTCATAACAAAAGGTTATTGTTTAATTATTCATGTGCGTGGATGGAGTTAGGACGCTGTTTTTCTCTCATTTCTATACATCATTATTGCTGAAAATGTGACATAAAAATATATACTTTCCATCAAGGTCACTCTTCCCGCTTACAGCGCCAGTTATTATGCTGATTATATAATATGGGGTTAAAAACAAAACACCGCAGCAACTTCTAAATTCAGAGTTGGTGGGTCTGTTGTGTGACAAGGCAGATGGTTAGTCGGTATTCTGTTTAGGTCAGACACTAACAACGCTTTTACGTGTTCCAGATGTGCTTTAAAAAAAACAGCTAATTAAAATGCATGGCCTTCATTTTTTGACATGTTACTGTATTGAGAAAGGCTAGGAGTTTTTAAGGCTAAGAGCATCTAAACCCAAGAACAAAATTGAACATTTTGCAGCTTATTCGTTTTTAGTTACATAGTAGTTACGTTAATCACTTGACCTCTGGAGGATTTACCCCCCTTCAAGACTACTCCGGTTTTTGCTATTTGGCACTGCGTTTATTTAACTGCCAATTGTGCGGTCATGCAACTCTGTACACGTGAAATTTATATATATATACTTTTTTCATAAATAAAGCTTTATTTTGGTGGTAGGTGGTCATTAATGGATTTTTTATTTTTCTGTGCTATAAACGGGGAAAAAAATGACAATTTTGAAAAAATATATATATTTGTTTTACTTTCTGCTATAAAACATATCCCATTAAAAAAAAAATCTCTTAATAAATTTTGGTCAGTATGTATTCTGCTACATGTCTTTGGTAAAAAAAAATCCCAATAAGTGTATATTGCGTGAAAGGTATACAGTTGCAAGAAAAAGTATGTGAACCCCTTGGGATTACGTGGAGTTTTGCATGAATTGGGCATAAAATGTGCTCTGAACGTCATCTAAGTCACAACAATAGAAGAACACAGTCTGCTGAACATAATACTACACAAACATTAGATGTTGCCATGGTTTAATTGCACATAACATGTAAACATTCACAGTGCAGGGAGGAAAAAGTTTGTGAGGCCCTAGCTTAATGACTTCTCCCAGAGCTAATTGGAGCCAGGAGTGAGCCAACCTTGACTCCAATCAGTGTGATGATATTGGATGTGTTGCTGACAGCTGTCCTGCCCTTAAAAAACACACACCTGTTTTGGGTTTACTGGTTTCAAGAAGCACTGTCTGATGTGAACCATGCCTCGCAGAAAAGAGCTCTCAGAAGACCTACAATCAAGAATTGTTGACTTGCATGAAGCTGGAAAGGGTTACAAAAGTATCTCCTTGAGCCTTGATGTTCATGTGTCCACGGTAAGACAGACTGTCTACAAATGGAGAACGTTTAGCACTGTTGCTACTCTCCCTAGGCATGGTCGTCCTGTAAAAATGACTGCAAGAGCACAGCGCAGAATGCTGCATGAGGTAAAGAAGAATCCCAGAGTGTCAGCTAAAGACCTACAGAAATCTCTGGCACATGCTAACATTTTTGTTGACACATCTACAATAAGGAAAACATTAAACAAGAATAGAGTACATGGGAGGACACCACGGAGGAAGCCATTGCTGTCCAAAAAGAAGATTGCAGCACGTTTGAAGTTTGCAAAAGAGCACCTGGATGTTCCACAGCACTACTGGCAAAATATACTGTGGACAGATGAAACCAAGATTGAGTTGTTTGGGAAGAACACACAACACTATGTGTGCAGAAAAAAGTCACAGCACACCAACATCAAAACCTCATCCCCACTGTAAAACATGGCGGAGGGAGCATCATGGTTTGGGGCTGCTTTGCTGCCTCAGGGCCTGGACGGATTGTTGTCATTGATGGGAAAATGAATTCCAGAGTTTATCAAGACATTTTGCAGGAAAACGTACGACCATCTGTCCGCCAACTGAAGCTCCGCAGAGGATGGGTGATGCAACAGGACAATGACCCAAAGCATACAAGTAATTCAACAAAACAATGGCTGCAACAGCACAGAATACGCCTTCTGGAGTGGCCCAGTCAGAGTCCTGACCTCAACCCGATTGAAATGCAGTGGCATGACCTTAAGAGAGCGATTCACACCAGACATCCCAAGAATATTGCTACACTGAAACAGTTTTGTGAAGAGGAGTGGTCCAAAATTACTCCAGATCGTTGTGCCGGTCGGATCTGCAACTACAGGAAACGTTTGGTTGAGGTTATTGCTGCCAAAGGAGGGTCAACCAGTTATTAAGTCCAAAGGTTCACATACTTTTTCCTTCCTGCACTGTGAATGTTTACATGTTATGTGCAATTAAACCATGGCAACATCTAATGTTTGTGTAGTATTATGTTCAGCAGACTGTGTTCTTCTATTGTTGTGACTTAGATGACGTTCAGAACACATTTTATGCCCAATTCATGCAAAACTCCACGTAATCCCAAGGGGTTCACATACTTTTTCTTGCAACTGTAGTATCTACAAATGGTGAGATATATACTGGAATTTTGTTTTTTTTATACTAGTAATGGAGGTGATTAGTGACTTAGAGCAGGACAGTGGGCAATCTGACACTACCTGACAATTTGTGGGAACTGACTGCCACTGACATCGCCAGTGACATTATTACAGTGATCAGTGCTAATAATATGCACTGTCACTGTACTAATGACACTGGACAGGAGTGGGTTAACCCTTTGAGGACCAAGGGACGTATTTGTCCCATGTTTTTAATTGCCTGTATCATCTGATTAAGAACTTAAAATACTTTTTTTTTTTGTTTGAGTCAAAATATTAGTTCTTATCAACAAATGGATCTAGCTTTTTGCCAATTATTTCATTAAATGGCTTAGTTACAGCAACTGAAGTGTACGAACTTTAAAAACAAAAAATTGATTCTTTTGGTGTTCCGTAATTTTATGGTCCTCAAAGGGTTAACATCTAGGGCAAGCAAGGGGTTAAATATGTGCCTAACAAGTGTTTATGTGTGTACTGTGTGCTGCTTTTACTGGGGATTTAGTTGAAAAAACAATTAGATCCCCTGTCACTGAACACAGCTCTGTGCTGTTTAGACTAACAAAGCTGTTTGGTGAAGCCCAGAGTCGATTGGTGGTTGCCAGCGGTTGCTGGGGATTGGCATTTGCTGTGACAAATCACAGTACAGCTGGGCACATGCACACGCCCCCTACCCGGAATTCCTGTGCAAGTCACATGCGATTTCTGTGCGGTGCTCAAATCGCACCACATTCGCATCAAAAAGGTGCAGGACCCTTTTTGGTCCGCACTAGAATTGGATCGCATGATTGTTCACACCTATGCAATCTGATTCTGCATATCGCACCTCATTTTGCGAACTGATTTCGGAGTGTCGTTAACTTAAAATAAGAAATTCTGAAGGACCCTCTGCACACTGGTATATACCTTTTCAAGCAGACTATGCAATAAATAGGGATATTTAGTTCACACATATTGCAATACATGCGTAAGCTGGCCAACTGCATCAAAGTAATCCCTCTATGGCCCAGTCCTACTCTGCTCTGCCTATGCAAATGCTACTGGGGACACAATGCTAACACAGGGGAAAAGACACAATGGGGGAGAGCTACAAGGTTCAGGTCTGGCTACTGACCCAACAATACAACAAACAAGAGATACCTGTGCTCAAATCCCAACAGCTAGAGCATGCATTTACCCATCAGGTGCTAAAGGGGTGTAACCACATATTAACACTAGAAATTCTGAAGAGGGTGCTCAGGTATCTCTTGTTTGTTGTATTGTTGGGTCAGTAGCCAGACCTGAACCTTGTAGCTCTCCCCCATTGTGTCTTTTCCCCTATGTTAGCATTGTGTCCACAGTAGCATTTGTGTAGGTAGAGCAGAGTAGGACTGGCCATAGAGGGATTACTTTGATGCAGTTGGCCAGCTTACGCATGTATTGCAATATGTGTGAACTAAATATCTCTATTTATTGCATAGTCTGCTTGAAAGGGTATATACCAGTGTGCAGAGGGTTCCTCAGAATTTCTAGTGTTAACATGTGGTTACACCCCTTTAACACCTGATGGATAAATGCATGCACTAGCTTTTGGGATTTGAGCACAGGTATCTCTTGTTTGTTAACTTAAAATACACACCTGCAATGGTTCGTGTGAACGAGGTGTGATTATGATGCGGTGCGGAAATCTCACAGAAACCGGTGCAAATTTCACAACGTATCAGTGTGAACCCAGGCTAATAGTTAGTAGGCAGGAGTTAGTAGGCAGGTGCAGTCTTCTTCTCCCACTGTAGATGGTGCATGATTGGAGTTGTACTGCAGCTGGAAAGGAAGTAATGTGAAACCTGGTTTCTCTATGATTTCCTGGATGTCTGGGGCAGCATTCCAACTGGTTACATTGCATCCAGGGGATCCCTGGAGGCTATCTTGGGTCAACAGAACCTTTATAGGCCCCTGCCCCTAGGTTTTGAAATGCATTTTTGGTAGTGAATAGTGCAGAAAAGGAGCACCCAACTAATAGGGAAAGCGATTAGCGTCAGAGAGAGGTTCCAGATAATTAGGGACAGGCTAGGGATACGTCACTCTTTTTGAAAAAAGGCTACATTCCACCCTCTGAGACAGATGCAACCGGTGCATCTGAACCTGCTGTATCTCCATGATGCACAGAATTGTGAGTGTTGCCTGACATAGTGCTCTTCCCGCTGGGTTGTTTGTAAAGTTGAGCCATTCCTTCAATACAAGTTCTCGTTCTTTGCAACCAGACTTTGTGTAATTACTGAGGCTGCACGACACTGTATAAACCCACAAGTTTCCTCCCAATCCTAGAGTCACCATTCAGATGTAGTACCCTCCTAGCAGAGGATGCTAGGCAAATTTAGTTTTTGCTTTCCTTTTGTAGCCAAATGGAAAGTTCACGGTGCATAAATATGCGCATGTGCTGACCAGCAACTGGCAAATGTGCTTGGACTTGGGCATAGGCTCAAGCAAGTCACTAATGTTGGTGCCAAAACAAGCAGGCCACAACCACAGAGGTAGCTTTAGCTGCACTCCAGTAAGGCTGCAGAGCAGTTGAGGACTACGTCACAGACTTTAGGTGTTGGAGTAAACATACCAACTGGCTTTGCATCACCAGTTCCATTTAGGTCTCTCAGAGGACCTCAAGGATGAACTTGCTCAAATTAGTGTGCAAAACTCTTTGGAAGCTCTCATCACTTTATCAATCCAAATTGGTCGCTACCTATGCGAATGCAGACTTGAGAGGTCCATACAGAGGTCCTGTATGGATGCTACCCAATATTCCGGTTCATCCTAGCCTGACACCCGGATGTTCTGCTCCAGCCACATCACGTGTGACTGAGGCTATGCAGCTTGGCCTAATCTGACCGTCATTAACTCCGGAGGAGCGCCAACGCTGCCATCTGAGCAACCTCTGTCTGTACTGTGGAGAAATCAGTCACTTTGTGAGCACCTGCACATCCAAGCTGCATGTCTCTCTCTTTCTTCAGCTAACCAGTCACCCTTCTCTGCCAGCTCAGCTCATATAGCTCTACCTATCTTTCAGCTTCCAGAAAGTCGTATTGGTGACCAAATATTAATTTGGGAGCTTGTAGCTGTTTCATAGATCTGTCCTTCGCAGCTCAGCAACATATTCCACTACAATCTAAAGAGCAAGGACTTCTGGCTGATAGGTCTTGTATAAAATGGGATGAACTAAGTCTGGCAGGTGTTTCTGAAGGCGTGAGGCCAAAAGTTTAGTGAACAGCTTCAAGTCGATATTTAGCAATGATATTGGCCTGTAGCTGCCACACAAGGAAGGGTCCTTACCCTCCTTAGGAAGGACAGTGATATGAGCTTTTAATGTTTCAGGTAGAAAAGAGTTTGTGGAATTTAATGCATTAAACAGTTTGACCATATGAGGGCCTAGGGAGGGGAACAAGAGTTTGTAATATTGAAGTGTAAATCCATTGAGCCCAGAGGATTTACCCGTTTTAGTGGTGTTTACTGCACTTTGAAGTTCCTATAGTGTAATGGAGGATTCAAGCTCTTCCCGAATAGGAAGTCAATCTGGGTAGATGGGATGCCGTCAAGTAGGCATCTATTTGTGCCTGCTGTCAGGAATGGACTCAGCACTGGTGTGGGACTCACCTGCCATGTGGGCTGCAGTACCAAGGCTGACCAGCGGGTGCTCTCAGCAGCCAGAAGCTCACTCCTGTAGTCAGCCAACACCTGGGGCTAATTGCAGGAGGTGTATTTAAGGAATGACCAGGCCTGTGATCAGGGCCTTGGTGTATGTTTCCCATGAGCCCCTGTACCTGGTATCCTGTGTTCCTGCCTTGTTGCTGACCCTGCTTTGATCCTGACCTCTGCTGACCGTCTGCTGTTGAACCCCTGTTTTGCCTGACCATCCTTCTGCCTGATCCTCGGTACCGCGCTGCCACCTACCTGCTGAACCTGGCTTGTGACCCCAACCATTCTCTGCTTGCTCCTCCTGTACCACGCTGCCCGCACGATACCGACCCGGCCTGTCTGACTATGCTTACTTCACCCGACTATCCATCCATCCCACACGGATCACCTTTAGTAAGTCTGCCTGCCTCTTCCCATCAGACTCCGTTCCTGCACTCCCCTGCCAGTACTCTCTACCACAGCCAGACGCACTCAGGGGTCGCGACCTGGTTCCAGTCTGCACCAAGTCCATCCCCACCATCAGGGGCCCTGGTGAATAGCAGGCTGGGACTTAGACCCCGCGCCCTGAGGAAATCCGTGCTGTGGGCTGCTAGAGACACTGCCAGACGACACCTGACAGTACCTTATGGCCTGCCTGACCATTCCACCTCTTCAGCCTGACTACACCTGCGTTCCTGAAGCCTGCTACTTCCCTGTGTCAGTCCACACATTTCTGGTCATACCCGGATCCCTAACACCCTAAGAGATTTCACTGCAAATTATAAAGAGAGGGATAGAAGGTGCCGAACACCCGGGCAATCTGTTTAGGGAGGGTGGCCTTCCGCCCATCAGGACAGGCTATGTGGGGGACATATGTCACTGACCTCTGGTCTCAGAGGGACCTGGCTAATAGTTGGCCACACTTTTCCCCAGATTCGTAGGATAGTTTCCTACATGTCTGTAACTCAGCTTTTGCTTTGTAACTCAGCAAATCTCCTGCAAAGACATAGAAGATCCCTTTCTAATTGCTGGGCTGGGACATGTTTGTGTCATGACTCTAGTTTATATATGTCCACTAGAAAGGAATCTAATTGTGTGTTCCGTTCTTTTTTGATCCGTGAGCCATGTTTGAACAGAATACCCCATATGACCGCCTCATGGGCTTCCTAAGTCACTCCAGGAGTACTATCTGGGGTATCATTCATTTGAATGTAGTAACCCAGTTCCTTGACCACATTGGCCAAGACTGTCGGGTCTCGGAGGAGGCTCTTATTTAGTTTCCAGGTTGGAGTTCTGAAAGAGGAGAAGTCAGAAAGGGCATATATCGGCAAAACAGGACCAGGTGATATTGCCGATAGAGGAGTCTATGACAGCGTGACGTTGACAGTGTGGAATCAGGAAATAATCGATACGGGAGTATAACTTGTGAGCAGAAGAATAGAACGTATAGTCCAGTTCCCCGGAATGTAACAAACACCACACATCCACTAATTGCGCTTCGTGAATAGCACGCAATATCCTCTTACAAGCCCCAGAAGAGACTGAGAAGGTGCCTATGGAAGTATCCACAATTGGGTTTAGGGGGACATTAAAGTCGCCCCCAAGGATCAGTTAGCCCTCTAAAAATTTAGGAAGTTTGGTGAGAGTGGTGCCGAGGAAGAGGTGTTGACTATCATTTGGAGCATAGATAGTAGCAAATGTGATCTTAAGTCCACCAATCAAGTCTTTAATGAACAGAAAATGGCCATCAGCATCTATGAGGGTATGCAAGCATGTCCATGGTGTTCTGCTAGTTATGACTATGGATACCCCTTTCAATTTGGCAGAGCTTTTAGCAGTGTGGTACACCATGGGGTAAAATCTGTTCTTAAGCAGAGGAAGTTTGTCATCTCTGAAGTGTGTTTCCTGAATAAATGCTATATCCACTTCTAAGTGTTTCAAATCACGAAGAACTGCTTTTCAAGGGTGTTAAGCCCCTTAGCGTTGAGGGACACAATGCAAATAGCATCCATCACCCCCAATGGGCAAACAAAAAAGGGAAAAGGGGGGGTTTGAAAAATGGGGGAGCTGGCTAAGAAAGGAAAATATAATTAGGAAGGTCCCAAGGGGGTAGCTGCCTAAAAAAAAATGGGTGAAGAATAAGGGGGGGGGGGGGGGGAAGAAACCACCCCTTTCAAAAAAAAAAGAAAAAAGAGGGTGGTGGGGAGAAAGGGAAAAAGTACAAGAGCGCTCTCCAGCACTCTGCCGCTTGGGAGAGCATGGGCCTAGGTGGGGGAGCTATTAGAGATAGCCCAGGAAAGAGCCCCCGGCATCCCCAAGCCACCCTGGCAGACAAACCATCACAGCACAATATAATAGCACGTAACAGCCAATAATACAAAATAGAAATGGCAACCCTGTGAACATTGTAAGTTTTATTATCAGGATATCCAAGCTAAGATAATATCCTGTGTTGGAAGAGGAGTCTCCCCTAGGAAAAGCAACCAGCAGTAAGCTCAGCACAAGTAAAGGGACCCTACTGTTAATGTCCAACGTCTATGAGCAGGCCAAAACACTAGACAAATAGGGGGAATTGAAGCAGTGACAATTGTCCCTCACATATCGCCCCCGAAGTTGGGACTCGATTGAACTGGAAAGGGCCATGTTGCAGGCAATTATGTAGGGGTCCGTTAAGCATGGGACCAAGGGAACTTGACGTTAAGACTCACGTGTCCCGTCCCAAGCAATTCTCCAGAATCTGGGAGGGTGCGGTGGTAGGCCCTCGCGGTTCAAGTTAGGGCCCGAGCATCCCATCTGCCTAGGGAGTAGTTGAAGCCAATTGTGGACCGAGATGGGATCCATCTCCAGGATGCCAAAGAGGTCAAGCAAGTCCGCCGGTGTGCGGAGGGCATAGGAAGCTGGTCCCTTGCGCACCGTGACCGAGAGCGGGAAACCCCATCTCTAGGTGTGTCCCAGTTGTCGTACCTTTTCCAGAAGAGGATGGAGGAATGCCTAGTGTTTTAGTGTAGCCCTGGAGAAATCTGGGAGAATCTTAACTGAAGCTCCGTCAAAGTCCACAGGGCCAGATTCCCAAGCTTTGCGGATAATGACCTCCTTTTGGGTATAGTGATGCAGGCGGTAGATGACATTGCATGGCTTGTTCGGGTCAATACTCTGTCCAGGTTCTCAGGGGGAACCGTATCAAGCACCTTATACAAGATTGCCATGACCGTATCCGGCAAGTTCTCTGTGCCAGTGGCTTCCAGGAGGCCTCGGAGCCGCCGCTTGTTGTGGGGGCTCCGGTCTTCCAGGTCCTCAAAGTGTAGTTGCAAAGCCGCCACTGTAAAATATGAGTGTCCTGCATGTGTTCCAGATCTGCCACCTGTTGTTCCAGTACAGAAAGAGTGGTTTCCCCAGAGGTTAGGCGGTCAGACAGGGTTTGCACCTCTGACCGCACCGATCGTAGCTCCTTTTTGTGCGCCTCCTCCTGACAGGGAATAAGTGCCTCTCTCTGTCTGCTTTAGTATGGAGAGCCTGAATGAGCGCTTGGAGGTCATCATGCTCCCCAGAGGCAGGCGGTGATACTGGGGAGCCGGGAGAGCCTGTGGCACGGAGTGTGTTGGAGAGGCTGGAGGTGCTATGTGCATATCCTCTGCTGCTGGGTCACCACGTGGCTTTGCCATGATGCCTTTGGAAGCCCAGAAAGAAATGTTGAATCTTGGATTTATGCCTGGTCAGGCAAGGTGGTCTAGCCGGCCATGTCCAAACCACACCCCCTGGAGTTTATTTTTTATTATATATACGAAAAAGACAAAATTTTGTGAAAAAATATTTTCTACCTCGTTATAAAACATATCCTATAAAAAACTTAAAAAATCTAATTTCTTCATAACTTTAATCCAAAATGTATTCTGATACGTCTTCAGTAAAAAAAAAAAAAAGAAAAAATCTCAGCAAGTGTATATTAATTGGTTTGTGTGAAAGTTATAGAGCTGTGGATACAAGCTGGAAGGAGTACATGTAAGAGCAGGAGAATTTATTTTGAGTTGTTCTTTGGTGGTAGGTTATGGCAATAGCAAGAAATTGCTTTTTTATTTATTTATTTTTTTACTATTTTGGGCCAGTTTTCCTTTGTTACTAAAAAAAAAAATCAAGGTATAATCCATCTGGACACGCTAAGTAGTTGCATTGATAAGTACAGCTTTACTAACACATGTCAAAGTTTCAAAATTATGTTCAGGCATTAGGATTTGCTTTACCCACATCATGAAGGGGTTAAAGCACAACTGAAGCCCAATTTTAAAATAGGACAAAGGCTTCTACACGCTTCAATCACCCAATATTATTCCTAACAGTGCTCATTTCTCCAAGCACTGGCCACAAATCCATGGTGACAGCACTACAGTGCAGCAATCAGGAGCACTCGTTCCTCAGTAGGACCGATGTATGGACACAGCAGCAATATTTTGCAGTACTGATTAGTTTATCCACATCAAAGTTATCTCTTGATTACATGTGCATTTAAAGTATATTAAAAGGTGGTACATCCCCTTTAAAGCGACTAATAAATTTGTCTCGAAAAAAAGGATATAAACACCTCTCCCACTGCCCGCACCACAGGGTGCTGATGTGATGAAAACACGTCAACCAAACATTTATTAGCTGATTTTAGTGGCAAAATGCCTTTACAGTGTGTGCCAGGGCAAAATATATTTTATATAAAAAACCTACGCAGTACATCTCTTAAATATATGCACATTTTTCCATGTATTATTCCTTTAACCATCTCAATATCAGACACTTTCACTCCACCGATTTTTCAGATTTCAGCGCTGTTGCACTTTGAATGAAATTTTTATCACTTATTTAAGACAGATAGAGCTTTCTTTTGGTGGTATTTATTTACTATTGGGATTTAAATTTTTCGCTATATAAAACAAAAAATACCGCAAATTTAGTAAACAAAAATGTGTTTTATTTTGTTTCTGTTATAAAAGTTTGCAAACAAATAGTCTTTCTTCATAAATTTAGGCCAAAATATATTCTGCTACATTTCTTTGGTAAAAGTAACTCAAATCAGTATACACTCGCCAGCCACTTTATTAGGTACACCTGTTCAGTTGCTTGGTAACACAAATTGCTAATCATCCAATCACATGGCAGCAACTCAATGCATTTAGGCGTCTAGACGTGGTGAAGATGACTTGCTGAAGTTCAAACTCAGCATCAGAATAGGGAAGAAAGGAGATTTAAGTAACTTTGATTGTGGCATGGTTGTTGGTGCCAGGCGGGCTGGTCTGAGTATTTAAAAAACTGCTGATCTACTGGGATTTTCACGCACAACCATCTCTAGGGTTTGCAGAGAATGGTCCGAAAAAGAGAAAATATCCAGTGAGTGGCAGTTGTGTGAACGAAAATGCCTTGTTGATGTCCGAGATCAGAGGAGAATGGGCAGAATGATTTGAGATGATACAAAGGCAACCGTAACTCAACTAATCACTCGTTACAACCAAGGTATGCAGAATACCACATCGAACCTTGAAGCAGATGGGCTAGAGCAGCAGAAGATCACACTGGGTAGCAAGGTGTACCTAATAAAGTGGCTGGTGAGTGTACATTATTTAGTCTGTGTGAAAATTATAGAGTCTACAAACTATGGTATACAATATATAGTTAAAAATTGAGACCCTAAAATGCCAGGATGGTACAAATACCCCCCAAATTACCCCTTCGCGAAAGTAGACAGACCAAGGTATTTAGTAAGAGGTACGGCAAGTTTTTTTAAATTGTGTTTTTTTTGTCACAATTTTTTGAAAAATGAAGAAATTAAATAGAATCCATGGTTTTTTTTTTCAGTTTTGTTTTTACATATTGTCACCAGAGCAAAACAATGTCATCATATGTTTGGTGACAGGTATGTAGAAAAATATATTTTTTAATGTTTTTACCATTTATTTTCTTTAACCACTTGCCTACCAGGCACTTATACCCCCTTATCTACCAGGCCAATTTTCAGCTTTCAGCGCTGCCGCACTTTGATTGACAATTGCGCGGTCATGCAACATTGTACCCATATGAAATTTTGATCATTTTTTTCCTCACAAATAGAGCTTTCTTTTGGTGGTATTTAATCGCCACTGGGCGCTTTACTTTTTGCGCTATAAATAAAAAACTGCAAAAAATTTGAAAAAAAACCAAAGTTTCTTTGTTTCTATTATAAAATTTTTCAAACAGGTATTTTTTCTCCTTCACTGATGTGCGTTGATGAGGCAGCACTGATGGGCACTGATAGGCAGCACTAAAGGGCACTGATAGGCAGTACTAATGAGGTGGCATGGATAGGCGGCACTAATATGCAACACTGATAGGCGGCACTGATAGGTGACACTGATGATGGGTACTGATAGACAGCACTGACTGGCATCACTGCTGGGCACTGACTGGCGGCACTGACTGGCACAAGCCCTGGGCACTGACTGGTGGCACTAACTGGCAGCACTGCTGGGCGGCACTGGTGGGCACAGGTGCGTGGCACTGCTGGGCACAGATAGGTGGCACTTCTGGGCACAGGTGTGTGACACTGCAGAGTGGCACATGTGGGTGCACTGCTGGGCACAGGTGGGTGATCTGCTGGGCACAGGTGGGTGATCTGCTGGGCACAGGTGGGCGGAGCTAGTGGGCGCACTGCTGGGCACAGGTGGGCGGAACTTGCGGGTGGCACTGCTGGGCACCGATCATCAGGGCACTGATCATCAGTGCCCTGATGATCGGTGCCGATCCCCGCTCTGACAACTGCCGGTTTTCGGCAGTACTTTCCTCACGATCTGACAGCGTGAGGAAAGTGCAGCCGAGAACCGGCACTTGCATTTCCCTCTGATCAGCGTGTCATTGGACACCGCTGATCACGTGGTAAAAGGCCGCTGTGATTGGCCTTTTACCACATCACGTGATCAGCTGTGTCCGTAGGACACAGCGATCACGGAGATCGCCGGGTGCACGCCCCCTGGGGCGCGCAGGAGAGCGCGTTCTGGGAGGACGTCATATGACGTCCACTCAGAACTGGCCGGCCACAGTGCAGCCGTCATTCGGCTATCTGCGGTCGGCAACTAGTTAATTAATTTTATTTTTTTTTACATACTGTAACCAGAGCAGTACAGTGTCACCATAGTGACACTGAACTGCTCTGGGGGGAGTGGGGTGATCAGTTTTGTTTTTCTCTATGATTGCTTATTACAGTGATGGTCTAATCACTGTTATAAGCAATCTTTTTTATGAATGGCATTCATTAATGTGCCATTGTGTACTATTGTGAAAGTTCTTGGCTACAGCTATCACATGGTACAGGTCCACTGTGACTGGCTTCTGTACCACGTGATCACTGTGACCAATCACAGAGATCACAATAGTACACAGTGGGGTTGATTTACTAAAAGTAAATATACTGTGCACTGCAAGTGTAGTTGCTTTAGATCTGAGCGGAAGCTCTGCTGATTTCTTTCATCCAATAATGTGCAAGCAAAAACGCTGTTTTTTTATTTTCCTTGCATGTGATTGGGTGTTCTTTGCAAAGTGAAACTTTCCCTCCTTTACTAAGTTCTGGAGTAAGTGCACAGTATATTTGACTTTAGTAAATTAACCCCAATGAATGGCTATGAATTGAAGCCTCTGTGTACTATTTACAGTGACAAGGCACGCTCCTAGAGGATGTCATATGACGTCCACCCAGGATTAGGGAGCTCCAGTCCAGCTGTTAGTTTACAATAGGCCAGATGGGAATTTGTGAAAGACCCTGCATATTCAGAAAAATGCCTGATAATGTGGCAGAAATGCACTCAGATCCTAAATACTTTAGGCTGACAACACATAGCACTTCTATGGACTGAGTGGTGTCAGCCCTGCTCAATTTCTTTTTGTCAAACTAATCAGACTCTTCCACCCTCTCATCTCCACCACACAGATGCTAATACTTTTGTAGTCTAAAATAAGAATTTGGGGATCTAATTAGGCGACTTTAGATAATAAAGGAAAAGTGCACTGAGCTGACAACATGCAGCATTGTTGTAATGAGAGGTGTCAACCCTGCCCAACTGTCTTTTGTTAAACTATTCAAACCCAGATCTTACCTCCTTTCCATAGCATGGCTAATGCACTGTAGCCTAATCATGCTTTAGAACAAGTCAAGAAATGGGAGGGCTAATTAGGCCCTTTGAGAGTAAGAGCTCATTTATACATAGAACTGGAGGTCAGTAAAAGCCATAAAAGCCCCCCCCCCCCTGACCACCCACTTGTACGAGGAGTTTCAGCTGTTCACATACCAAAGCCACAATACTTTGCTTAGTGGCCATGGGAAACATTAACTGTCACAATCAGTGAGCAGTACTGTCACATTCAATGGTATACTTAACACATAAAAAGTAAATAAATAAGAGAAGGTAATTTTCGGGGTGTACATACATTTTAGGCCCCCGTGTTGTATTAGAATGGTACCTCTAATAGTAGAATTTGTATTGTAAGCTAAAACGTTTATTTATTCCAAGCACTGAAGATTCAGCCACTCATCCTCCAAACCGGACAAAGCAGACTCTTGGCAAAAATTTATTCTTAATCAACATAATTGTAGCTATTACTAAGCTAATCAAAGAAAGATTTGTTGTGATGATAGCCAGAATCCACAGGTTTATATTGATCTCTTCTCCATCACAAGAAAAATAGAAAAAAAAAAAGAAAACAAGAGTATTTGCTAACATGAAAGTAGCTTTAGAAAATGTTCCTTCTCTGTTTTCTCAAATATAGTTGAAGCTTATCTGCAGCCAAAATTTGTATTTAGATTACTGGATAAGTGGCATAACACTCCCACTGCAATATAAAGACTCTTTTCACACTAGTAGTAGTTACCAGCTCTCTGAAAAGCGAACACCGGTGGATTGCTTTTTGGAGAGCAGTGAAAAGAGGTTCTGCTGCCACCTGATATATATTTTTTGGGGGCTTTTTTTGTTTTATTGCTCTATGGCAATTTTTGCATTATGGGAATGCACTGCAACTATGAGTCAAGCATTGGGTACAGTCCCATTCACTAGCATCAGCGTTTGGCAGTGTAAAGGAAATTTGTAAATTTTGTATAAAATTGTATTCTATTTTGTATGCTTTGCCTATGTATTGCACACTACTCTCATTGTGCACACAGCACTAATAATGTTTTTATAATGTTTGCATTCCTTCAAGTCCAGATCAGAATTTAGCCTGCCTATGTAATGTCCCTTGTTAGCATAAAAGTGCAATTGTAATATTAACTCCTTTGAGCCCTTTAAGAGTTTCAGAAGTCGGGAGGCGGGCGGGGTTTTAGGGTCATGTGACCGCCGTGATTTGCCGATACGGCGGTCACATGATCGGAAAAGGTCCCGACTGCAAGGGGAGATCGGGACCTTTCCGTGAGTCATGGACATATGTGCTGGGAGCGCACAGAGCGTGAGCTCTCAGCACATATGTATTTTCTAACGGCTCGGAGTCAAGACCCAGACGCCAAGAGGCCGCATATTTGCGTGCGCTCGGCATCTAGGGGTTAATGTGATAACTACTTAACCATGTGTATAAAAACACTTCAAATATGCCGAATAAACAGAATAGTTATTTGGAAAGATGCTGAGTGTATCTTTTTGTGTCCGTTCCCTACTGTAGTAGTTATTAATTTGGAACCACTAATCAATATTGCCTATCTATAAAATTATCAGTATTAATGTTCAGAACACATGGCGAGTTTTGCCTAGGAGAGGATCTACAGGTGACCTTGAAAATCTGAAACGAGGAGCCTGGGACGATCTAGGAATTTCTGATTTCAGGAGGCTGAGGTAAGCCCTTTGCTTACATTTTGAGATATCAGACTTCCTTGATCGGTAAGGCATTTTTCCGACAAAGGGTACCTATTTTACTCCCCTTAATTGAACTGTATTGATTGGTGGTTATATATTATGTTGTCACTGGCTACTGTCCATCTGAGTGTTATAGATAAGAAAAAGAAGAATAGTGTTGTTTAACAGGTTATATTAAGTACACATCTGCTGTAATAGTAGATCTAGATCTAGAGGATATAGGCACAGGTACAGAAGAGGAGAGAAAATACTGTCCAGTCATTATGGGCATTAAATTAAAGTAAATAAGTAAAGTAAGGGAATGGAAGGTAAAAGGATATCCTCAGAAAATGCCCAGTACGAGAGAATATATGAACCAAAGGTGCGGTTCCGCCTATACTAATCCCCTAGATCAGGGTTTCTCAACTAGGGTTCCTCCAGAGGTTGCTTGGGGTTCCATCAGCAATGTGCATTATCCACCTCTCAGATAAGTTCCCGCTGACACCATTTATATTTTTAGCTATCTATAAGGGGGCAATTCTCAATGACCACAAGTGTAAGGAACATTCTTCCCACTGACCACTACACAAATGTATCATGAGCTGTAGATACAGTAATTTATAGCAGGGGTTCCCTGAGACAAAAAAGTAATTTTAAGGGTTCCTCTGTGTTGGAAAGGTTGAGAAAGGCTGCCATAGATAAATGGTTAAAGTGGACAAGGATCCACAATGGGTAACAGGGTTACCAAGTCCACAGGGACTAAGAATCATGCAGATTAAACAGCTAGAGGAACAGCTATCTACAGTATTTGAGCAGGATGGATGAAGAGTGACAGACAATGTAACATTAGACATAATGGGAAATGTTGATGTTAAGTTGTGGAATTAATTTAGAATAAGGCACCACAACTAGTGCATTCTAAAACATGAGAAAAAGTCAAAACAGAGAAATGAGAGTCAAATTATATAGAAATAATATATTTCTTGGCCCTGGCCCAAACAGAATACTTTATATGTGGTCAGAGAAGGAAAATGGGATGAGCACTATGGCTTCCCCATTTGATCATATGATCTAGAGCAGCCTTTCTCAACCAGGGTGCCCAGGCACCCTGGGGAGCCTTGAGGTTTCACCAGGGGTGCCTTGGCAAAATGTCTAAAAATTTCCCAAAACTTCTACACAAGCTAGCGGGTGGAACAATTCTGCCTTTTAATTACACAAAGTCACAGGTTTTCATTGTGCACCACTACGACCTTCTAGCTGTTCGTGTCCTGACAACAAATGACATCATCGGGTGATAAGGAGGATGTCAGCTGCCTGCAGAGCATCCTGGTTTGACCCTCCCCTTCCCCTCTCCGTCAGTGCTGGGGTCACATTAGCTCAGTGATGGAGAAAAACTGAGGGAGAAGAGAAACACCAAATTACTAGTCGGTACCAGCGTGCAAAAGTGTATTTGCTTTGGAAGAATAAATCACCTCTAATGTTGGGTGTCCTACGTGTGTGGATGTTGCTGCATTATATAAAACTATTAGAATAGTTTTTCACATTTTAGAATGGGGTGCCTCAAGACTGACCATAATTTTAAAGGGTGCCTCGGGACTGTCCATAATTTTAAAGGGTGCCTCAAGACTGTCCATAATTTTAAAGGGTGCCTGGGGACTGTCCATAATTTTAAAGGATGCCTCAAGACTGTCCATAATTTTAAAGGGTACCTCAGGACTGTCCATAATTTCAAAGGGTGCCTGGGGACTGTCCATAATTTTAAAGGGTGCCTTGACTGAAAAAAGGTTGAGAAACACTGATCTGGAGCAAGTTAAGTACGGGATTACAGTACATGGAAGTAAGGGATATAAGAGAACAAAATAAGGAAAACTAACTTAAGCAGGAACATTTTCAAGAGAGTTAGAAAAAAGTGAGAGAATGTTATGCATGTGTTGTGTATTGGAAAAATGGGGAAAATGTAAGCAATTTTAGACAGATAGTCATGTACGAATGGGTGTGCTGGGCCTTTTGATACTTTGTGTGTCTTGTAGGTCTGTGCATATTTCTCCCTTCCCTCCTTTTCTTTTTTCCATGAGAAGAATGTACCGGGATGAGACATGGCAAGGAAACAACCATTGATCTGACTACGAGTTTTCATAACATTATGTGCCGGCTTAATTAATTTGATACTATGATCACAGTATTAATGGTAAAATGAAGGTTACATTTAAAAGTGCATATAGTACAGTGGGGCAAAAAAGTATTTAGTCAGCCACCAATTGTGCAAGTTCTCCCACTTAAAAAGATGAGAGAGGCCCGTAATTGGCATCATAGGTAGACCTCAACTATCAGAGTCAAAATGAGAAAAAAAATCCAGACAATCACATTGGCTGATTTGGAAAGAATTTATTTGCAAATTATGGTGGAAAATAAGTATTTGGTCACCTACAAACAAGCAAGATTTCTGGCTCTCACAGACCTGTACCTTCTTCTTTAAGAGGCTCCTCTGTCCTGCACTCATTACCTGTATCAATGGCACCTGTTTGAGGTTGTGGACAGGTGTCTTTTACACTGATAACAAGTTCAAACAGTCACACTCCAAACTCCACTATGGCGAAGGACACCAGAAACAAAATTGTAGACCTGCATCAGGCTGGGAAGACTGAATCTGCAATAGGCAAGCAGCTTGGTGTAAACAAATCAACTGTGGGAGCAATAATTAGAAAATGGAAGACATACAAGACCACTGATAATCTCCCTCGATCTGGGGCTCCACGCAAGATCTCACCCCGTGGGGTCAAAATGATCACAAGACCGGTGAGCAAAAATCCCAGGACCACACGGGGGGACCTAGTGAATGACCTGCAGAGAGCTGGGACCAACGTAACAAAGGCTACCATCAGTAACACACTACGCCTCCAGGGACTCAGATCCTACAGTGCCAGATGTGTCCCCCTGCTTAAGCCAGTACATGTCCGGGCCCGTCTGAAGTTTGCTAGAGAGCATTTGGATGATCCAGAAGAGGATTGGGAGAATGTCATATGGTCAGATGAAACCAAAATAGAACTGTTTGGTAGAAACACAACTTGTTGTGTTTGGAGGAGAGAGAATGCTGAGTTGCATCCAAAGAACACCATACCTACTGTGATGCATGGGGGTGGCAACATCATGCTTTGGGGCTGTTTCTCCGCAAAGGGACCAGGACGACTGATCCATGTACAGGACAGAATGAATGGGGCCATGTATCGTGAGATTTTGAGTGCAAACCTCCTTCCATCAGCAAGGGCATTGAAGATGAAACGTGGCTGGGTCTTCCAACATGACAATGATCCCAAACATACCGCCCGGGCAACGAAGGAGTGGCTTCGTAAGAAGCATTTCAAGGTCCTGGAGTGGCCTAGCCAGTCTCCAGATCTCAACCCCATAGAAAACCTTTGGAGGGAGTTGAAAGTCTGTGTTGCCCATCGACAGCCCCAAAACATCACTGCTCTAGAAGAGATCTGCATGGAGGAATGGGCCAACATACCAGCAACAGTGTGTGCCAACCTTGTGAAGACTTACAGGAAACGTTTGACCTCTGTCATTGCCAACAAAGGATATATACCAAAGTATTGAGATGAACTTTTGATATTGACCAAATACTTATTTTTCACCATAATTTGCAAATAAATTCTTTCCAAATCAGCTAATGTGATTGTCTGGATTTTTTTTCGCATTTTGTCTCTCATAGTTGAGGTCTACCTATGATGCCAATTACAGGCCTCTCTCATCTTTTTAAGTGGGAGAACTTGCACAATTGGTGGCTGACTAAATACTTTTTTGCCCCACTGTATGTATAAAATAACACAAATTAAACATCCTTTGATAGTGGAAACGGTGTATTTAAAAAAGGGAAATGAGGTAAAGCGTTCCCCATTATAGAGATGTATCTATGTAACTGAAATTTGGGTGTGATATTGGGATTATCACTCATGTATTCATTTCTGATATGATGTTAACACTTCTATTAATGATATAGATATATTTTAATTTGTTTAGACAACCTTTGGTTGGAAATAGAATATATGTTATTGGGAAAATCTGTAGGTATTATTATTGTTGTATGGGATTTGTGTGGTGTCAACAGTTTGCACGGTGCTTTGCAATATGGGGGGGAGACAGTACAGTTACAATACAATAAAAAATGGGAGCATTAAGAGGGCCCTGCTCATAAGAGCTTACAATCTAATAGGGTGGATATGGGGTTACTTAGGATTGACATGAGGTGGTTATATTGCAGCTGTCTTAATACCGAACAGAGCCTAGATGGATGGGATACATGAGAACTTTGTCTATAAAAATGGAATCTAAAGGTCTTATAGTAACTTGATGTGCAGTGCATGATGTGAGAGTAATAAAAAAAATTACAGACTCACCTCACCAAGCCCACACACCCTGTTAGTATAGATGCAACCTACAGCTGGCTGTTTTATAGTTTTTTTGATCTGGCTGTTGATTTTTCTGTTCTTTCATATACAGATTGTTGGTACTTTTTTGTTTTATTTATTTTAACCACTTGCCAACTGGACACTTTTACCCCCTTTCTTCCCAGACCAATTTTCAGCTTTCAGTACTCTCATAATCTAAATGACAATTGTGCAGTAATGCAACACTGTACCCAAACTAAATGTTTATCTTTTTTTTAGACCAATAGAACTTTCTTTTGGTGGTATTTGACCACCACTGGGGTTTTCATTTTTTGCTAAGCAAACTGAAAAAGACCAAAAATTAAAAAAAAAAAGTTCCTATTCTCTGTTATAAAGTTTTGTGAATAACTTTTCTGCTTCACTGATGAGCACTGATAGGCTGCACTGATGGGCACTGATGAGGAGTCACTGATAGGCTGCACTGATGGGCACTGATGAGGCTGCACTGATAGGTGGCACTGATGGGCATTGTTAGGTGGAACTGATGAGCAGCACTGATGGGCACTGTTAGGTGACACTGATGAGCACTGTTAGGTGACACTGATGGGCATTGATAGGCGGCACTGATGAGCGTTGTTAGGCAGCACTGATGGGCACTGTTAGATGGCAATCATGGGCACTGTTGGGTGGCACTGATAGGCAGCACATGAGGAGAGGTGTCAGGGCTCCAGGTATGACCAGAGGTGTGTGGACCGACACAGGGAAACACAGACTTCAGGTATAGCGTGTAAAACAATATAATTTATTAAGGGCAACACAAACATAAACGCAGTGCAACAAACCAAACCCAAAACTAACACAAATACGTACAACAAGGTGCAACAAACCCAAACCTTAACTGATATATATATATATACTATGGAGCAAAACGTAGTTAGGCGGGCTGGGTCCGTAGCTAACGGGCAGACAAGGGGTAGGCAGAAGATTGGTCAGGAGTAGCTGAGGTTGGTGCAGGCAGAGTTCAAGCAGAGTCAGGATAAAGCAGAGTCAGGATCAGGCAGGAAGGATGCAGGTACAGGGGCTCATGGGAACAATACACCAAGGCCCTGACTGCAGGCCTGGCCATTCCTTAAATACACCTCCTGCAATCAGCCTCAGGTGATGGCTTGATTGCAGGAGTGAGCTTCTGGCTGCTGAGAGCACCTGCTGGCCAGCCCTGGTACTGCAGCCCACAAGGCAGGTGAGTCCCACCACCATTGGCGAGTCCATTCCTGACAAGAGGACTGCCGATAACCAGCATTTCCTATTTACCCAGTAATCAGCTGCGATTGGACGCAGCTGGTCACATGGTAAAAGCAGGTGTGATAGGCACCTGAAGGACACAGTGATCACAGATCACAAGCAGTGTGCACCCCAGGATGCACGGCCATGGATGCCCTCCCAGAACTAGCCAACCACGCTGTAGCCGTATTTTGGCTATAGAACGGTCGGGAACTGGTTAATTTTTTAATCCAAAGCAAAATGTGTGGATTGTGAAATGATGTGTCTCTTTTCCTTGTAAATACGGTGGTAAGCTGAAAAAAACTTTGGATTGAAGGACATCTCTGCATGACCACATGTTGTTATAATATATTATGTTGTGACATCAGGAAAATATGTAAGACGGAAACTAAGAACTCGTGTTTCCTAGCTAAAACTAACAACAGGGCAAGCAAAGAGAAATTATAATATTGCCAGGAAAAGGTTGTCTTTTTAGAACATGAAACTGGAGTTCTTACATGAAGAGCATGATAGGAAAAAACAAGCCATTGAGATATACTTCATGCAAACTGGACCTAGTATTGACGGGTTCACCCGGCTATATCAGAGCAGTAGCTGTATGTAAGGTGCTACTAGACAAAGGTACAGACTTTATTTTTGGTCACTTATTCAACTTTAAAATTGACAGAGCTATATAAGTACCTGAAATAAATAAATAAATAAAGTGAAATCAAACCTGGAGTTATAGACTCTAAGGCAAAAATAACTCATTAAACCATTCAGTCCATTGTCAGCCATAGAAGGAGGGGGGGTTTGAATAATGTTTTAAAAGAAAGTTTAGCTTTAAATGTCAATAGGCGGTCATTGCACGAAAAGAAACATTTACAGGGAAAATCTAATTTATAGGAAATAGCTTATTAAAGTGTCAAAGAATTCCTTTTTTTTTCTCATGTTATCATCCACATCCTTTACTTCCTCAAGTCCCAGTGATTGCACACCAGGGCAAAACTCTGCAACAGAAGTAATTAAAAGATTCAAAGCTGTGCCTGGAACTAATCATGATCATTCTGAAATATATAGCAACGCTGGTAAAGGGGAGGAAAACCTTGATTGTGATTGAAATGTTGTTGGCACTGGAAGATAGGCCGGCACTTTCCTCATAGAGGAAAGACATTTTGGAAACTTCTAGATTGTCAATGTTTTAACAAAACCTGATGTGCGCTATTCCCACCAGCAGTGGTAAGACGTTGGTAAGGGGCATGGTCAGTTATAGCATATATACAATTTTCTAATGTTTCAGAGTAAATCAGAGAACAAAGCAATGCCAAAGACTTCATTTTTAGTTCAGCAACCTCAATTGACATTTGTCTTTCTATGGGCTCTTTGAGACATGCAACCAATAGGGGGGCAGTAAAAATAGGAGGCTGAGGCATGGTTTTACTGCCCATGACCATCCATTTGAATTGTAATAATACAGCTGGGCAGAGCTGTACACACATGCCATGGCCACAATGGTTTGCTTTATGTCTGTGGCATTTTTAACTTGGGGTGCAGAATTTGATAGTAGGGTTGACCTGGATGTTTGACTTGAACATTATGTGTTCAGCGAACACATGAATGGTAAGGGCGTTTAGCAGGCTGTTCACCTGCTGAACACCCCACAGCGCATTGAGTGCCATGATTGGCCAAGGCAATGCATGTGACCACAGGTCAAGTGCAATGCTTTTGCCAATCAGAGTACAATGCACTGTGAGAACCATCATTGGCCAAAGTCTTGGTGACTTAGCCCAATCGTGGCTCACGGCTCCACACCCCACACTATATAAGGCTGCTTACACAGCAGCCTTGTGTAGTGTGTTGGTGTTAGTGAAGTTAGTTAGTGGTGTGTTAGGAGACAGTGTAGTGTGGTCAGTGACAGTGTAGTGTGGTGTTGTGAAGAGCAGTGTAGTGGTGTCAGTGAAGTGTCAGTGTTTTTTACAGCACTTCTGCATTACCGCTGTTCCCATTTATTTATTTTTTTTACTTTTTTTTTGCAGCATCAGATTCTGTTGCTGCATCATTACTGTTCCCCCTTCTGTGTTGCAGATGTTTCTCCTTCTGCGTCAGCAGTGGTTTCCTTCTTTTTTCTTTTCTTTTTCTTTTTTAATTTTTTTAAAAATTTAATTTTTGGTTTGTCACAGCAGCACTAAAAATATTTACAGCATAATTGCTGTTCCCCCTTCTGCATTGCAGGTGTTCCTCCTTCTGCGTCAGCAGTGGTTCGCTTATTTTAGGGGGGGAGCTTTCTGAATTTCTTTTCTTAATTTTATTTTCCTTTTTTTTGTTTTTGCTGCCGCAGCAGAAAGAATGTTTTGGGCATAATTACTTTTTGCCCTTCTGCTTTGCAAGTATTCTTCCTTCTGTGTCACCAGTGGGGTTTTTTTGGCTTTCTTAATTATTTTAAATTGATTTTATTAAACTTTTTTGCAGCAGCAGAATTAAAAAAATGTCCACGATATCTGTACCCCCGATTTTCTTTATTTAAATAAAATAAATAAATAAATAAATCCGTTTATAGTGCAGCAAGCACAGAAGTATTGCACCCAAGCACCAAATTCCCATCCCACACTCTAAAATAAAAAGTTTTAAAAATCCCTGGAAAAAATCCCCATCATGTCCGGAAGGCCAACAAGGAGAGGCAGACGTTCACAGGCAGCTAAAAGAGGGTAAGCAGCCTCTCTGTCCACAGTGAAAAGAGGTGGTTGTGGACATGGTGCATCCTCTGCAGGCTTATTGTTGTTTTCCGGAGCTAGCCGTGTTATTGAGCCACAACATGCTGAAGAGGTGGTGAAGTGGATAATTAAGCCATCTTCATCCTCTGACACCCAGACTCATACTAGTTTACCTTCCACCGCAGCTGTCAAAGTGCCGTAGCCCCACCGTCAGGCAAGGAGGAGTCAACTAACTTATTTGATCATAGTGTCAGTTCTATGCTGCTGGAGCATGAGAAGCAACTTCAATGCTCCGATGTTGGTTCCCAGGTTGAGGAAGGGAGTGATGTGAGCCTAGAGAGAGGGGGTGCCAATGATGGACAAGAAATTGGCAGTCATGTTCCCCCAGCCACAGCATACTGCCAAGTCCTTGGCTCCAACAATAAGGAGGGAGGGGATGATGAGGTCACTGACTGTGCTTGGGTGCCTGAGAGAACAGAGGAGGAAAGTGAGGAGGAGCCACAACTCCAATAAGGCAGGATGTCCTCCAGGGGCAGGCGTAAAGCCTGCCACCCTATTGCATCACATGACAGAGCTCCACAGCTGCAGGGTGCTGCTGACTTACAAAATTTCATTGGTGTGAGATTTTTTCAACATGTGCAGAAGACCGCAGCGTTGCTGTTTGAAGTTTCTGTCTGAAGGGGATTAAGCATGGCCAAAACACCAGCCGCTTGGGCACCACATGCTTGACAAGCATATGATGATCTGCCATGCAGCCTGTTGGCAACAGCACCTGAAAAACCCACAACATAAAGTGCAGATTTCTTCTTGCTCCTCATCTGGGATCTCTACCCCTACTACACCTCAAGTCGTCTCACAGCCTCCACTGGGGGGTGCCACAGGTCCTTGCACCCAATCTGCTAGCAATACACCAGCTGTTGATTTCACCATGCAAATTCTCCTACCTTAGTTGCTGAATTGTAAAAAAAAATATTGTTCCACCCATCCACATGCTCAGTGTCTAAATACTAGCTTGGTCAAATTGCTAGCATTACAATTGCTGCCTTTCCATCTGGTGGACTCTGCCCCCTTCCGTGAATTTGCAGAAAGTGCTGTACCACAGTGGCAGGTTCAGAAAAGACATTTCTTTTCACTTAAGGCCATTTCAGCTCTGTACCATCATGTGGAAGGTAATGTTTTGACCTTGTTTAACAGAGCGGTCAGCAGCAAAGTCCACATTACTGCTGATACGTGGTCCAGTAGGCATGGTCAGGGACATTGCATTTCCTGGTGCACTGGGTAACTCTGCTGGCAGCTGGGAACGATGCAGGGCAGGATTCAGTGCTGGAACTTGCTCCACCACCACGCCTCCAAAAAGCTGGTGGTGATTCTGCCACATCTGTCTGCTCCATCCCCTCCTCTTTCTCTTCCTCTATGCCCTCTTCTGTTGAATTGTCCTCTGAACCAGCAGTGCTCCATAAGCATTCAAGGGGCTACGCAAACAGTCAGGCTAAAAAATGCCATGTGGTGCTTCAGCTGGTCTGTCTAGGGGACAGGAGCCACACCAGGGCAGAGAATCTGTCAGCTCTGCAGGGGCAGACTTAGTGGTGGCTAACGTCATGGCAGCTTGAGACAGGAATTGTATGTGACAATGGCACCAACCTTCTCTCCGCCCACCGATAGGGACACATGGCGCATGTTCCATTCTTGGCACACATCCTGTATTTGGTGGTGCAGCATTTCTTGAACAGGTATCCAGGCTTACAAGATCTTCTGAGGCAGGCCAGAAACGTCCATGTCCATTTCCAGCGGTCATACGTGACCAGTGTTCAGTTGGCTGACATTCAACGGGAATTCAACCTGCCCACCAACTGCCTATTTGTAACATGCCCAATAGGTGGAACTAAACATTGGCAATGCTGCAGCTACTACACATGCAGTAGAGGGCTATCAATGAGTAATTGTGTGAGTATGGCACAAAGACTGGCTCAGGGGAGCTTGGCTTCTTTTCGCCACACCAGTGGCTGCTGATAAAGGGTGCATGCACTGTCCTATCACTATTTGTGGAGGCCTCAAGGATATTGAGCCATGACAATACATGCATCAGTGCATAACATCATGTATAGGGCACTTGAGGCAGAACAGCGGGAGGAAGAGAGGGACTTTTTTTTCTCTCAAGGCCCCGTTTGTGTGGATACCATTGCTGCAGGGTTGCAGAACAGACAGGAGGAAGAGGAGGAGAAGAATTGTGGCAGCATGGAAGTAGAGGATAGCATACGGTAGTCTTTAAGGGATGGTTTTCAGTCCCCAGAAACCAAGGCAGGAGTAGTATGTGGCTGGGAGGAGATAGTTCCTGACAGTGTCATCCTCAGTGACCCAGAGGATTCAGAATCTCATGCCTCCTCAAACCTACTCTGCATGGGCTCCCTGATTCTGAAAACCCTGCAAAAGGACACAAAGATTTGTGGTATCAAGGAGAGGGATCATTACTGGTTTGCAACCCTTCTTGATCCACCTTACAAGGGTAAAGTTGCAGAGCTCATCCTGCCATCCCAGAGGGAGTAGAGGAGGAAACATCTTGAGGACGCCTTGAAGAAAAAATTGTGTAACACCTTTCTAGACACTGGGAGGATACCATTTCCTGAACAACATGTTTCTGAGGCTTCATTTGGTCAAAGGAAGAGCGATGGAGAAGGTGGTCGGCTGACCGATGCCTTTAACAATTCTTTAGTCCTCAGCACCCAGGGCTGTTAGGTTTAAGCACCCATTGGTCCAGGAATATCTAGGGGAAAGGCCAGACTGGGATACCTTTCCAACTAAGGATCCACTGGGTTACTGTGTCTTGAGGATGGATCATTGGCCAGAACTTGCTCAATATGCAATTGAGCTGCTGGCCTGTCCTACATCCAGTGTCCTTTCTAAACAGACATTCAGTGCTGCTGGAGGTTTTGTGACAGATAAAAGAGTGCATCTGTCCACAGACTCCGTTGACCAACTGGCATTTATCAAAATCAATCAGTCCTGGATCAACAGCAGCTATCAAGCTCCTGATGCTAATATAACTGATTAAATTTGTTAGGGATCTGGGATCCTTTCAAGACTGCCTATGCTGCCTATCCTATTCCTGAATCTTGATTATGCTAGCTTCCAACAATGTTTTTGGTTTAGGACACCACCACCACCCAAGGCCCAATTTGCCTGCACTTGTTTGACAGGTGCATGTAATTTAAATTTTTTTACAATTTTTTTTCTAATTGTTAACAATTTTTAACAGCAAGGCCCATTCCTGCACCCAGCAAGAGTAACCGTAAGGGGTTACAGTACAGAGGCACCAATACCCAAGGCCCATTTTTTCAACACACTGTGATCTGTGTGACAGGTGCATATAATTTGAATTTTTAGAGCAGGGTCCAATCCTGCACTCATTAAGCATAACTCTGAAGTCTTACGGTGTGAAGGCACCAGCAACCGTTAGCTCGCCAAACACCTCACAATGCACTGCGCTCCACCCCACACTATACAAGACAGAAGGGAGAATACTCTCCCCATAAAATAAATAAATAATTAAATAAATGAATATTAATAATAATTAAAGAAAAATATATAAAAAAAAACCCCACAATAACACAAAAAATGCATTAAAAAAAAACTGGTTTACCCCTACTAATCTGTATCAGGCTCTTTAGGTCTGGTAGGAAAGTAAGGAGGTACCCCACAGTAAAAAATGTTTTTGAAAAAGTGCATGGGATTTCCCCTAAATTTTAGGGGAACCCTACCCCCAAAAATGGGGGGGAAGCATGGGGTCCCCCCTAAATTTCAGACCATTGATCCAAGCACAGCTCTGGCAGGCCAGGAAAGTAGGGAATAAATGAGTGCCCCCCCCCCCACACTTTCCATTGTGGCTTACCAGGACATGTGCCATCGGCATGAGGACGGTGTTCCCATGCTGATGGGGACAAGGGCCTCATCCCCACAAGGCTTGCCCAATGGTTGTGGGGGTCTGTGGGCAGGAGGGCTCATGAGCATCAGGTACTGGTATTTGCTCCACCCAATTGTTAATGACAGGTCTGACAGTTGCCGGTCAGACATAAGCAATTGGGTGGAGCTAGCAGTGAAGTCACTGTTAGCTTCGCCCAATTGTTTACATCTAACCTGCAAATGGAATTGAATTGGAAGGAAGGAAAAGATTTTTCAAAAGTCTGTCATGTTTATTTTTTCCTAATTTAACACTTTGGTGAATGGTTAGGGGTACAGGTATCCCTTACTCATTCACAAGGGGGGACAACATCAGGGTGGGGGTCCTTGTCCCATGGGGATATGTAAGCCACAGGGAGGGGGGGGGGGGGAGTGGCGCTGGATGGTCTCCTTCCTTTCCTGGCCTGCTAGGCCTGTGCTCGAATCAAGGGCCTGGTAGGAATTTAAGTCAGACCTCACGCTTCCTCCCCCCATTTGCCCCCCAGTCCTACCAGGCCTAAAGGGCCTGGTATGTGTTTTAGGGTAAACCCCACTCATTTAAAAAAAAGTAGTATACTGTGGGGTCCCTCCTAACCTTCTTACTAGACCTAAAGGGTCTGGTAAGGATTGGGGGGGAAACCTCACACAGTTTTTTTTTTAAATATATATAAAAATGCCATTTTTTAATCGGTCTTTCAGCAGCAGGTTTTATGCACTGTACAGATGTGTAACTTTGCAGGTAGTTTAAGGGAACCCCCCAGGCATGATCATTTTTACTTTAAGTAATACAAAATGACTGCCCCTTTAAAAATTGTATTTTTTTTTCACTGATTCATGTCAATCAGAGCAGTGCCCAGGTCCCCATACCCTTTTATGAGCAATAGCCAGCAAATAAGTCTTCAAAATGGGCACTTTTGAATTTACACTCTCAATGGTGTCCTCTCAATGGGACTAATGGAATGAGAATTCCACTGGTGATACTCCCACAGCAAACTTCGAATCTTGTGTCTTCTTCTCCTCCTCTTCCCAACTTTTCTAAGAGCAATCACTCATAGAGGAAGTGTAGCTGTCATTTAACCACTTGAAGACCAAGCCTTGTCTGAAGTTTTTAACGGACTGTTGGGAAGAAGAGGAGAAGGAGACACAAGATTCTAAGTTTGCTGCGGTAGAAGGAGTATCACCAGGGGAATCCTCATTCCATTAGTCCCATTGAGAGGACACAAACATGGTGTGACCAAATCATAAAACAAGTTCTCTAAATATCTCCAAAGAAAAGTCAATCTTTGACCCTTGAAAGTACAAATATATAGTCATAAAACAAGTTCTCTAAATGTGAATAAATTGCCTATGAGAGATGAAAGAGGGTAATAGTTTTTAACCCTACCAGAGTGGTGGCACTTATTTTTGGTTTGTGGATTATATATATTCACAAGTTGAGCACTTGCTGTGTATTTACTTGTTGAAGTGTTGGCACTTTTTGCACATATATCAAACGTTTGGTTATTTTGCAGTGGATCCACCTCACGAGTGGGTTGTGTAGGTGTAGTCACCCTATTTTATTTATAGTATTCTACACATGAGATCCACTAAAAGTAGTAATTTAAAATAAATATTTTTTTTTCTTTCCCTTCTCTTTCACAAGTGATTTTTGCATGGTATCACAATATCTGATTGTTGTTAATAGTTAATGCACTATATTTAGTTTATTTTGTTTGAGGTTTCCTGGATTTGAAGTGATGAATGGGACAATTTTCAACGCTTGAAGATCTATTAGTGTGGACTTGTGGTGGACTTTTTGAATTTTGAATTTATTGAGATTTAAGGAAGGGGATTGAGTGGTGTGACCAAAGCATTATATAATTTGAGGTAAAAAAAACTCTAGGTGAGAGCACAATCTGAGTGTTAGTGGAGGAACACTGGTTTATGCTTTATGAAGATGTGAAGTGGTGAAAGATTGAAGGAGAATCAAGATATATGGGACTTTATATATATATATATTTTTTGTATATGGGTTTTCCCCTTTTTTGTAGTTTTTGGATATACTGTATATGAACATTTAGGTTCGTGATTAGGATTTTAAGTGGTGTTTATTACTAGGAAGGCTCTGCACTACTATGCTTGTTCTAGATTTTTGAGATCCATTGATGAGTATGTGAAGGGTGTAAGCGACTTTAATTTAAGAATTGTTTTTTTCACATCGGCATTTTTTATTTTTATTATTTTTTGTTTTTTGGTTGCTCGCGGGATTGTTATACTCACTTAGTAAACTTTTGACTTTGCATTTGCACAGAACAAATGTACGTTCCATAGTATGAATAGTTATGATTTAAATAAAAAATGCACCCCATGAGTGTTTCTCGATTTCTGTGTAATTTGTGGTGTTGATAACAGACAAGGGATTTGCATTGGAAGAGTAATTAGCCTTTTAAACAGAAATTGTTTAAATCACCCCCATCAGTGATTGTATGTGACATTTCAGGTCAGCATGTATACATGCTTCTAAACAATACTATACAATTTATATCCCTAACATCACATAACTAAAATTCCTATTTTTGAACCCTCTGCAGATCAGTGGTGTCCTTTATTTTTCTATATAATATTACCTTATTATACTAATACTGTCAAAACCCCTGAGTATACATTGTAACGGGCTTCCTGTGACACACCGCCAGTAAATCATTGCATAGACTTATACAAGGCCCTAATTGCCTACTCCACAGATTCCCAATGCATGCGTGTTGTGATAACTGCACAACTTGTCAGGAACTCCTGAATAATGAGCATTTATGCCCTGCTATTGTGCTGAACTACATAATTTAGGTATTCTGTGTGCCAGGTTTAAACAAAAGGCAACAAAATGATGTATGATTGCCGAAATTAGTCACACCGATTAAGTCCATTAAAACCAACACTGGAAAATGTAAAACAATACTGTGTTCTGTGATAAATACATTTGTAAATAGTTAGAAAAGCAAGCAGGGAAATATTTCTTACCTAAGTGCATTTTGGGAGTCAATTAAAGACTGTTCTGTCCTGTTTTCCTGTGCTGACGCTTATTTACATGAGACTTAATTGGATCCACGTGTTTTCCTACTAAGAAACAGAATTGTTTTCTGACAGCAACTAATGATATTCAGACTTTCAGGGCAGGTCTAATTTTGATTGGGGGCTTGGCTCCAGTTTCATAATAGCCAATGCAGGCTTTTTCTTGGGACAGCTCAAGATGGAAGTTGAACATTGCAGAAAAGTCAGTTCAAATATTTTCCAGGTCAATTGATTGTCATGGTTTATAACAGTGGTCTCCAAACTGCGGCTCTTTTCCTGCCTCTATCCGGCCCTGAGAGTACTATTCCTCCCACTGGCACCAACTATAGGGCATTTTTTCTTCCACTAAAACCAATGATGGGGCATAATTTCTCCCACTGATATAAACAATTAGGTACTGTTCCTCCAACTAATACTAAAGATGGGACACTATTCCTTTCTCTGATACCAATGATGGGGCACTATTCCCTCCTCTGATACCAATGATGGGGTACTATTCTTCCCACTGACAACAATGATGGGGCACTATTCTTCACACTAACACCAATGATGGAACACTATTCCTCCCCCTGACACCAATGATGGGGCACCATTCCTCCCACTGTCACCAATGATGGGGCATAATCTATCCTACTGGCACCAATGATGTGGCACTATTCCTCCCACTAATACCAATGATGGGCAATATTCCTTCCACTAATACCAATGGTGGGGCACTGTTTCTCCTATTCCACATCTTCAAATGATTACAAGCATTTTTTTTTCTACTACTGACGCTGAGAGATTTAATACTCCGTCTTGCCACTCCGGCCCTCGTAAAGTCTGAAGGACAGTAAACTGGCCCTTTGTTTAGAAAGTTTGGAGACCCCCGGTTTATAATACTAATTCTTTCTCATCCAGATGAAACTGGCTCTGTGGAATGCACCACATAAGACAAATTAGCAATGAATGACACCCTCTGAAATCCAGGAAAGTGTCTAAGACAATCAGGGAGTCTTATGGGAGACTGGGTGGCTGCAGACAAGACGTGTGCCCGATGCATTGCTTTTTCAATCAAAATCTGAAGGCACTCAATGGGGAGGGGAGGGGCAAAAACTAAAGAGCAGTACAGTTTTCCAGCAAGCATCAGAGGCAAAAATAAATGGAAAAGAAAAAGTTGGGGATGGGTACCTGCTATAAGTTATTAATATTTCAAAATATATTTAGATCAAAGTCACCTTGCCCCCCAAAATATCACTAATAATAATAAAAATAAAATTCCAACTGCTGCTACTTTAAGTGTTACTACAAAAAAGTAAGAGAGAACCCCCCCCCCCCGTATTGGTTTTATCAATAGAAGCTGAAAAGGCTTTTGGTAGGGTAGATTGGGGCTTTATTATGGATACATTAGAGGTTCTGGGAATTGGACCTAAAATGAGAAAGAGGATTGGAAAGATTTATAGCCAACCTTCAGCAGCAGTAAAGGTCAATGGCTTTAAAATGTATAACGGGACAAGAGTTTTTTAAAATGTATAACGGGACAAGACAGGGGTGTCCGATTTTGCCCCTGCTATTTACCTTATCTTTAGAGCCTCTCTTGGCGACAGTACAAAATAGTCTGGATGCAAAAGGGATACAGATAGGAGAGATAGAACACAAAGTTGCAGCATATGCTGATGACATGCTATTCTATGTGGTAAACCCTAGGCTGACACTACCCAATCTAATGAGAATTATGAAATATTATGGAGACATCAAATTTAAAAATCAACCCATCAAAATCAGATATTAAATGTTAATGTCCCGAAAATAGAAAAAAAGATTTTACAGAGACAATTCCCCTTTACATGGAGGGAAAAAGAACTAAAATATCTGGGAATAAAATTGACCCCGTCCTTTAAGAACCTATATAAAACAAACTACATTCCATTAATAAATGAAATAAAAGATGAATTGACGAGAATCTCTATAGGACCACTCTCCTGGATAGAAAGAATAAATCTGGTAAAGATGATAATAGTCCCGAAAATCCAATATAAATTTCATATGCTACCTATATATCTACCGGCAACTTTTTAAAAAATAATTAAACAATGATATTGAGATATATTTTTGGAAATAAAAAAACAAGAATAAGCTATGAAGTGCTGTGCAGAGATAAAGAAAATGGGGGTTTAAATGTACCGGACTTTAAGAGATATTATTACTCTGTATTAATGTCACGTATTTTTGATTGGATATATAATGCACCAGGGAAAAGTTGGGTTAATATAGAAAACACCTTAAGTGAGACACAACTAGATAGGATTGTTTGGTTGCCACATCAGTATCGTACGTCGGCTGAAAGCACGAGCACTTATGCACAAAATGTAATTAGGCTTTGGGAAGCAATTCATAAACAAATGGGTTGGGAGTATAATTCAATGTTAATACTATTGGTGGGAACAGACTTCTTTCTGCCAGGGAAAGAGAACATTTCTAGTAAATGGATAAGAAAAGGAAATACACAGTTAAAAGATATAATAAAAAAAGAAGAAATATGCTTCTTCCAGGAGTTCAAAAATAAGAAGGAGGTGTTTTTTATGTTAAATG